>NW_012102909.1:1946623-1993891 GCF_000951045.1 Mandrillus leucophaeus | reverse complement strand
GGGAGGCTGAGGCAGGAGAATGGCGTGAACCTGGGAGGCGGAGCTTGCAGTGAGCTGAGATCCGGCCACTGCACTCCAGCCTGGACTAGAGAGCCAGACTCCGTCTCAAAAAAAAAAAAAAAAGAAAAAGAAAACCAAATAGCACATGTTCTCACTTACAAATGGGAGCTATATGATGAGAACTCATGGATGCAAAGCGGGAAACAACAGACGCTGGGGCCTCCTTGAAGGTGAAAGGTGGGCGGAGGGAGAGGATCCAAAAAAATAACTTGTGTACTAGGGCTTAGTACCTTGGTAACAAAATGATCTGTACGACAAACCTCCGTGACACGAGTTTACCTGTTTACCTGTATAACAAACCTGCGTGTGTACCCCGAACCTAAAATAAAAGTTTAAAACAAACAAGCAGTAACATTTATTAATCACGGTAGAATTCTCTCTGACTCACTCCCAACCTGTGGTCTCGCTATGGCAGAGAGCGAGGGATCTCAGCAGAAATCATTCAGCTTAAATGTGTTTCGCTGGAGATATGTCTTCATTGGCCTCTACCTGTAGTGATAGGATCTATTGCCTGCCCTTTGGAAGCATTCTGAATGAGTTTGTGTGTGACTCCAGAAATAGAACGTGGTCCTTTATGGTAAATTCTAGATGTTTACGCCTGAAATAGCTTTTGCATTCTTGTACTTTGGGCTGAATATGGTTAACATATGGTTACCCTGCATATGATTGCTGATGAAGATTGAAATGTATGTGTATCAGGCAAATACCATGTTACTATCAGTCTCAAAGTTGCAGCACAGATTGTCAAAGCCTGGGTTTTTCTTTCTGGGCGTTATTGATAAAATTAGCCATTTGAGTCTCATGTTAGCGCTTATGTGGCATTTTTTGTTGTTACGCATTTCTGTTTGTTTTTCCTTTAATTTTTTTTTTTAAATTTAATGAAACATTTTCCATCTCTCTTCCTAGCAGATTCAAGCCCCAGTAAGACAACAGCCAAAGGTTCAGACAACCCCACCTCCTGCCGTCCAGGGACAGAAAGTTGGATCTCTCACTCCACCCTCATCCCCCAAAACCCAGCGTGCTGGGCACAGGCGTATTCTCAGTGACGTAACCCACAGTGCCGTCTTTGGGGTCCCTGCCAGCAAATCAACCCAGCTGCTCCAGGCAGCTGCAGCTGAGGCCAGTCTCAATAAGTCCAAGTATGTGGTGCTTCCTCTTTGTCGTTCTTACCTCTGTGAGCGAGGTCTGCCTGCGGCTGCTAGTGTGTGATTCTTTGCGTAAGTGTGTAGATGTGTGTAATGCAAATACAGTGGTGTGTATTTGTGTGTGTTTGTTTAATTATTTCTGGTGTGTTTATTTTTCTGGCTTCTTGCATGTACATACATACATCTTGCACGTACTTGTGTTTAATGAGCAACTGTGAATTTGTCTTTAGTGCATGGGCCATACTAATCTTAAGAAGTCTTTTCCTACTTGGCCCACTGTTCTCATTCTCTCACCTGTTCCATGCTCTTCAGTGTGCTTTCTGAACTCTCGATCTGACCGAGTCTCTCCATGCTGAAAATCTTTCATTGGCTCCTCATTACCTGTCAGATGATAGCTGAGCACCCTGCTTAACATAGAGGGCCTGTTGTGTTTCACAGGCAGACCTGCCACTCTTCACCTTCCCGAGCCCTTTGTTCCTCCTATGCCCTCTCCTGGAACTGCCACGCTCCTCCTTGCCCACCTAGGGAATGTTCATTTATTCATCAAGATCCATGTCAGAGGTTGACTTCTCCTTGACCCTTCTCTGATATGATGTATAATTGCTATCTGAACCTTTTTTTGAGCTTGTATGACATTGTATTGTCATTCATTATTTGTATGTCTGATTGAACTCGTTTGTGACAACAACCATGTCTTAGTCAACCTTTGGAAACCCAGTGACTGGTTCCGTGCCTGACGAGTAGATTTTGATGAGTGTTGAGTAAATGCAATTTCAGACCCTTAACTGTCTTGGAACCATGCGCTCTAAAGTTAACATCTTTCAATGAAGTTAAGAGAGACTTTATAAGAAAATAATATAATGATACTTAGATGCACAAAGTAGTGTTAACTGTCTTTATTTCTTTTTAATTGTGATGGTGGCCCTTAACTCTATGCATGCTGGATCCTGAGAGATGAGAGGCAGCCTAACTAGACCTCTTTCCTGCCCCTCTAGGGATCAGTTATTATAGATGTTATAGTGGTCACCACAAGGTACACAAGTCTAAGAACAGGTTGCTTTTAGATCCTGAACTGAAACAACTTGCGGGTAAGACTAAAAAGCTAAGCAAGAGATTAAGGAAGTAGTGGGAGGTAGTGAGTCATGAAGGAAAGGAGACATTCATTTCATAAAGTGGAATGGGTATCTGTGGAAATTGTTCAGGTGCTGTGGAAAGCCCTTTTAGGAAAACAGTGTGGGCCGGGCACAGTGGCTCATGCCTGTAATGCTAGCACTTTGGGAGTCCAAGGCGGGTGGATCACCTGAGATCAGGAGTTCAAGACCAGCCTGGCCAACATGGTGAAACCTTGTCCTACTAAAAATACAAAAATTAGCCAGGCGTGGTGGCATGCGCCTGTAATCCCAGCTACTCAGGAGGCTGAGGCAGGAGGATCGCTTGAACCAGGGAGATGGAGGTTTCAGTGAGTCGAGATCACACCATTGTATTCCAGCCTGGGTGAAAGAGCAAAACTCTACCTTAAAAAAAAAAAAAAAAAAAATACTGCGGTGGAAAATGAAGGTTTGACCTGGAAAATGAAGGTTTGACCCAGAAAAGAATTTGATCCTGAAACAAAGAGAAAATAAGTTGACCCTTTTTGTTTTGTTCAACTTTTATATCTTTTTGTTTCGTGGGGGTGGGAACCTACCTAGGTCTGCAACCACCACTCCATCAGGCTCTCCTCGGACCTCTCAACAAAACGTTTATAATCCTTCAGAAGGTTCTACGTGGAATCCCTTCGATGACGATAATTTCTCCAAACTCACAGCTGAAGAACTGCTAAACAAGGACTTTGCCAAGCTGGGGGAAGGTGAGTAAGCTGTGTCTTTTTTTGTGCTTCTTGATTGTAAGAAATAACCAGGAATGAGAAAGAATCGTAACTCTAGAAGGGTATGCATGTGAAAACGTAGGCTTGGGCCTTTCCATAAGGCTTGATTTCAAAGTATGCATACAAATTGGTTTTTATTTTTACCATGGCCTTGAAGTCCTCATCTTCAGGAAATCCTGATCTATTGTGGGTGGCAGCAAGGAGAGTGTGATGCTTAGGGAAGAAACTTGTAGGAAAGGTTTGTGACGTAGTCCAGGATAACAGCATCAGGCATGGTCCCTCCTTGGAGGAGTGTGATGCTTCCCTCATCCTAGGTTGGTTTATTGTCCCAGAAAGTTGGCACCGCTTGTCCATGAATGTGCCTTCACATGGACACTGAATCTTTCTTTCACTATGATCAGAATTCTGTATTACTGTATTACACAGAAAGATGATTTAAATAGAAGATATGCTTCTGCCTGAAGAACAGTCTACTTTAGAAGGCAGGACACACACACACACACACACAGAGGCACATGCACACACTTTGGAATAAATTCTAACATGCATAATTCTAATAATTCTAATAATGTTAGCGAGTACTCTAATAAAAAGAGTATACTCAATGTAGGTAAGGGCACAGGGTAAAGGAGTGATGAGAACCAATTGAGTGGTATGAACTATTGGCCAAACATTTTGGCTTTAACTGTCATTTAATAGAAATCTTTTAAAACTCCAAGGCCAGCTGTAGTGGCTTGCGCCCGTAACCCAGTGCTTTGGGAGGCTGAGGCAAGAGAATCACTTGAGCCCAGGAATTCAAGATCGGCCTGGGAAACATGCCAAGATCCCATCTCTACAAAAAATTTAAAAAATTAGCTGGG
Organism: Mandrillus leucophaeus; assembly: GCF_000951045.1. Lineage (NCBI taxonomy): Eukaryota > Metazoa > Chordata > Mammalia > Primates > Cercopithecidae > Mandrillus > Mandrillus leucophaeus. The sequence goes on along the minus strand of NW_012102909.1, from coordinate 1,989,962 downwards.
CATCTTGGCACACATCTGTAGTCCCAGCTACTTGGGAGGCTGAGGCGAAAGGATCACTTGAGCCCAAGAGGTCGAGGCTGCAGTGGGCTATGAATTTACCCCTGCACTCTAGCCTGGGTGACAGAGTGAGACCTTGTCTGTTAAAAAAAATTCCTATTACTTTCTTGTTTTTTTAAACAGAAGACAGGGCATAGTACTTAACTTTCTTTGGCAACTTTGTTTCATTGTTATGTATACCAGTTGTTATTCTGGACTGTAAATAGAAATACCTCCCTAGGCTATTGAAAACTGAAAACTGTAGTATTTTTGCACCCAAATAACTAGCCCCTGAATTTTACTAATTTCCTCCCCCTTTTCTTACCGTTCAGCTGTCAGCTTTCACATTAAGCTACTGTCATTATGCTTGTCCCTCATAACATCTCATTATTGCCATCTCCACCGCTCCCTCTTCTCATTTACTCTCCTAAACTGCTTCCAACGTGGAAAGCAGATCATCAAACTCATTAGAGCTATATAAAGTGGATAGATTACAAGTGAGGGTGGGAAGCATTCAATGTACAGTTCCGTAGTGTTAAGTACATTCACGCTGTTGTGCAACCAACCAATCTCCAGAACCCTTTTCATCTTGCAAAACTGATGATATGCTCTCTTTTGATTCTTAACAATCTCCTTTTTTTTTTCTCAGCTGTTCTCTCGGTTATTGCACTGACTAGACAAGGACCTTTGAATGTGTCGCCATAATGCAGTAAAAGTAGTCAAGTCCAGAAGTCAGTTCAGAGAATGCCCCTCGCCTCTGCCGTGTGTGTGCCTCACAAGATTCTGCTAGAATGAACTGAGTGGTGTTTTGTCTCCCCAGGCAAACATCCTGAGAAGCTTGGAGGCTCAGCTGAGAGTTTGATCCCAGGCTTTCAATCAACCCAAGGTGATGCTTTTGCTACGACCTCATTTTCTGCTGGAACTGGTTAGTATGGCAAATAGCTGGAACATGAGGTTCACTGTTGTTACCTTCACACTGTTTTTCACTCCACAGATATCTCTAGCATGCTAGTGAAACCCAAATCCTGGCAGTAACATGTATATATATATATATTTTTTTTTTTTCATGGTCTATTTAATTTAAAACTTACTTTTTTTAATTGAAAAGGTTTCTGATCAAAAAGGGATAAAGATCCAGGACCACTTTAAATTAAAGTGGCAGGACAGTCTGGCAGTAATGTGCAGGACTTGTTCTCTCTAGTCCACAGGCACGTCTTAAACAAGTATTTCTAGATTTGAGAAACACCCAATGTTCATTGCTTGTCATTTCTTAGGTTTCTGAGATGACTTGAAGAATTTTAAAAATTAAATGTTCTGTTATATCTAACACTCCTCTAAACTGTGTGTGTGTGTGTGTGTGTGGGCACGTGCACGTGCTGTTGGGAAGAAGGAGAGAGGTGTTTTTTTAATGAGACTTCTAAAAAAGGAGGGAGGTATTCTTTTAGTGAGACTTTGTTAAAAGTATAGAAGCAATCATAAGAGACAAACTTTTCCCTTCTATTAATAAAAAATTATACATTTTTATTGTATAAAAGTTAGTAATTCATAGGGAAGAAAGTTAAAATTCTCCATGACCTCACCACCAAGAGATAGCCCAGGGATACCATCTTGATGTCTGTTAGTGGCATTTGACCTTTCGAGAGGCACAGATATCTTTGTGAAGCTAATGAAAGTTGTAGGTCTGTCTCCCTGACCAAAATACACATGACCACAATTTTGTATGCTCTTTGGCCCGCTGCTTAAGACTCTCAGACTCTGATATGCATCTTTTTTTTTTTTTTTTTTTTTTTTTTTGAGATGGAGTCTCGTTCTGTTGCCCAGGCTGGAGTGCAATGGCACAATCTCAACTCACTGCAACCTCTGCCTCCCAGGTTCAAGCGATTCTCATGCCTCAAGCCTCCCAAGTAGCTGAGACTATAGGTGTGTGCCACTACGGCCAGCTAATTTTTGTATTTTTAGTAGAGATGGAGTTTCACCATGTTGGCCAGGCTGGTCTCAAACTCATGACCTCAAGTGATCCACCTGCCTCGGCCTCCCAAAGTGCTGGGATTACAGGCATGAGCTACCACACCCAACCTGATATGCATCTTTATAGACATATTTTGAAGCCTAATTTTTTCATTTAATGAACCTGGCACATTTCTCCTACATCATTAAAGAAGCCCCTAAAATATAATTTTTTTTTTTTAAGGCGGAGTTTCGCTCTTGTTGCTGGGGCTGGAGTGCAATGGCGCGATCTTGGCTAACCGCAACCTCCACCTCCCAGGTTCAAATGATTCTCCTGCCTCAGTCTCCCGAATAGCTGAGATCACAGGCATGTGCCACCATGCCCAGCTAATTTTGTTAAAGTATAATTTTTAAAAAGTACCTGCATTAAATTCCATTATATGGCCAGGCGCGGTGGCTCACGCCTGTAATCCCAGCACTTTGAGAGGCTGAGGTGGGCAGATCGCTTGAGGTCAGGAGTTTGAGACCAGCCTGGCCAACATGGTGAAACCTGGTCTCTACCAAAAAATACAAAAATTATCTGGGCGTGGTGGCACACACCTGTAATCCCAGCTACTCAGGTGGCTGAGGTGGGAGGATCCCTTGACCCCAGGAGGCAGAGGTTGCATTGAGCTGAGGTTGCAACACTGCTTTCTAGCCTAGTCAACAGAGTGAGATCCTCTCTCATAAAAAAAAAAACAAAAACAAAACTTCTAGGATACACTAGATGTATGATATACCCTAGTGTATTTAACCAATTGCACCTTTCTTAACATTAACTTTATTTCAGTATTTACTATGATAAATACTTCAGCAATGAATGTGAGATTTTGAAAGTATTCTTTGTAAGATATAGAATTTGGCATGCTTCTAAAAGTGATCTTTTTAATTATACTGATTAGTGTCTACTTTTAACCTTATCATATATTCTTTCTGCCTGCTTTCTTTAGGAATGTTAGTAGTTTTTCTAACCTCATAAATTTATTTGTGAATAGAACGTTGTCGTTTCATAATATTTGATATGTAATATTCTCTTATTCTTATTTTCTGGATATTTTAAAATAGAAGTTTCAATTTCTTCTTTAACCAAAAGTTACTCATGTTATGTTTTCATTGTACTGTGACCAATATGGCCTGTGCAGTCTTTGATGTAAACTATACTGAAGAGCTGCCTGTGGCCCAGTTTGTTATTCATTTTTAAATGTCCTCTGGAAATTAGCAGTTTCCATGTCAATAAATATTAATCTACAATATGATTGTTTGTGGAAGAATGGTAACATTTATTTAACATCCTCTTTTATGAATATTTGCATTGTTACCAATTTTTCACCATATAAATATTCTTGAAGCTAAATTTTTGTTTATATCCTTTATAGTTTCTTTAAGATAACTTCTAAGAGACTATGTGCTAAATCAAAAGTATGTATATTTTAAGGTTTTTTATACATGTTTTCAAGTTGTACTCTAAGAAAGCTATATAAATTTTGTTTCAATTAATGGTGAATGAGAGTCATTTTCCTTGCCATTTCTCCACCCAGCCCAGCACAGCTCAGGCCAAAGACGGTAGACAGAGAACCTTATTTTTATTTTATTTATTTATTTATTTATTTTGAGACAGTTTTGCTCTTGTTGTCCAGGCTGGAGTACAATGGCGCAATCTCGGCTCACCGCAACCTCTGCCTCCCGGGTTCAAGCGATTCTCCTGCCTCAGCCTCCCAGGTAGCTGGGATTACAGGCATGAACCACCACGCCAGGCTAATTTTGTACTTTACTTAGTAGACGGGGTTTCTCCATGTTGGTCAGGCTGGTCTCGAACTCCCGACCTCAGATGATCTGCCCGCCTCAGCCACCCAAAGTGCTGGGATTACAGACATGAGCCACCGCGCCCAGCCAGAGAACCTTATTTACTGACCCATTTTTAGTTCTTTGAGATTTGTGTTGTGTCCTTTGCCTTTTAGATTCATTTTGTAAGTGTTCTTCATATGTCACATATTATCTTTTCCTAGAAAATCATCTGCAGTTGTAAAATTTTTCATTAAAGTACAACAATATGTGTGTATCTTTTAATATCTATGTACATTAATTTTAATTGTATGTATTTGTGTTCCTCTTTTTCTTGGTAACTGTAGCTAGAGGTTGGATGTTTTATTATATTTTCAGAGACAACACTTAGATTTATACAATCTTCTGTTTTCTTTTTTATTATTTAACTTTTGCTTTTATCTTTATTACATTTTCATGTTTGTTTGTTTGAGACATTGTCTCGCTCTGTTGCCCAGGCTGGAGTACAGTGGTGGGATCTCTGTTCACTGCAACCTCCGCCTCCTGGGTTCAAGCAATTCTCCCATCTCAGCCTCCCAAGCAGCTGGGACAACAGGTGTACGCCACCATGCCTGGCTAATGTTTTGTATTTTTAGTAGAGACGGGGTTTCACCATATTGGCCAGGCTGGTCTCAAACTCCTGACCTCAGGTGATCCACCCACCTCGGCCTCCCAAATGCTGGGATTACAGGCATGAGCCACCTGCCTGGCCGTTTTCTTGTTTTTCTTCTATTTGCTTTGGTAATATTAAGAGGAACCCATGGTAATATATTTTCAAATTCTTTTTTAAAAAATAAAGTACTTGGGCTGTGAGTTTTTCTTCACAATTTGACAGTCATTTTCACCCAGCGCAAAAGTGGGGAGGGAGGCTAATTATAATCTTCAGGGAGGCTTTGTCATGTGAAAATATTCCAATGTCCTGTTTTCTCTTTCTCCAGTTGCCTCACTTCAACCTTTGAAGTTTACTCTGTTTAATGCTTTCTAACAAGTGTGTATTTCCCTAGTAAAAAAAAAAAAAAAAAAAAAAAACGGAGTTGTGTGGGGTTTAACCATAGCTCATAAATCTTCGTATGATATTCTCATTATTATTTTGGAGTTATGCTTTTCATTATTAAGTAGTTTAAAATTTTTGTTTCACTTTTAGCTTTGTTTGTGTAAATTTTATAAGTATATTGATATTTTGGTGAAATTTGAAAATGTTCCAAAACCAGTTCATGCTGCTTGAAGTTTGATATGCCACGTAGTTGACCAAACATATCAAATGTGTGAAGCACTGACTGTTGTCCTTGAAATGGAACATCGAAATGATGATTAGCCATGGACCTGGGTAGGATATAGTTTGTCTGGAAAGAGGGTCACAGAATAAGCCCTGAGAGTCTTCTTTGCTGCCGAATCCCAGAATTTGGCACAATGTTTGGCTCCATACAGATGTGTTAAATGAATAAGAAGGGTTGCTTTGTGCCAAAGCTTAGGACCTTGGATTCACCAGTGTTAACAATCGAGGTCCCTGATCATTTTCCGTCTGCTCACCCCAACCCCGGTTTTAATGCCTAGTTCTCATCTATTACACATGGTTATGTTTCATTGTTTGTGTGAGCTGTTTTTTAATGAGATTTATTTTGCTTTTGTTTCTGCCTTTCCACTACTTTATATTTACTCTGAAGGCTGCAAATGAGTGAGAGTGTGTGTGTGTGTGTATTTTTTTAAGGGATTTAAAGGCACAGCCACAAACACATATTTGAGTAAAGTTATGACAGTAATAACATTGAACATGTACCAAGCACATGAGACATGTTAAACCCACTGGGTAAGCACTTTTCTTGCTCATCATCTCAGGTGATCCTCACAAAGACCACCTGCTCAAGGGCACAGCTGGATAATGACAGAATAGAGATTTGTACCTGTAGCCCAGATCAAAAACTGTAGTTATATCCACGTCTCAGGAATCTCATAAACCAGCAACACTAAGCTTTTGCAAACATTGAAAAGTGTCTTCATAGTTTCCTCAGTCTATCCGGTCTTTTACTATGAACATTTGATATTTTCCCCTCTCTCTTGTTTGCAGTGTAAATGTTTCCTTTCTGTGACACCTTCATTCTTTACAAATGAAAGAAAATTATGTCTAGATCCCAGGAACTCATTTGCTCTCATTTGTACAAAGGGCAGGATGACATCATTTTCTATAAATTTTCTAACTGAACTCAGACTGTTTGCAGATTTTAAACCCTCTGACTGATCAAAGGAGAAACTAAGCAGGAAATTTCATAATGGGTTCAGGAGGATGGCACGGGGCTATATTAAACATTTGTATGGTAAAAGCTGCAAAAATGACGGACTGTGTCTATACATTGGAGGAAAAACAGGCAAACATTTAAAACTTCACGTGGTGCCTCTTTATTTTCATATGTTTTCCTGTGTGTAAGTTACACATATTCATTTATAAAAATGTGGAGAAATGAATAAGGCCCAAAGTAAAGAAAATAAAATCTTATAACCCCACCTTGACAGAAGAGCATTTGCTGACATTTTACAGTATTTCTATCTAGAATTTTATTTCTGCATATAAATTTTTTTCAAATATGACCTACACCACGTATTCAGTTTTGCAGTTTGCTTTTTTTCTTTTAAATATGTTTCATTGTGTCATTTTAAAATATTTCAGGGACTTAGAAGCAGTTATTTTATCTTTCTTTTCCTCCTCCTACCTTTAAAGAAACTTAGTTTAAAACCCATTTTAATAACAAAATTATAGAGACTGAGAACAGAGTAGTGGTTTCCAAAGAATAGTAACAGGAATAAGTGGTGGGTGTGACTACAAAGGAGTAGAATGAGGAGGTCTTTGGTTTCATGGAACAGTTCTGTATCATGATTGCAGTGGTGCTCATGCTAACCTATACATAGAGTCAAGTTGCAAAGAACTATACACACAGGTTGGAGGAAGTGAAGGTCCCAGAGGGAACTAGGGGCCCCAGGAGGGAGTGCTTTAAAGGTTGAGAAATATGGTTTGAATGAGGAGTTGGGGGTCCTAGAAGGAGGCTGAAGGTCCAAGAAGTTGAGCGTTGGAAGGTGTGAGATTAGGATCCCAAGGAGTGTTGGAAGTCCAAAGAAGGGCTGAGGGATAGAGAGTGGTAATTCAGAGTCCAAAGAAGAAAGGTGGGGTTGGTAGTGTGTCAGTGGGGGTTGGAGGTGACCTTGCCTCCCATCCCCACTTCCCAGGGCAGACCTGGAGATGAAGAGGGCAGATGCTCACAGTCCTAAGAGTCCAGTGTGCCAGTCACTGAGCTGGGTCTGGTGGCAACTGCTGGCACACTGGGGCTGACCGACCACTGGGTATGACATGGCTGTGGAGGTGACGGAGGAGGTTACCCACTGAGGGGATGCCACTGCACCTCCCCGTTCCCTTCTGCCACATCTGGGCATTAACACCCCTGTCTGTCCCTGTTGCCCTTGCCTGTTACCCATCTAGTTGAGCTGGGGCTGGGAGGTTCCTGCACACCTGGGGAATGGTAGGCATCACACATGCCGCCTCCTCCGTGTCTGGGCCCGGGGCACTGGGTTCCCACATTTCAAGGGCCTCTGGAGTGAAAGCCCATATGTCTTGGAAGCCAGGATGCAAAGGAGGCGCCCAGATTCCAGGTGCTGAAAAGGTTGCTGGTCCATCCAGCAATCCCACCTTTGCCTTCCACTTTATCATGCATCTCAGACTACATCTTGCTGGCCCCGAGGAGGTAGCATTAAGGGTGGCAGAGGTGGCTGCCATGACAGTGGCAGAGTCTATTCAAGAGATGCTGGGTACTGAGTAGGCAAGGGCAAGGGACTGGAGCACTGGGCTCTCGGGGGCAGGGGAGGTGGGAAGAAAGAGGCCTGGTCAGCCACTGACTACGAGAAATGTAGAATAGAGGTGGGTGGGGTGGAAACTCTCAGTAGACCCCAGAGCATCCTCCTCATGCCAGAGGCAGAACTGGAGAGAGACCAAGATTCAGACACAGGTAAAGTCCGAGACAGGGAAAGAAGGAAATCAGAGCCAGGTGCCCACGGAGGTGCTGCCAGTGATGCCCCCACATGCCCAGCACTTTGCCTCTCCACAAGCCCATTTTACAGACACAACAGTGAGGCCAAGAGAGGTGAAAAGAAACGTCCCACATTTGATGGCCCAGGCCAAAGGGATTAGTAGAGGGGATGCTGAGCCCTACGATTTCCACATTCAACCCGGCACCACTCAGGCTGAGAAGGAGGGATTCAGGAGTCATTGAGAAAGACAGGGATGTCCAGGCAGCGAGATGAAAAGAGGCAGAGAGACATGAGTGGGGTGGGGTGGGGTGATGTGGAGGGAGAACGGAGCAGAGGGTGCGGGTGTGGTCCCAGAGCTGGAGGTATGGGCGACCTCGGCACTGAGGGAAGAAGAAAAGAACAGCACGCACATGCACAAATAGGGCCACGTAACAACTGGTGAGCACCCAGGAGCCTAGGGCCACAGTACTGTGCCGGTGTTGGTGATCTCTGGCTACAGTTTATATAAGACATCACTGGGGGAAGCTGGTTGAAGGGTTCACAGGACTCTATGTGCAGGAACTTCTTGTGATTCTGTATAACTTCAAAATAAAACGTTTTTTAAAAACCCACTTTATAGAAACAAAGTGAGGCTTTTTTTTTTTCTAGAAAGACAGCTGACAAACAAAATGAGATTTTAATTAATGAACAAACTGAATACTAAAATGCAGAGTAAAGAATGATAATGTATGGCCGGGCACAGTGGCTCACGCCTGTAATCCCAGCACTTTGGGAGGCTGAGACAGGTGGATCACAAGGTCAGGAGATCAAGATCAGCCTGGACACCATGGTGAAACCCAGTCTCTACTAAAAAATACAAAAATTTGCCCGGTGTGGTGGCAGGCACCTGGGATTACTGGCGCCTGCCACCTGGCAGAGAGGCTGAGGCAGAGAATTACTTGAACCTGGGAGGCAGAGGTTGCAGTGAGCCGAGATTGCACCACACTAGCCTGGGTGACAGAGCAAGATTCCGTCTCAAAAATTAAAAAAGAAAGAAAAGAAAAGAATGATAATGTAAAGCTGCATGTGGTGGTGTGTGCCTGTAGTCCCCAGCTACTAGGGAGGCTGAGGTGGGAGGATCGCTTGAGCCCAGGAGTTTAAGTCCAGCCTGGTTAACATAGCAAGACCCCAGTCTCTTAGAGAAAAAAGAAAATAAAAAGAGTGATATGTGGAAACCAAGAAACCTGGCTTCTGATCCTACCTCTGGCTAGTCTTTAACTTTTAGGCTTCATTTTCTTTTATGGGAAATAAGAAAATTGCGCCAGAAAATTCTGAGACCACGTCAAGCTCTGTTATTCCATAGGGTGTATAGATTTCTGTAAATCTATATTTTGCCAAATATAGAATGAATGCCAATTGTATGTTAAATATAGTACAGAGATTGGGGCTTGTCTAACTTTGCAATAGGCAAGAAGTCTATTTCTGCCGCTTTCTGTGTGTCTGCCTATCACTGTATTAGACATCAAGGTGATATAGTAGGACTTAGTCCTTAAAGGACCTCAAGAGGGTGATAGACACATAGGAAGTACCTATATACATGCTAGATTACAAAACAGATAGTGTTAATGTTTGTTTATGTGCTAAAATGTGTGATATGCACAATACCTCCTCTAGACATTCTGAAAGAGATACTGTAGATTGCAGTATGTCCAAGAAAGAAGTGGAATTTCAGACATATGAATACCCTGGTTTTATCGTTAATTGCATCTCATAATATGTTACAAGGACCAGGCTGAGCCAGGCACGGTAGCTCACGCCTGTAATCCTAGCACTTTGGGAGGCTGAGGCAGGCGGATCACCTGAGATCAGGAGTTGGAGACCAGCCTGACCAACATGGTGAAACCCTGTCTCTACTAAAAATACAAAAATTAGCTGTGTGTGGTGGTGGGCGACTCAGGAGGCTGAGGCAGGAGAATCGCTTGAACTGGGGAGGCGGAGGTTGCAATGAGCCAAGATTGCACCATCGCACTCCAGCCTGGTGGACAAGAGTGAGACTTCGTCTCAAAAAAAAAATGTCGGGGAGGGGACCAGGTTGAATATCTCATAGATACTTTGCTGTTCACTGGGCTACAGCCACTCATCCCCTTTGATTCTAGGCTTAGACTTACTCTGTAGTTTGAGCTGTTGCATTAATAGAGGGTAAACTTACCTAGATTTACTTGGTATTTTTGCTTTTCTCTTTTTTTCTCTCCTGACTCCTCCTTCCCCTCCAACCTAACTCCAGCTGAAAAAAGGAAGGGTGGGCAGACTGTGGACTCTGGCCTCCCACTTCTAAGTGTGTCTGATCCTTTCATTCCTCTTCAAGTACCTGATGCACCAGGTAGGTAAATAGAAATGTTCTGAGGTTAAACAGCTTGATTTGCATGTCCCAGGCCCTGTGGAAAGTTCTGCCTTAAACACCCCATGAAAAGGATCTGAATTCCAAGCCCTAATAATAGGCTGCTGTTGCATAGTTTTACTCAATAAGAGGGGTAAACTTGTCTTGGAGGGTACTAGCCCTTAGCAAAGATAAAATCAGTTCAGGTTATACCAGATTGATTTCCATATTATGTCAGTGTTCAGTTTTTCATCCTTGATGGTGTTAAAGGTGACATGAGGGGCCTACGTATTGGAAAGAACATTAGTCCAATATGGTTATAACAATGGCGGGGAGCCTGTAAGCACATGATAAAGTGAACAAAATATGAATAGTGGTGATAGCGTGATAATGGGATTATGGGTGACTTTTGTTCAGTTCTTACTTTTCTATAATGTCTTTTTATTTTATAATATAAAAACACATAATAAAAATTAGGGAATGTGATAATAATTAATAGGGAATGTGAGTCAGGAAACCTGGGTTCCCTTCCAGCCTCTGCCCCTACCTGAAAAACCTTCTGGGCTTGGATCGTCATCGGTGAAGTGCATTGGACTGCAGGAGTTTCAATATCTCTTGTAGTCCACCATATCTCAATTTTAAGTAGCAGTCTAAAAAGTAGAAAGTGGTTGGTGTGTTCTGACAGAAAGAACTTTTGGAACAGTGAGTGACTGGATGCTTCCCATTTGGAGTTCAGGTTGCCAAAACTTTTCCTTCCGGCTTTCCTCCCCTACTCTTTTTGGTGGGAGGAGTGATGTGGGAAAGAGTGGCCGTCCTTTCTCTTATCTGTCAGTCTCTTCACAAAAGCAAATTGTTCCAGCTCCTTAGAAGCAGTTGACAGTTGTTTTGCTTCTGATCATTTTTCCTTTTTTCCTGTTGTTGCCCCTGCCAACTCTTGACCTTGAACTGATAGGACTGGCTTGGTTCTTTTTCTCTCCCAAAATATTAAAGGTATTTGATTGCTTGCTTCAAGATTGGAGTGATTGCGATGTTCATATCCTTTACCAAGTCTTCCCACCATCACTTACTAAGACAGACTGCAGCTAGGGTACCAAGGCAGTTTTTATTTTTTATTTTTAGACAGATTTGTTTACCCCTCTAAGGAGAAGCAAACATTTGCCTTGATCAGGTGGTACTCTATAACTGTATAGCTTACTGGAGCTAGATGTAGCTTAAAAATATCGAAAACCACTAAGGAATGATTCAATACAGGATAGTTTAAAGGAAGAAAGGAATGAAATAGAGGCGCTTTCTTCCTTTGCACTTTTCAGGTATGCCTGGCAGTACTTGGACAAGTTCATTTTGAACAGAAGGTTAGAAAAGTGTGGGCTGTAAACTCCAGCTGGGGCTGACTGTCTTTTCCTCCCTGTTTTGGTAATCATGGGATCAGACAAGGGAAAGAGGTGATGGAGGCATTCTCGTTTTGACACCCCTTCAGGTTCTTGCTTTGCTGTTGCTTAGGTAGCTCATGGGCTGCAGAAGCCAGGAGGAAGGCCTCTTTGCACAGGGCAGAGGATGAGGGCCCTCAGGCAAGTAACTGTCCTGTGCAGCTGTCACAGGAGTCCTCTGGATCAGGGTTGAAGAGCCAGGCACATGCCCCAGGTGGCTCAGGAAATCGGCTCCAGCTTGTGGAAATGCATCTGGGGCCACCAGAGCCAGCTGGCTGCCATCCTGCCTGCCTTCTTGTCATCTTTCCTGTCTCCTGGTCCTCCATGCTTCTTTCATCCCTGTGGATTCCCGCTGAAATGTTACTGGTATACACTTTAATACCAATTAAGCCAAGACCTCTCTTGGGTTTCAGTGGAAAGATCAACTAAAATGAGACATTTTAATAGAGAATTCCAGGAGTGTGCTATTTACTTTCTGCTCTGTCAGACCGGACTCATCTGTTGAAAACATAAGGTAGACAGTTAACTCTTCTGTGCGCTGGCGAATTCTCACATCACTGAGGGGGCATAAAATCCAGGCTGCTTACTGCAACCTGCAAGGCCCTGAGTGGTGTGGCCCTTGCCTGCCCCTCTAATCTCAGCTGATAGTGCTCTTCCTCTCCATCTTGTCTTTCCTCCAACAAGCTGAGCTCCTTCCCACCCCAGGGACTTTGCACTTGCTGGTGCTCAGCTTGGAAAGCCTTCCCTTCAGCTTTGTTCCCTTGTATCGTTCAACATGTGGGTCTCCGTTTAAATGCCGTCTGCTCAGAAGGCCCAGTGTGGTCCAACGGGCACTCCCAGTCACATGCCCTGGCACTTTTTCTTCATAGCCCTTATCAGGACATAGTCCATCTTTCCTCATCTTATCACTGTCTGAGGGTGGGGCCTCATCTGTCTTATTTACCACCTTTATCAGCTGTGCCAAGGACACTGCCTGTATTCAGTCAGTGAGTATTTACAGATCAGACAAATGAATGAAATAAAACCAGAGGCTGGAAGCCTTTAGGTGGCCCCATTACCCTCCATTTCTATCCCAGCTCCCAGGCACCAGACGACTGGCTCCATAGCCTTCCATCTGCACCTCTGCCAACTCCTGGGCAGTCCCCACACACCCACTCTTTGAGAGTGAATAAAGGAAGACACAGCCCACAGTGTCAGGCAGCTGCCAGCCCCTGGACTGATGAGAATAGTAGCTAGGCTCAGCAGGTCCTTTAGCCCCGTCCTTTCATGGTGTCCTGCAGAATTGTGCTAAGTATATTATATTAGCCACGGTGGCTTTGACTATTCTGCTTATTTTAACATTCAGCCTCTAGCACATTCAGTTACACAGCTTCTATATCAAGGCCACTGCATCCTTTTTTAACATTTTTAAATATTGAGTGAGAAAAGGGCTCAGGGTTCCGTGTCTCTGGAACCTGGGGAAACTACAAATTTGGTTTTACCCTGCAAAAAGCAAGCAGTCTGTCACACCATCGGCCCACTATGGACACCAGTCAGGTTTTTTGCCTGGTTTTCTTTCTTTGTTTTGTATACATATTCATCTACTCTCAGCTATATTGATGATAAGAATCATGAGAGGCTGGGTGTGGTGGCTCACACCTGTAATCCCAGCACTTTGGGAGGTCGAGGCGGGTGGATCACCTGAGGTCAGGAGTTCGAAACCAGCCTGACCAATATGATGAAATCCCTGTCTCTACAAAAAATAAAAAAATTAGCCAGGCATGGTGGCATACGCCTGTAGTCCCAGCTACTCAGGAGACTGAGACAGGCGAATTGCTTGAACCCTGGAGGAGGAGTTTCCAGTGAGCTGAGATCACACTACTCCACTGTCGCCTGGGTGACAGAGCAAGATTCTGTCTCAAAAAAAAAAAAAAAAAAGAATTGGCCAGGCGTGGTAGCTCACACCTGTAATCCCAGCACTCTGGGAGGATGAGGCAGGTGGATCAGAGCTCTGAGGTCAGGAGTTCAAGGCCAACCTGGCCAACATGGTGGGACCCTGTCTCTACTAAAAATACAAAAATTAGCTGGGCATGGTGGTGGGCACCTGTAGTACCAGCCACTCAGGAGGCTGAAGCAGAAGAATTGCTTGAACCCGGGAGGTGGAGATTGGAGTGAGCCAAGATCGCGCCACTGCACTCCAGCCTGAGTGATAGAGCAAGAATCCATCTCAAAAAAAAAAAAAAAAAAGACTCATGGACTCTCAGTCTCCTGAAGACCGTGCCTTTCAATGACTTTTAACATTTTTATTTTATACTTTTAAAATGATCACATACCAGTACCTTTGATCTTACAGATACTGGGGAGTGGTAGGTGGTAATGTCAAGTAACGCCCTCATTGTGTGGGTGAGGAAGTGAGGCCCTAGTGTTGTTCTGACTGTGCTCGGCCACACATTCCTTCTCTTGCCCACAGTCCCCAAACAGTGGATATTTCTTTTATCTTTGGGACAGTTCCTAGATCAATAAAGCCTTTGACCAGAGAGCTAAATTTAAGGCTTTGGGAAATATAAAAATAGATTTGAAACTGTTAGACCTGAGTTCTAGCCATTAGTGGCTAGGTGATTGTGGTCAAATCACTTAAATTGTACGTTCTTATCCTTAAAATTGGCAATACTAAAACCTACCTCATGGGGTGTTCTCAAGGTTTAGATGAAATCATATATTTGAAATTTCTATGTGAATTTTAAATTACTATAAAGATGGGAAATGCTGTTTCAACTTTGGTTCTACATCCCTATTCCCAGTGGGGGAGTCCTAGTTATCATAAAGTGATATTTTTCTCTTGTTGAAATTAAACTTGCTCTTATGACCTTTAACTTTTGCACAACTGAGAGCCATTAAAATAGATTTCCTGGATACAGTGATTGTCAAACTATGGGTAAAGGGCACTGGATAATTATAGGTTGGTTCGCTGGTTTGTTTTAAGGAACGTTTTTATTTTTCAAAGCACTATAAAACCAATTTTCTTAGAAGGTCTGGAATATGAAAATCATAGCCATGAACGTTTGTATGCTTACAAAGCTGCCAAATGATGCATGGCTAGTGAGTCTCAGAGTATTTCATTGATGCTGAAATGCTGCTTGTCCATTTATTTGCCTTCTGTATGCATTAGGAAACAGATAAGCTACAAGTAGTACCAGCGTTTTAAAATATGGTAGAAAAGAGGCTGGGCCAGACTCATGCCTATAATCTCAGCACTTTGCAGAACCAAAGTGAAAGGATCACCTGAGCCCTGGAGTTTGAGAGCAGCCTGGGCAACATGGTGAGACCCTGTCTCTAAAAAGAAAAAAAATTTTTTTAATTAGCCAGGCATAGTGGTGCATGCTTGTAGTCCTAGCTACTTGGGAGGCTGAGGCAGGAGGATCCTTTGAGCCCAGAAGTTTGAGGCTGCAATCAGCTATGATCACACCACTGCACTCCAGCCTGGGTGTGACAGAGCGAGACCCTGTCTCTCAAAAAATGTGTGTGTGTGTATGTACACACACATAGATATATATTAGAAAGATGGAGGAATTTTCTCTGAAAATTGGGGACAATATTTTTAAATCATTCTTTAAATTGTAGTAAAATGTACATAATGAGATTTACCATTTTAACCATTTCTAAGTGTACAGTTCAGTGGCATTAAGTACATTCTTATTGTTTTGCAGCCATCACTACCATCCATCCACCCACCTTTTTTCATCTTGCAAAACTGAAACTCTGTACCCATTAAACAACAACTCTCTGTTTTCCCTTCTTCCCAGCCCCTGGCAACCATCACTCTATTTTCTGTATCTATGAATTTGACTACTCTAGGAACCGAATATAAGTGGAATCATACAGTATTTGTCCTTTTGTGACTGGCCTATTTCACTTAGCATTGTATCCTTAAGGTTCATTCATGTTGTAGCATATGTCAGAATTTTCTTCCTTTCTCAGGCTAAGTAATAGTCCATTGTATGTATATACCATATTTTCTTTCTCTTTTCCTCTGTTAATGGACACTTGGATTGCTTCCATCTTTTGTCTTTTGTGAGTGACCCGGCTGTGAACATTGAGTGTACAAATATCTCTTCCAGATCCTGCTTTCAATTCTCTTGGGTATATACCCGGAAATGGAATTGCTGGATCATATGCTAATTCTCTTTTTAACTTTTTGAGGACCACTGTTTTCCATAGAGGCTGCATCATTTTGCATCCCCACCAACAATGCACAAGGATTTGAGGAAACGATTTTTATAACAACTCTGCAGTACTGATCTCGGTTTTCCACAGACTAAGCAAGAAGGCATTCATTGCCCCATCAGTGCTGCTTCTTAGAATTAAAATCTTTTTTTTAAAAAGTGCCTCTTGGTTTATGGCACTTCATCATCTCTTGAGAAGTTAAGCAAGAGAAGCTGTGTTTTCTCAATGGTTTGTCATCAAGACGGGCATTCTTCTCATAACTGTTGGCCTGGCATCTTCCTCATTTCCAACTGCAGTCTCGTGATACTGAGAAGTCCAAGGTTGGTCATAGTATGTGTTTTTACTCTGGAAAGCTTATCTTTCTGCAGATTTAATTCTCTAAAATGAACTTGGAATGGGGCATGATGTTTGACTTTTGCTTCCAACTTGCAGATGTCACAAATGGTTTCTCAATGCTAAGAACTCTTTAGAGTGACTAGATTTCGTTTTATTTTATTTCTTTTTTAGGGTGACTAGAGTTTTAAAACATAATCTCTCATCATGAGACTTCAGGGCCTACACCCCAAGTCAGACAGAACATAGATTTCAAAGCCACAAGGCTGGAGCAGCTGCGTCCTCTTTTTTGGTGGGGCTCATGTTCGGCCCTTCCATGTCTGTCCGTTCAGCCTGTTCTGCTCCTCCTGGTCATATTCTTAACTAGAGTCAGAATGGGCCTTGAGCAAGCCGTTGGTTTTATTAGCCTGTATAAGTAGGTACCTGTCCTCTTTTTTTTTTTTTTTCCCCCGAGACGGAGTCTCGCTCTGTCGCCCAGGCTGGAGTGCAGTGGTGCCATCTCAGCTCACTGCAACCTCCGCCTCCTGGCTTCAAGCGATTCTCCTGCCTCAGCCCCCCGAGTAGCTCGGATTACAGGCTTGCACCACCACACCTGGTTAATTTTTGTATTTTTCATAGAGATTGTGTTTCACCATGCTGGCCGGGCTGGTCTCGAACTCCTGACCTCAGATGATCCACCTACCTCAGTGTCCCAAAGCGCTGGGATTACAGGGGTGAGCCCCACAGCCAGCATCTCTTTTGATATTTTAAGAGAGGGACTGGACATGGTGGTTCACTCCTGTAATCCCAGCACTTTGGGAGGCTGAGATGGGTGGATCACTTGAGGCCAGGAGTTTGAGACGAGACTGGGTAACATACAGGGACCCCATTTTTTCAAAAAAAAGAAAAAGTTTTAAGTTAGCCAGGCATGGTGGCATGCATCTGTAGTTCCAGTTACTTGGAGGCTGAGGTAGGAGTGCTGGGATTACAAGCGTGAGCCATTCCACCTGGCCAGTTTATCTTCATTTTGTCAATAAGAGAACTTCAATCTAGAGAGAGTAAGAGATTTGCCCAAAGTACTACACACACTTAGTGCGGAACAGGTCTTCTGTTTCTTAGTACCTTGTCTACCTCTCTGTTAGAACATCCTGCCTCATCCACACCTTTCACTTTATTCTAACAGTTCTGCTTATTCTGTTCTCACCCAAGGCACTTGAGTAAAATATGGAACTTGACCCATATTCACTACTGTAATCACAGGCACCTGTGGCCTAGTGACCCCCTCGCCCATCTAGTCCTCTTACTTAAAAGAGACGTTAATCCCCTTTTATATACCAAATGCTTTATTTATACACACGCATTCATTCTGATAAATACACCCTTTTAATCCCAACAACACTTTAAAGTAGTTCTTAATCTGTTTACAGCTGAGAAAATTGCTTAGAAAAATCAGGCAACTTAAATTCAGGCAGGCTCTTTTACTCTTTATTTTTTGGGATTTTGCAGGCCCCAGCTAAAATTCCAAAAATGTATAGTATCACAATAAAAGGTAAAAATAAATCAACAAAATGATACTCTCTATCATTTTTTTATAACTTCCACTTATATTCTAGATTTAGGGGATACATGTGCATGTTTGTTACCTGGGTACATAGCATGATGCTGAGGTTTGGGGTACAACTGATCCCATCACCCAGGTACTGAACATAGTACCCAATAGTTATTCAACCCTTGTTCACCTCCCTCAGACACACACACACGCGCGCACGTGCACACACACACATTTAGAGTCTGGAGTCAGTTCTAAAAATATCAGAGTAAGCCTAAAAACTAATGCAAAACTTGGCCGAGCGTGGTGGCTCACACCTGTAATTTCAGCACTTTGGATCACCTGAGGTCAGGAGTTTGAGACCAGCCTGGCCAACATGGCGAAACCCATCTCTAATAAAAATAAGAAAAATTAGCTGGGCGTGGTGGCAGGCGCCTGTAATCCCAGCTACTCGGGGGGCTGAGACAGGAGAATTGCTTGAACCCAGGAAGTGGAGATTGCAGTGAGCCGAGATCGTGCCATTGCACTCCAGCCTGGGCAACAAGAGTGAAACTCCGTCTCAAAAACAAAACAAAACAAACCAAACAAACAAAAACTAATGCAAAACTGGACCATTTTCTTCTCTTCAGAATTGTCGACTGCTTTTCACAAACATTTCTTAGGAAGATTAAATCATTTCTAAAATACAATTTATAAATAATTTGGGGGTTTCGTTGGTCTGTCCCCTTAAATAATTGAGAATAACAGTGTCAGTCTTTGTACATTTCAGGTATGTACTGTCCCAGAAGAATAGCTTTTGCCTTTGCATCCAAAGAAGCTACTTCTCATCACTCATGGGGAAAAAAGATCTTTGTTCATTAGACAGCACTAAGTCACGATATGCTGATGTGAAGTTTGATGTTTTTGGATCTTAAGAAACACTTCTACAGTTTCCTACATTCACCACTCTCTTCTCTGTGCTGTTCTTCTCCATGCCCCATCATGATACTTGGCTTCAGTGTGTTTCTATTAAACTGTAAGAGAAAGGACAGAATTTATAGAACAAAGGATATCAGGGCCAGCCCTTGATGCAGATGGAAGGCCTCCAGGCTCCATGAGTTATAGACTGTCAGCATCCTATAGCCTTTCTTGCGCCTCCCATTATATCCTTTTCTCAAGTTCTTCATTTACAATGGCCAAAAATGACCAGTAATAGCTTTAGATGTGACCTCTTCTAAGAGTCCTTTCGTTTTTAGGCAATCAAAACTTTAGTTAAACCAGAAGAATTAATCTCTAGTGTGGTCAAATATCTGAGTCTTAGTATCAGCTAGCTAGCTCTCTTGCTTACTTGCTGTGAGATCTTTGGCAAGTTACCTTAACTTTCTGGAGCTGGTTTCTTCATTCATAAATGAGAAGGCTGAATTACATAAGATATGAGGTTCTTTCCAGTGCTAACCTGTCTGATAACATTACCATTGTCCCTGGGACCATGTCTATGTGAAGACTCATATTCCTTTATTGATGGAGATAGGCAGACCCCTAGACAGATACAGAGAGAACTTCAAAGACAAGTCCAGGCTCTACCATGTCTAATCTGTGACTTTGGGCAAGTCACACATTCTCGTAGTCTCTGATCTTCATTCTGTTAAACTGTGTTAGTATTCCCAAACCCAGGGGTTTTTGAATAATGAATGAAAATATTTGATATTAAGCTCTACAAATGTAAGTGATGTCCGTCATTGTGATGGCACCTGAAGACCCACTGAGTCACTGGGAACCTTCCCTCCCTGTGAGAATCCTGGGAGTCCAAGCAGCTTTTTGCACAGCTGTCCACCTTACATAGACGTGGCCTCTGCTCTCACTCCCAGCTTTGTACCTGGTATTGTTCTGTCTGCAGCTCCTCCCTCCAACATTTCTTGTATTTGAGTATTTCCCAAGCAGCTGTGACCATACAAGTTATCTATGTGAATAGCCTGTTACTTTGAGGTTTGGTCGGAAAACAAGCCTCCCTAAATTAGGCAGTTTACACCGTTCTGTCTCACCACACAACACGTGTACACTCATGTACTTCTTTACCCTCCCACATGCTTTTTTGCTCATGACTTATAAAAATATTAGATTCTTGAGCCAGGTTCAGTGGCTTATACCTGTAATGTCAGCAACTCAGGAGGCTGAGATAGGAGGATTAACTGAGGCCGGGAGCTCAAGAGTGTCCTGGGCAGCATAGCGAGACCCTATCTCTAATAAAATGAAAAATAAAAAAAACTAGCCGAGCATGGTGGTACATGCCTGTAGCCCTAGCTTCTCGGAAGGCTGCGGCAGGAGAATCTTTTGAGCCCAGGAGTTCAAGGCTGCAGTGAGCTGTGATCGTTCCATAGCACTTTAGCCTGGGTGACAGAGCACTATCCTCCTATCTCTTTAAAAAAAAGAAAAAGAAAAAAGAAAAAGAAAGAAAGGCTGGGCTCAGTGACTTCAGTGACTCACACCTGTAATCCCAGCACTTTGGGAGGCCAGGGTGGGTGGATCACCTGAGGTCAGGAGTTCAAGACCAGCCTGGACATCATAGTGAAACCCTATCTCTGCTAAAAATACAAAAATTAGCTGAGTGTGGTGGTGCACACTCATAATCCCAGTTACCGGAGACTGAGGCAGGAGAATCACTTGAACATGGGAGGGGGAGGTTGCAGTGAGCCGAAATTGTGCTATTGCACTCCAGCCTGGGTGACAAGAGTGAAACTCCATCTCAGAAAAAAAGAAAAGAAAAGAGGGAGATTCTTCTTCAACTCCTGTTCTTTCCACCTCCCCAGTCAAGCCAAACGGCATAGATGTGGCAGGGCATCTGAGGGGAAACCAAGAACTGGGATACAAAGGTTCGTAAGACCCTTCCCTACCTTCAGTCATGTTTAAGGGCTGCAAGAGAATTGAGTGCAGGATGCCCCAGAAGATTCCTGATGTGGCAGGAAGGTGGGGAAAAGCTTAGAGGAGATGGTATTGAGTGACAAGTACAAAAAAGTAGGGGGAGGCATCTCCATTTTACAGATGAGGAGATAATGTCAGAAGGTTAAGGAACTGTGCCAGAGTCACAACATGTCACCAGAGAGGCTAGAATTCAGAATCTGAAAGAATGCTAGCCTGAGGTTTTGCACCAAGATAAACTGCTGTATGAAAGACAAGCAAATAATTTTGGGTCTTTACTTTTTATCCATTGCTTTCCAAGATTGCAAATATGTAAGTGCTAAGTTAAAAGAAGCAAATCATTTCATTTTTTTAAGTGATAGTTTTTTGAGGAGAGAGGAATGAAGCAAAAACTAGTGTTTGGAACAATGCAAAGTTAGACGTTTTAGGGAAACCATCTTATTTTTACCAGTATGCTGAAAATTATTAGAGATATTTTTCACATCTTATAATGTCATATACAGTGTAAGGTTAATGCTAATATAATTATACTTGTGTACTTGGTTAGTGCCCTGTGAGGGTTTTTTCCTGCAACTGAAAAGCTTCCTTTTTTCTTCCTTCCTTTTTTCATTTTTATTTATTATTTTATTTTATTTTTTTGAGACAGAGTCTCACTCTGTCACCCAGGCTGGAGTGCAATGGCACAATCTTGGCTCACTGCAGCCTCCGCCTCCTGAGTTCAAGCAATTCTCCTGCCTCAGCCTCCTGAGTAGCTGGGACTTCAGGCATGTGCCACCATGCCTGGCTAATTTTTGTATTTTTAGTAGAGACGTGGATTTCCCCATGTTGGCCAGGCTGGTCTCGAACTCCTGTCCTCAGGTGATCCGTCCACTTCGGCCTCCCAAAGTGCTGGGATTACAGGCGTGAGCCACTGCTCCCAGCTGTCCTTTCTTGTTTTAAAAATATAAACGAGGTATAAATGAGAAATGTAGCTTATTGTCATTTAATTCAAAGTTACCTACATTCCATAGACTCCAGAGAGGGTGAATTGGCTTTACATGTAAGTCTTTTTCTGCAGTGTGTTAATTATACTAAAGCAAATATCTTGCCAAGATTCTGAAATCCATTCTTTTGTTTGACCTGTGTAGTTACAGATCACCTAAATTGAAGATCACCTAAAATTTGGTTCCTGTTTTTCCATGAATATCAATTTATTTCTTGCTTATCTCAATTCCCAAATGGCCTAGAAGAATACAGATTTATTACAACGTTATATACACGTTCTTGGACTTTAAGTCACTTCTTTTTCTCAAGCAAACATTTTCATTTTAGTTATCTTAATGACATTTCCATGGTTTAAAAGAACATTGTTGACATGCCTTTCATTGGGCAAGTTACAGAATTTATGTGATCTAAGTCTCCTCTTAACAGGAAATATGAGCTCTAAATTCCCTTCCTCCTGTAAGATTCTATGATTCATTATTTTGTTTCAAGTTAATGCTTTACCTTTAATAGCTTAAAGGTAAATAGAGGGTTCTTGATGGATCAGGGCTAGAAGAATCATTTTAAGTTACCAGGTGTGACAAGTCTGGTGGCTCTGGCGTCCTTTTATTTCTTGGCCAGAAGACATCAAGAGTAATCCATTTTCAGGCTTAAGTGAATTTTGTGAGATTTGACCATGGAATAATATGACTGCCAGCATGTCACAGGTGCACAGTTGGCAGACAATAAATGATCGTTGAAGTCAACTTAGGTGTGGTTGAATTGATTGTCTTGGTGAGTTATAAACTGTTTCTAAATAAAGTCCCCCCCAACCCCCCAAAAGAGAGAGAGATTCAAAACTAAGCCCAGGAAGGAAAATGAACGTACAAATATTTATATGCAGATGTTTATGGCAGCTTTATTTTTACTAGCTTAAAAACTGGAAACAACCAAATGTTTATCAGTTGGTGAATGGATCAACAAAGTGTGGTACAGCCATACAATGGAACAGGACCCAGCAGAAAAACAGAGCAAACTATTGATACTTGCGACCACACAGATGAATTTCATCTCAAAGGCATTATGCCACAGAAAGGAAACCACACTCAAAAGACTACATACTCTATGGTTCCACTTACTGGAAATTCTTTAGAAGGCAAAGCTGTAGGGACAGAAAGCAGATCTGTAAAATGTTACCAGGGTCTGTGGTGAGAGGAAGGCACTGACTGTAAAGGGGTATGAAGGAATTTTCTCAGGTTTTGGAAATGTTCTGTATCATTTCAGTGGTAATGATATGAATGTATACATTTGTCCAAACTAACCACATTGTACACTTAAAATGGGTGACTTTTATTATATGCAAATTACACCTCAAATAAAAACAAGCAGACACAGCCAGGGCAGCATCTGGAATGCCTTACAAAGTGACTACTTCACTTGAGGAAGTAATCATTTTTAAACTTCCAATTTTGAGAGCCTGTTGTTAAGATATTAATAGCATTAATTTTTATGGTGAATCTATACCAAATATTGACCCCCCCTAAAATGTGTTTGCATAGAGAATAGTGAATGATCCGCTGGCTTTAATATCTCATTACATTTTTGCTTTCTTTTTGTCTCTCTGCCCAACTTAGAAAAACTAATTGAGGGACTCAAATCTCCTGACACTTCTCTTCTGCTCCCTGACCTCTTGCCTATGACAGATCCTTTTGGTAGCACTTCCGATGCTGTAATTGGTAAAGTCATCATCTCTGTTTCTTCAGTCATGCATGATATGTGTGCCTGTTTCAAGAATGACAAGTACCTAGTTAACCAGTCCCCAGGGAATAGCCCTGCCACCCCAGAAGCCAAAGCTATTTAATCTCACTTGTATCACTCCAAATGAAGTGTTTTCCTTGCTTTTCAGGGGTACAGCGTCTATTTTTTGCCTTTCTTAATACCTTAAGATTTCTAAAGTGGATCTCTTATGAATGAGGAGGAATGTGAAAAGTTTCACATGTAGTTAGAAAAACTTTAAAAAGTTGGTTTCTAACTAGACTTTACCTTTGCTGAACTTAATGAAATTTAGCAGATTCTTCTTCTTTTTTTATTTTTATTTTTTATTTTTATTTTTTGAGAGAGAGTTTCGTTCTTGTTGCCCAGGCTGGAGTGCAGTGGCGTGATATCGGCTCACCGCAACCTCTGCCTCCCAGGTTCAAGCGATTCTCCTGCCTCAGCCTCCCGAGTAGCTGGGCTTACAGGCTTGCACCACCACGCCCAGCTACTTTTTATATTTTTAATAGAGACAGGGTTTCTCCATGTTGGTCAGGCTGGTCTCAAACTCCCGACCTCAGGTGATCCACCCACCTCAGCCTCCCAAAGTGCTGGGATTACAGGGGTGAGCCACCATGCCCAGCCCAGATTCTTCTTTAGAAGGCCCATGTACATCCAGCTGCAGTGGGACCAGCCTGGGAAACATAGGAAGACCCTATCTCTACAAAAAAAAAAAAAAAAAATGTTAATTAGCCAGGGTTGGGGGCGCACACCTGTGCTACCAGCTCTTTGGGAGGCTGAGACAGAAGATCGCTTTGAACCAGGGGGTTTGAGGCTGAAGTGAGCCCTGATCATGCCACTGCCCACCAGCTTAGGTGACAGAGACCCATCTTAAACAAAATTTTAAAAATGTTATAAGGTCCGTGTATATACCAAGTATCAGTAACTGAGAAAACATTTTGCCCACTGGTTAAGCCCCATAAATAGAATCCAGGGCAGGGGCTCGGTCTGCTTCCTGTCTCACATTTCCCTGTGTTCCAACAGCAAGGCAGGCCAAATTTGCAAAATGTTCAAGGCCCCTGTACTTCAGGAGGGCCCAATCATGAGACACCTAATAATGCCTTTGGGCAGAAAGTCCTAGAACTCAGAAGTGCCATGACCTTGCATAGAGGTAGGCCTGCAGCTGAGGGGTGTCACATGGTGTAAAAGGCCTCCCAGCTACATCCTGGGATGGGGTTTGAGATGGATTAATGGCCTTCACATGGCACAGAGGATATTTGCCCCCAGGTTTATCCCTTAATAAAAGTGAAATTACCAGAAAAAATTAAGGTACCTTTCAACCCATCTCTTCTGACATGGAAGAGGCTTGCTGAGCGGCTTACGTTCCGAATTTGTTTATGAGAACTGATCATCAGTGAGACTGGCCGCAGTGTTTCGCCTTGCACACGCATGCTCAGTGAAGCCTAGACATTCAGAGCAGCAGAAATAAAGGAACTTACTGTTCTTTCCACCTTGCCTGAGACTGGCATTTTAGAGACCTGTTAAAAGAAAGCCTTCACATGGCTGGGTGCTGTGGCTCACGCTTGCAATCCCAGGACTTTGGAGGCCAAGGTGGGAGAGAGCGCTTGAGCTCAGGAGCGAGACACCATCTCAAAAAATGAGAATTTGAAAAAAGAAGAAAGCTTCACAGAATTTCCTAAAGAAACTTCTGACTCCCTTTCCCTTACCCTTTCCTCTTCTTAATGCTCTGTTACGAAAGAAAAAGCTGACGTTGCTGTTGAGAGTCTCATCCCAGGACTGGAGCCCCCAGTTCCCCAGCGCCTCCCATCTCAGACGGAATCTGTGACCTCGAATCGCACAGGTCAGTCAGGGGTCTCTGCAGCTGCAGGGACTGGTCGGTGCGGTGAACCTTTGAGCCAGTCTTTTCACGTGACTCGATCGATCCCGGGCTTCTTTTGCAGCCCAGGTACTTCCTGCTGAAATGGGCACTCTGAATTGTTACAGCCCCAGCTTCTAGATGTTGAGGGATATATTTCCTTGCTAAAGAACCGAGTATTTTTTGGAGCCATGTTCTCTGTGGAGTAATCTCTGGGCTTTCTCTGGTTACAGTATTTCTTTATTCAAGATTCTTTTCACTGGTGGCGGGATCCCTCTATGTCCTTAATTAAAGAACTCCACCGAGCTGTAAGGACACCCTTAACCCTCCAGATTGCTGTGCATCTTTCCAGTCTACCAATGTCAGTGATGGCCATGGAGCTCATCCTCTATATACTGATGTTCTGTTCCCAGCATAGTGCTTTAATCTTGTATAGGTAATTTGCTATTAAATTGTAGGCAAAGTTGAAGTCTTCCCTAGATCTAATATTGCTTGTACCCTGATTTCAAAATTCAGTCTTACAGTCTTAATAGAATTTCTTAACTGCCCACAAATACAGATTTGGTAACCTTTTTTTTATTTTTGGGTCCATAATTCCCTTGATAAAAGTATCTGGTTTTCAAACTTGGATAGAAACAATTAGAAGCCTAGGAAACGTGTGGATAAATTCATGCAGGTGAAAAAAAAAATACCTCCAAAGACAATATGATTTGTTTTCCTTGTTCTCATTTGAATGTTTTCTCCTAGAAAACTTTCTCAGAAAACAATCCCTGTGTTAAAATGCTTAAACTCAGGCCGGGTGTGGTGGCTCACACCTGTAATCCCAGCGCTTTGGGAGACTGAGGTGGGTGGATCACCTGAGGTCAGGAGTTTGAGACCAGCCTGACCAACATGGAGAAACCCCGTCTCCACTAAAAATACAAAGTTAGCCGGGTGTGGTGGCGCATGCCTGTAATCCCAGCTACTCAAGAGGCTGAGGCAGGAGAATCACTTGAACCCAGAGGCAGAGGTTGCGGTGAGCCAAGATCGCCCCACTGCACTCCAGCCTGGGGGACACAGCCAGACTGCATCTCAAAAAAAAAAAAAAATACTTTGAGTTTTTGTCTTGGTTTTCTGAAATCAAAATCATGTTCAAAGGGCCAATTTCAATGTAAAGAATACTAGTAAGAGGCATTGTGGGTGGGAACCTGGTTCTAGAAGGTACTGTTTAATCTTGTCGCATTCTGCTAATAATAAGCCAGAGGCAACCCTCTCCTAATCAGTTTGGATACTTCGTCCTATGGTAACTTCTTTCATTGAGTGTTTAGGGAAACTTTAAGTGAAAGTCTAATTGTAAAGTTTTTTCTCCCAAATGGCATTCACTAAGAACTGAGGTGCTAAAGTTAGCTCAGCATCCAAATCACAGACCTGTTTAACCAGCAACCTCTGAGCAAAAAATTTTCCTCTATTTCTATATTAATGTTAAGAGGAATCTAGAAAGACATGTTTCTGTAGATGAAAATCCAGAAGGCTTCCCAGATTTCTTTTGGTTTTCTTTCTCCCACCTTGGCTTGTATGTGTAATGTGTAAATGCAGTAACTTAAAGGCTAAGATCTAATCTCACGATATTGTTGTGTGTGCCACTTAATGCCATCACTGACCTGGGATGCTGTGAATCTGGACTCAGATTCTCTCACCGGGGAAGATTCCCTGCTTGACTGTTCTCTGCTCTCTAACCCTACTACTGACCTTCTGGAAGAGTTTGCCCCCACAGCAATCTCTGCTCCAGTCCATAAAGGTAAATGCTTTCTTCTTCTCAGGCCCGCATGTGTCCTTAGAGGGGAAAGAACTAAACAACTTTTGAGAGTTTTTCTTATCAAAAGTCTTTACTAGTGAAGTTTTAAAACTACCTCCTTCTATGGAAAACTTGAGTTTGTACTCCTACATACTGTGTTATAATACCTCTCAGTGAGAATATTTACTAAGACTTAGACAATAGGCCAGGTATGGTAGCTCAGGCCTGCAATCCCAGCACTTTGGGAGGCTGAGGTGGGAGGATCACTTGAGCCCAGGAATTTGAGACCAGCCTGGACAACATACAGAGTCTCAGTCTCTACAAAAAAATGTTTTAATTAGCCAGCCATGGCAGCATGCACCGATGGTACCAGCTTCTCGGGAGGCTGAGGTAGGATGATTGCTTGAGGCCAGGAGGGCAAAGCTGCAGTGAGCCATGATTATACCACTGTACTCCAGCCTGGGCAGCAGAGCAAGACTCTGTCTTAAAAAAAAAAAAAAAAATAGCAGACAGGTACTAAAAATAAATAAAATTAAATCTAAAAAAAGACCTAGACAACAGATTGGTGAAAGTATTGCTTTCTGGCAAGAACATAGAATGCAGATATTCCGTGTTACCTTTAAAAGCTAGGTACCTTTGCAATCAATTCAAGTAGACGGTTGATGTGACTATCTACTATCTGCTTATAATGATCAATATGATGCTTGTTGGCCTTAGATGTAAAATGGTTTTATCATATCTGATTCAAAGTTATTGCATAGTGATGACTGCAATAAAGAAATAAGCATCTTTCCTCAAAAGTCAGTCCTGTAAGTTTGAACTTGTAGAAGTTCACCTTCAAGTCATGATTGGTTACTGGATTTCTCTTTCTAATCTACCATTTTCATTTTTTAGTCTTGGGTTAATAGTGGTCTGAAATCCTGCTGGACAGAGGTAGCTTGAATCAGATTCTATTCAATGAGTAGTTTGTGACAGTATCAGGCTCAATGCCTGGCTTACTTTGTTACCAAACTTTCGGTGATTGGGTAGGGAAAATAGTCTTCTGGAAAGAGAAAATGCATAGAAAAGGAAGAGCTTAAGTCCCTTCAGGAGAAAATTCAAGAAGGAAGACTCCCCAGGATGACTAAAAATAATCACCCCTGTGGTTTGCAATGGTAATAGCTGAGTTTTTGTTTTTACCCCTGATAACATTAAAATGATTATGTTTTTATAGATGATGTAGAGGGAAGTTACCTATTTAGACAGTGATGTCTGGCAGGAGTGTGTCAGCAGCAATGTAGAATTACAGAGAAGCATCATTTGCAAAATAGGTGCTCAGCTAGCACTTGCTTGCGGGTAGGATAGCTTTAATTAGAATGGAGAAGACTATTCTAACAAACCTTCTACTTGAGGCCTCAGTATGTGTAATCTTGTGCCTCAACATTCCCTGAGGCGGCTGAGTTGTTTCAATGTCTTTTTTTCCCAGTCACAGTGCAGTGAGTCCTTCCAGCAGTATTTTGTTTGCCTTGTAGACAGTGGTTACTTCTTAGAGAGCCACCAATTCTCTTCCTCCTCCCCCGCCCCTGCCGCTGTCCCAGTTTTGAGTTTTTCGAATATTGTTAGGCCTCTGTTCCCTCAGTGAAGACAAGTGACTTATTCCTATGCCTTTGTGGATTAGTGACATTGAAGAGATACCTCACAATAATTATAATTAATGCCTTATAAATATTAGAATTCTTCCAAGAACCCTTCTCCCTAATCATTTATAAAAGTCTTAACATGACCAACTCTAAAGCATTTTTTTCTATATCTCTGTATTTTCCAGTTTTGCTACTTTTATTTCAACTCAGAAAGATGAGTACTTTCACCTTTGGAAATAACAGGGCTGTACAGTTGAGATCTTTGTGCCTCTTTCGCATTCTCTCATTTGCTAATCTCTACCTCTGTTGTTTCTGCTTGTGTACTTGCATTCTGTATTAAGCTGCAGAAGATAGTAATCTCATCTCAGGTTTTGATGTCCCTGAGGGCTCGGACAAGGTGGCTGAAGATGAGTTTGACCCTATTCCTGTATTGATAACCAAAAACCCACAAGGTAAGAAAGAGGATGGGGAAAAGAGAAGAGCTTGGCCTCAGTTCTCTTCAAAATAGTCATGCACCTAATCTGCAAGGGGGAAGAAAAGCATCAACATTTAATGAAGGACATTGGGAGTAATGAGAATCATTGTAGGCTGGACCAGTATAGATAGATAGAGATAGGTATCTTTAAAGTTTGACCGTGGTGTTTATTTAGAGAGAAGTATTTAACAGTTGGCCAAAAGTTAGTTTTTACCATGAAGCCAAAAGCAAAATGATCTTCAGTCAGTGGAAACCTGAAGGTATATATCAAAAGCACATCACATTTTTTATCATGATTAGAATAATCCGTAATAAATATTTTTCCCAAAGAGATTAACAGCTGTGTTTTGGTATCATTCACATCTTTCTGACATTCATGGAGCATCCTTTTTCAACTTTGATGGATGAAAATCATTTGAACATGCCATAAAACACTAAACTGCCATAGGACCATCTATTTATTTTTTAAAGCATGTTCTTATTGCAGTATCTTAATAACTAGTTTCTCCCCAAAGCAAAAATTATTGATTTTTACTTTGTCAAAGGGAGATGGCTTCATATTATCAGGAAGTTAGTATATAGCCAGCAATTCTCAACCAAAAAAAAAGTATTGATTTGAAAATACTTTTGCAAGGACTCTTTGCAAGATGTCCTGCCTATACTGTGGTGTGCACAGAGTGCCTGAGCTTTTGGTGGGAGGTGGTGGACAGCTAACGTATGTGTTTCAAAATCAACATGTAAGGGTTTGCAAATGTAAACTATTGCTTCTCTAGGGTTTGATTTTTTTGTTTTTTGTTTTTGTTTTGGTTTTGGTTTTGGTTTGGTTTTTCTTCTTTGCTTGCTCTGCACATCTAAACCTTTAACCCTCTATGTTTTGTACTGAATTCCTATCTCTCCACTTCCAGGTGGGCACTCTAGAAACAGCAGTGGGAGCTCTGAGTCCAGTCTTCCCAACCTAGCCAGGTCTTTACTGCTGGTGGATCAGCTCATAGACCTGTAGCCGTGACCCAGTAGCAGATGCAGTTCTGTAACCTTCATACCGTAAAATACATTTTCATTACGGAGTTATGAAAAAAATGATTTTTTTAAAAAAAAATCTGCAAATAAGGGGCCCTCCAGCCCTTTTCTCCTACCCCTTGCCTTCTCCTGTAGAAATGATAAGGAAAGAAAATCACTTTGGCCCTCCAGATATTCCTTGGCCAGTTCCTCCTTGTTAGTTTGCTGTGTTTTCTCATTACCCTTCTTCAATAGCATTATCTTAAATCAAGCGCTAGATGCCATGAGCTTCACCTCTGCTGGAATCGACTCCACCAAAAGCTTAACTGTAACTGAAACTAGTGAATTGACATTTTTGTCTCGTTCTTGCTAGGAATGGCCTCCCAAATCAATTCTCCCAACCCCTGTCTCCTTTGGCCAGATGCTGATGAATGTATTTCCCTGTTTTTGCTTTTTATCCTGATGCATTATCATGAGGACATGGCTACTTCAGTTGGTCTTAACTCTAGGCACTAGCCTGGAGATGGGTGTGTGGTTTAAGAAAG
The DNA here is from genome assembly GCF_000951045.1 of Mandrillus leucophaeus. Taxonomy (NCBI): domain Eukaryota; kingdom Metazoa; phylum Chordata; class Mammalia; order Primates; family Cercopithecidae; genus Mandrillus; species Mandrillus leucophaeus. The sequence goes on along the minus strand of NW_012102909.1, from coordinate 1,959,369 downwards.
GGTAAAACTTACTGACTGGTAGTATACATTTGAGAAGAGAAATTGAGCCCAGCTCTAGCCAACCAACTTTGACCTTGTTTGATCATAGACTTAGCCAAGGGATTTTACACCCCATGCAACCTGCCCAGCATTCGTCCAGCTTTCTGGCTTCCATTGAACCGTGATTTCTCAGATCTGGAGACGTGACTGCAAGTACTTGAGATCCTTGGATAAAATGTGTACGTTACATAAATCCCAAGTATTGCCATTCCTTTTCATGTTAACTGTTCCAAGTGGGATCTCAGAATTAGACCAAAACAAGACAGTGGTGGTAATATGATACCTTTTATTAGAAGACTTTTCACTGGGGCGGGGGTGGGGGGAGGATGGGGAGGGGAAGGAATTGTAGCAGAAACAGATGTATTTTTCTTGTGATTTTTATTTTGAATCAAATATTGTAAATTGTGTATAAATGAAGATGCTGAATAGTTCTGTTTCCACTTGGCATTTCAAGTCTGATATCAGGTGTCTGTACAGGGTTTTGATCTCTTCCCCTTGTATAACTACACAGCAATCCTACAGTGTAACATATGGAATCATTTTGAATAGACTTGTGTGTTGCTATAAGCTTTCAGCAGGTCCTCTGTCTCTAGAATAAGCATGTTGTTTATTTTCAAATAATCGGAAATAAGTGTGCTGACAAGCTGGACACAATCTGGGTGTGCCCAGCTTACCTTTCTTTCTGATGTTTAAATTGAAGGCTGCAGCCAATGGAATATGTTCAGTTGGTTTTCCTTGGCTTCCTAGATTAAAAAAATAATTATAAAACAAAGCATAGTTCTTTATTAACTTTAGGATATTGTTCGTAAAATAAATAAAGGCCCCTGCACTAACATGACAACATGCCTCATGGTCACCCTCTGTATTATCCATTGCTCACCACTTACTCATTAAAGTGTATTTTATTTCCTTATGTGGAAAGCACTTTTATAACATCACCCTTTTGAAAAGAAGTGGGCACAGGGAACCCCAGTCTTGTTCTCTTCCTCTAGTGCCATTGTCCATCATCAAAAGGGAAACTCTCAGTTAATCAGATTTGTACAAATAAAATTCCAAGTCCATTTGCTTGTTTTGCTATCTAGTACTTTTGTTTCTTCTTCCTCATGTTTGCACTTTAAGGGGGGAAAAAGTTTAACAGCGACAACAGTATAAAACACTGCATTCTGGAGGGCAAGGTTTGACCCTAGGAATGTGCGAGCAGCCTTTGAAAGGCATTGGAGGAAAAGTCTGAATCTTCCAGCCTTCCTTCTGTCTATGAATACTTCCCATGCTGGCTGAAACAAGATGAGCTAGGTAAAGGCCTCTAGATGATAACAGATCATTTCTAAAACTGAGAGAGGCACAAGCTTCCTGCCGAGGATTAAAAAGCAAAAGATATCCACGAAGGGCTCTCTGTGGTTGGATAGCAGTGAAAATAGGACTTGGTTTACCCCTTTATGGACAGGAAAATTGCTGCAGGTCAGAATTGTATTCTCTTTCCTGGACATAGAAAGAATGTATAAATTAATGAAGGAAATGTTTATTTTTAAATAAGAATAATGTTTGAGTTCTATGTTTTCATATTTGATTTTTTTCATATATACATGTTAGAAATATAATGAAATATCTAGTTTCTCAATTTAATTGAAACTATGAAGAATACAGTTTAGAAATTAGGTATCTCTAAATTGTTCTTTTCATGCATTACCCATGATTACATTGAGATATATTATCTAGTCATTTGACTCAGTAAAGCTTAATGGAGGCAGTTAATGAAAATGAGCAGACTAGAAGCCAGAGACGGTAGTAGAAGCCTGAGGGAGATAATGACAAGAAATCATCTTGGGCTTATTTAGAGTAAGGCCTCCTCAAAGGGGAGAACTGTTTTTCTGTTAAGGAACACATATGAGTGCTTTGGTAAACGGAGCCTTCCTTGGTTTAGAGCATCATCCCTGAGCTAAAAGAGTTTCTTAGAGTTGAGCATAGTGTCCTAGTACCTGTGGAATCATAGCCTGAGCTACTAAGGGACCTTTGAGACCATCCTCTAGTCCACCATCCTCTTCATTTTACAGGTGTGGGACCTGAACTGGATTGAACAGGGTCGGGGGAGAAGAGGCCTGGGCAGGACAGGCCACCTGGGATCTCATCCTGGCCCTTGCCAGCCACTGGCTGAGTGACCTTCAGCAGGCACTTCACCTCTCAGAGCTGCTGTTCCTTAGAGTTATACAATGGGTTTGGACTAGATGGTCTTTAAGATTATAGAAGTATAGGGACCTAAGTATATATTATTATGTTTAGAAGGGCTATGAAGGATTTATATAATCCTGATGTTCTTCAGTTATTTTCTGTAGTTCCTGCTATTATGGCAGCAGTGTTTACATTTTAAAGAATTATAATGGGCTTTTACTAACTTGCTTTCTCTTGATATCTGAATAGAAGCCTAAATCATAGTCTTAGAGATTTTCCTTTTTAAGTATTACAGAAACACATGCGTCCACACACACCTACCTATTCTAATAAAATGGTATCAGAAGATTTCTTTTTAAATGTATAATCAGGGATCTACCAGTTTAAAACGGGCAAATGCTATAAGCATATGTTTCTGATTTGCTTTTATTCCAGCTATGTAAGAGGAATAACTATAGCAGAAAACATCACAAATTGATTTTTCCCTTTACAACATTCAAATGAGTCCCAATGTTTTCAAAAATACATACCTCAGAGGAGATAAGACTTAAGTGGACACTAGTTTTACTTAAGAAGTTAAGTAAACTTCTTAAGTAAGTGGACACTAGTTTTACTTATGTCATCTAGTTTTACTTAAGAAGTTAATACTTATTCTAATGATGCTGCCATCCTTAAAGTTATTTTTGAAACTCCTCTCCTTAGAAATAATATCAAGGAAGGTAATAAGGTATAAGAAAATCAGTTATATTATTTAATTAGTATAACTTTGAGAAAGCATCTGAAAGTGTATTCATTCTTTATCTACTTTTTCTACTACTCTTGGTTCTGAGTAACATTTAACCATTTCCAGAAAGCAAATTCAACCCTGTAAGATGAAGAATGGTTACTGTTGAAGACGGTAAAAAAGAATAATCCACAAAAAATTCTCAGAGAGGACCTTATAATAGAAAGTGAACATGATTAAGACTTAATTTCTTTAATTTTCTGAATAAGGAAACTTCTGTGATTCCCTAGTCTTTAGAATGGTTTAAAAAATGGAAAGATATGGGTATTAAAACACCTCTGAAAGAAGTTGTCACTTTGTTCAGTGTTATTTGATATTGGACTTTACTTTTCCTGAATTAGAATTACAGAACTTGGATTGCTAATACTTGTGGAAAAACAAACCCAAGAAACGAACCTACTTTTCTCAAGATGTAATATTTGTTTTGTTGTTAATACTTTTGTTTGTTTTGAATACTTATTTCCTACTCTCCTGACAGATAATTGATCAACCAGTATAACCTTCCCCAGGTCAGGAACAGTTCTGCCTTCGGCAGTGCTATGGGAATGAAGGGATCTCTGGGGCTGACAGCCTGTGATGTGGAGGGATCTGCACTCAGCTGAATAAATACATGCTATAGATACCTTGGGTCAAAATACAGTCTCTCTTGATAAGATTTTTCTGTGATTTCCCAGAGTCCTTAACCTTCTCAGTCTGTAAGATTATCAGGCTCCCATAGCCACTAACTTTGAGCTTTGGGATGAAAATGATAGGATTGCCCAGTGTGCTGGGTTAAGCAAGTTAGAGGCTGCCTGGCAGAACAGAAAAACTATCACATGAATATTTAGAATGGAATCTTTCCTGAAACACTCCAGATACTGCAACACTATCTTTCATTCCTCTCTAAAGGCTATAATTTTATCAACACAAAGTCAGCCTTTTCTTTTTCCACACTAGTAAGGTTTCTGAAGTTGGACGTGCTTAGGTTTCTTAAATCAGAATGAGTCCCAGAAAATATATAACAAGAAAACTCTTTTGCTTCTCCCAGATTTCCTTTCATTAATAAGGGATAGGGAGGCTCCTTGGGTAATGCTAACCTATGCAAAGAAGTTACCAGATGGTGGTAGTTGCTAGAATGAAAGACACTTTCTTGGTTCACACTTTCATATAGTGTCCTGAATTTACTCTTTTCCTGTGAGTATTCTACTCTGCCCTGCACTCTCCTTTGTCATGTAGATGTGTATTTATCATAGGTCTTTAACCCGTCCTTCCCAAGACGACAAAGCAGACAGTTGTACATGAAGATACGCAGTAAAAATGTGAAATTTGAACATTGCTGCACAAGTATTGTATTTTTAAAAAAAAGTCTGTAAAGAAATTTCTTATGTAAACATACAGGGAAAATAAAGACTTTTATCTGTTCAAATGGGAGAATGATGTTTAGAGATGTAAATAAAATAAGTTGCTCTTTTCCTGAGCTGAAAACCCACTTTTTTGCAGAAAGGATTTAATCACAGTATTGAGTGAATATAAGTACCTGGGCACAGGAAAAGTATAGCTACACACTGAGGACATATTAATGAATCATGGCTACCCGAGAGAATAAAACTCCTGTGGTCAAGGAGAATAAGACGCCTGCCAGCCTACGCTGGATATGTCCAGACACAGGGTTGTAAAATGGAGCACAGGCTTGCAGCTTCCTCCTCTAACTTAATCCCTAATATACCCAGGCCAACTTAATTAAACATTTTGTGTTGGCAAGATTAATTTTATCCCCAATGAGAAAGCTCACTCATTTAATTGCCTCATTGGCCTGAGAGGCACAGCTGGCCATTTTTGGCTTCCATCAGGGCCCTCATTTCCCAGTCGTGGGTTTTAACACAGCTACCCAATTTATGGTGGAACCAAATGCTTAATTTTATTATGTGAGCTAGAAGGTCATGGTAATTATTAGTTTGATGTATGTCTCTTGATTTCCCTAGTGTTGGTTCTGAGATTTTAAGTTTCAATTGCTGCTGCATTTCCAAGTTCTTATGAAGGGATAGTTTGCTTTCTGTTTACTAACAACATATGAGAAGGCTTCTTCTCAATACTCCAAGTCTTCATTTTCTGTTTTTGGCAAGAATTATATCTTTGATACTCCCTGTAACTGTTATTTCAGATTTTGGTATGAGGAAAAGTAAACTTCCGGTTGTGCGTGATGTATTTCATTAAGGAATATCCAGCCTGACATTTAAGTCTTCAGACTTTGATTCTGTAGGGAGCATTCTGATGACCTTCACTATGTCAGTCAGATGGAATTTCCAGGGGAAACCCATCCTAAATGATTCAGCACTTTGGGTTGCTTTGGAAGTGAATAGGGAGCTGGTGAGGATAGTTGCCAAGTCATCAGGTATTTTAGGAACTCCTTCTCTTCCCTGAAGCATGTGAGTTCTTGCTGAAATCTATATAATTTGGAGCCTCAAAATAGACTAATATGGACTTACCCATATTGAACGTGTCAGCATCCCTAACCTGGCACACAGTCCTACATCAGAGCAAGAAAAAGAAGTGTGTTTTAACTTCTTGCTTAATTTTATGTGTGAAACCAAAATAAAAAGAGGCATGACCCAGTTTGAGGGAATTATAACAAAACCCTACCTTAGGCTCCATGATAAGTAAGACCCTGTGCAGACTATGAAGCCAGGCCCTGGGCTTTCGCCCCTGAGGTGCAACAGGCAGTGTTTACTGAGCTCTGTGGCCACAGGGTATCTGCTGTGACATGCCATTGGTTACCAAAGGAACTGGGCCAAGGCATGTGGTTAGGTTAGTATAAATCCTTCAATGCTAGTAGAGAGACTGCTTCAAACACATTTCCTTGTTGGCACAATGCTACCTTCATATAAAGGAACTGTTCATCCTGAAAACACATTTTCCCTGTAAGAACACATTCACGTACTCAAAGACTTTCATCTGCCAACAAGATTTAATAGTTACCTTCTGTTTCTATTTGGAATTTCTCCTATCTCTTGACTACCTTGTTTCTGGTGCTACCACCACCAGAATTCCTTAAGGGAATGTGGAGGTCTGGGTTTCCCCCATATTCTCTGGCATTTCTTTGCCCTTCAGAGTGCCAGGCTCGGAGAGTTGCACAGTGTGATTGCTGTCCGCCTCGGCCACACCATCCCTCCTCTAACAAGAATAGAAAGGTTAAGGGACTTGGCCTTCTCAGGAGAACCCTTTAAATGTGCGTTTACATTCCTGCAAAGCCTGTTGATGCTGAAAGAAAGATAGGAAATAGCTCTCGTCCTTGTTTTGAAGGACAGGAGACTAATTTTCCCTTCAAACTTGATATTCTGGTGTTTTTGTGACTGTTTTTGTAAATTATTCAAAGTTGTTGGAATTTTAAGTCTGATTTTCCCGTTACTCATCATGAAGGTCATAGAATATGCTCTGAGTTGGAAGGTTTTCCAAGTGGGTTCTTGATCAAAAACCTACTTTTTAACAAATATTTTGATGGGTTAGACATGTTCTTCCATCCTCTCCAACTCTGGATATGGGCACACACACACCCCTTGGTACTTCCCAGTTCTCAAAACGTGATCTAGCACTTCAGGCATCCAAAGTGCCCCTGGTTCAATAGATAGCTGCTTTTTGCCGGTCTCTGTGCACAGATTGTTTTGACTGAATTCAGTTTAAATTTCCAAAAAGCACTGATTCTGTTCAAACTAATGTTCATTGGATTATTGACCCGTATGATGCCAGAGTTGGTCGTTGGCTTGACTAAGTTTTCCATTTTTTTTTCCTAGGAGATATTTTGCTCTCCTGCAGAACAAGCTTAATAACATTAACTTTCAAGGTAGTTTTGGAAGATGAGAAATTGTGCTTTTGTTTTGGCAACTGAAAACTTTGTCCAACGGATACTATGTGAGGAAGGTGGTTTAAGGAGTTTTAGGGCCCTCTTTGTCCTTCTTTAAGGCTCTGCAAACCTTATTTTGGAAAACTTCTTTTTCTCCCTTTTATTTGAATTTCCTCCCAGAAATTATCATCTTGGTATCACCGAGACAAATCTAGTATCAATATGCTTGCCTGAGAAACTAGGATTATGTCTGTCCACATAAATTGCAAGGGAGAAGGTATTCTGTTTATTTCCTGCTGATGCTTTCATATCACCATGTAACTGCACATATTAAAATTATAATGCAAGTAAAAATTTATTCTCTTCAAAATCTTATTCTTCAAATACTATTCAGAAAGCCATTTGGCACAAGTACAGAATTTAACTTAACGCTCCAATCTGGAATCCACTGAATGCATTCAAACTGTTAGAAAGGAAAATAAAAATGGAGGACAAACACATTTTTGTTTTGTTTCTGAAAACAATATTTAAGGTCAGAACTGTTTAAAAAGAAGCACTGCTAAAAAGTTATAGGATTCAGAGAAACATAGTATTTTTGTACAGTATCTTATAAAATGTTCAGACCTCTCTCTACATTCTCTTTACAATGTAATGTCTCTTAAGTGACTGGTTTCCCAATAAACTGATTTTAATGCCTCTTCTCCTGTGGTCTGTGTGCTTAATTCAAGCAGAAACTTTAGCAGGGGATAATTTTTGGCAGAAATTTCTGCTAGCTAATGGTTTGCATAGGAGGGGAGAGGGTCAGTATGGGAAGGGGATCATTGAGTTCCATCTCTACAGAGGTTCTAGGTCATCTATGGCTCCAAATCATTGTATCTAATATTCTTATCCTGGTGGGCTGGGCAACTCCAGTAGTATCTCTTTACTGAGCCCATGGTGAAATGATACCTTTACCCCCAACCACCTTCTCTCTGGATTCTTCTTGCTTAGTTACATATGCCTTTTTCCTGCCCTCTTGCTAACATGTGCCCAATGGCATCCTTCTAACCTGCTAATGTTTCTTGGAAGGTAAGCTCTCTTGCATTCTGATCATTGTCTATTTGATTTTAAAAGCCAGAGCACCCTGAGGCACCTCTACCTAGATAGAAATAGACTAGTATATTGGAGTTTGCTAATGCTTCTGTAATGACCCATGCATTTTACTCCTTCTGCTTAAATAACTTTATGACAGATTCATTTAAGCAGAGGAGCTCTTTATGAACTTAGAAGACTGAAAACAAAATTCTGGGGCAACTCCAGCTGAAGGTGATTTATTTGGTCTGCTTTTGATGCTGTATGCTCCCCTCAGAAGGTACCTTCAGTATTAATATTTTGGGCACTCTTGTGCTCTTTGAGTAGTGCTTATGATGTAAGTCATCAAGTAAACTTGCATTTATCAAGCAGCCACATTCTGCTTCTTTTCAGAGTTTGTCCCTCTGCATGTGGCGCAGATGGCCACATGCCAGATTCTGAATCGAGTCATCCCCAGACAGTGTTTCTACATAATCCAAAACTGTCATGGTATATGTGGAGATGAATGACTGGGTTTGTTTTCATTCCATAATGAGCCAGTGCCAGGTAGAGCAGGTGTCCGTGCCTGGCCCTGTGTGTAGGAGCATTGCATAGTTAACGCTGAATGTCTGTGTGCCTAACATCTTCATCTCCTTTCCTGTACGTCGTGCCTATCGTGTTCCAAAACGTGAGACAGTGGTTGGTTGTGTTCCAGTTTGTGTGCAGTTTCCTTGCCTGACTTTTATTTTTATGTTTTTCCTTTTGCATTTTCAACATCTATTATTTGGTCCCACGATGTTTTTGCCGCGGGTTGACCATTAAATGTTCCAAATAGAGTTGAATTGACCTACACATTAATTCTGCATTTTATGCTTTTCTAGGTCTCCAGAGAGAGTCCAGTCCCTGTCCTGTAATAACTGTAGAGCACTTTAAAGAATCACTGGGCGTTAAAGGCCTTCCCCTGTATCCAGACCCCTCCAGAGTACCTGGCACAAAGACTCAGAACAACTTAGAATCTGACTACTTGGCCAGAGATGGCCCTTCAAGCAACAGCTCATTCCACAGTAGCGAAGAGGAAGGGACTGACCTTGAAGGAGATATGCTGGACTGCAGTGGGTCTCGGCCTCTCCTTATGGAGTCTGAAGAAGAAGATGAGAGCTGCAGGCCCCCCCAGGGGAAGCTGGGAGGAGCCGTTGCATTTGCTCCACCAGAGGTCTCTACTGAGCAAGCCAAGACAGTGCAAGGTGGAAGAAAGAACCAATTTCAAGCCCTCACACAGCCAGCCACGGATGGGCTCAGTGAGCCAGATGTTTTTGCCATAGCTCCCTTTAGGAGCTCAAGGCTTCCAAATGATGACATGGACATTTTCTCCAAAGCCCCATTTGTCTCCAAGAGCAGTGTGGCTCCTTCCCAGCCAGAGGAGTCGGACGTGTTTTTGAGAGCTCCTTTCAGTAAGAAGAAAAGCATGGACGAGTTAACAGTTATCCAGAGCACCTCCCAGGAGCTACCTGCACAGACCGGTCTCCTCGGTCAGACAGGTGACATCCCCGTGCCCTCGGGCCGTGAGAGAGCTGTGTACACCTCTGTCCAAACTCAGTATTCCACAGCTGGTTTTGTGCAACAATCTAACCTCCTCTCCCATTCTGTGCAAGCAGCAGACCATCTGGACAGCATCTCTCCCAGGGGATCCTGCCTGGAATCTGGGGGTCATCCTAATGACAGAAACAAAGGACCTCAGCTCCAGAAAGAAGCTGTCTCAGGCCCCGTGGCTGGCAAACCATTCCGCCCCCAGTCCTTATCCAAGTATTCCCGTCACTATAGCCCAGAAGATGAGCCAAGTCCAGAAGCCCAGCCCATTGCTGCCTACAAAATTGTTTCACAGACCAACAAGCAGTCGATAGCTGGGTCTGTTTCTATCACATCTCTTTCTTCCAGGACTACGGAGCTGCCAGCTGCTGATCCATTTGCTTTAGCACCCTTCCCTTCAAAATCAGGCAAGAAACCCTAGGAGCAAAACCTGAGCCTCAAGCCTCTGTCTCTGTCCCACCCTCAGTACCTGCCACGGCACTCCCAGCTGAGCCTTCCGAAGAAGAAATAGTATCAGTTCTTATCTTTCAGTTCCCTGCGTCAGAGCAGAATTTCTTGAGTCAACAAACTCAGTTGCAGTGATATTTAGTTGAAGCCCCTTTAAGTTATGTTCTTTTTGTTGTTGTTGTTAGTTTGTTTATATTGATTTCTGGACTTGTAGGCATTTTCATATCCTTCACAGAGGTCATCCACTTCCGCCAAGAACTCTGCTTCCCCCCACCCCCGGAAACTGTTTAAACCCTGAAATACTTCTTCACCCCAATCCCAAAGGGGCCCTAGTGTTGCTAGTTTTAATTCCTGTAGCTCCTGTTCTAAGTCATGCCCGCCGAAGAATCAAGATTAGTCCCTCCACTAAATTAAGATTTAGTGCTCCTGGAAAGGGGAGATGTCTGGAAAGAAGAGCAAGACGAAAACCCTGCACATCAACAGGAAGTATAATCCTGCAGTTACTAATCATTCCTGTGGAAGCAGAAGCTCTAGGAGTCTGGATCTGTTTCTCAGTCTGTGTGCGAGCCAGACTGGCCCTTGTGCATGGGTGTCTGTGGGTGTGGAATGTACGTCAGAGCCTATGTAGAGACACAGGCAGATGGGATAACGCCTCATTATCTAGTCATGCTGGCAGGGCTTTCCGCACATCCATGCTTTTGAAATTAGTATGAGTGTACAGGTTTGTGTGTGCATGTATGCGTGTGTGTGCACAGGAAGCATTTCTACTTGAGGGAAATCCTGCCCCATCATGCCTGCCTCCACAATCAAATCACTCGTGTTTTGGTGTTTGCTCACCTAACTGACTTGAACCCCATTTTATTTAGTTAGTTTTCTTCTCATGGCAAAATGGAATACATTGGAAGGTGTAGGAAAATGCTGCTGGAACTGATGTTTCAGAGTCATCTTTTTTTCTCTCCGGAATTTCCTGTTTTGCTATTAACAAACTCTATTTACCTGATTGTGAAAAATTAATGTCCCTTATACATTTTCCCCTCACAACACTAGAAAAGAACACCTTGTTACAGTTCCGGCCTCTGAGTATGGGGGCTAAATGCCAGCATTAGGGAATTCATCCATCGTAAGACGAGGCTACAAACTAGGCTTGCTTGTTTGGGTTGTTTTGTTGTGTTGTTGTTTCCAAATCTCTGCTGCCCTTTGAGGAAACGTGAATCTGAGACATGGGAATAAGTGTTTGGGAGGATGGAAAAGACCCGAGTCATGGAGGCATGAAAACTTTTACGTTCTCTGTCCTCTTTAGATGTTGAAATAGGCCAGACAGGTTAACTGATGTTTTTTTTTTTTTTTTTAACTGTCTTTTATTTCTGGAAAGATCTGACTTATTCCTAGCTTTTTTCATACCCTTTATTATTAGTGCCTTAAAATAAAGCTGGCCAGGTGCGGTGCCACACACCTGTAATCCCAGCATTTTTGAAGGCTGAGGCGGGAGGATCACTTGAGCCCAGGAAGTTCAAGACCAACTCTGGCAACACAGCGAGACCCTGTCCCTACAAAAAAAAAAAAAAATAGGCTGGGCACAGTGGCTCATGCCTGTAATCCCAGCACTTTGGGAGACCAAGGTGGGCCGATCACAAGGTCAGGAGTGTGAGACCAGCCTGGCCAACATGGTGAAATCCCGTCTCTACTAAAAATACAAAAAATTAGCTGGATGTGGTGGTGCACACCTGTAGTCCCAGCTACTCAGGAGGCCGAGGCAGGAGAATTGCTTGAACCCAGCAGGCAAAGGTTGCAGTGAGCCGAGATTGCACCACTGCACTCTGGCCTGGGCAACAGAGCGAGTCTGAAAAATAAAATAATAAAAAAATTAGCTGGGTATGGTGACATATGCCTGTAGCTGCTCAGGAGGCTGAGCTGGAACGATCAGTTGAACCCGGGAGTTCGAGGCTGCAGTGAGTCGTGAGTCCAGTCTGGATGACAGAGTGAGACCCTGTCTCCAAAAATATAATAATAAAAATAAAGGCTGTATCTCAATGGGAAGATTTCTGCTAAGGCAGTTCAACTTAATGGAAAGAACTGCTGCATTAGGTTTCAACTTGAATGCTTTCTGTCACTTCTAGCAAAGGTTAAGTGATTTTTCCATTAGCTGTAGAAGTTTGGAGAGTTATTTACCAAGCCAGATCAATGATTTAAAAATTATTGGAAATTCATCTAAGAATCAAGTCTGAATGCCCAATTGTATTGCGGTTAATTAGGTGTGATATTCTTTAAAGTTGAGCAATATTGGCAGTAAAATATGAGCAGCTACTTTTCAACACTTTTTCCTTTTTTGGTTGGTCTCTACCTATTTCAAATGTCCAGATTAAAAGATAAATAATTGGCACTGTGCCAAGGTTTGGTTTTCCAACTAAGGTCTCAATTGTGCCATACACCTATGTCTTTCACTTTGGTGGATGCTAAATGTTTATTCTAAGAATATGCTTTTTCCCAATTCTCATTTCTGATTTTTATGTATTAGTGGATGCAAAATTGTCTTTCTAGTTGAATGAATAATTTTGGCTAATGCACATGGAACTTTGCACCCCAGATTCTTCCCATGGTCATTATCAAGTGAAGCTCTCAAAAACATGAGCTAAGAGACTAGAGATATTCAGGGATATTTCTCACCCCCACTCAGAAATTCTTTTTTTTTTTTTTTTCTTCAAGATGGTGTCTTGCTCTGTCGCTCAGGCTGGAGTGCAGCGGCGCGATCTCGGCTCACTGCAACCTCCACCTTCCGAGTTCAAGCGATTCTGCCTCAGCCTCCTGAGTAGCTGGGATTACAGGCACACACCACCACGCCTGGCTACTTTTTGTATT
>NW_012102909.1:1940842-1945598 GCF_000951045.1 Mandrillus leucophaeus | reverse complement strand
GTGATGCATGAACAAATTTTGACTTGTGGATTACATGAATTATTAGTAGCTGTTAGATTCTGCCGACTTGTATTACAGTAGGGTCTTATTTCCTTAAAGAGAAAAAAAATACAATCATGCCCCGCTTAATGATGAGGGAAACATTCAGAGAAATGCATCCTTAGGTTGTTTTGTCATTGTGTGAACGTCACAGAGTGTATTTAACACAAACCTAGATGGTACGGCCTCTACCCACCTAGGATATATGGTCTAGCCTATTGCTCCTGGGCTGCAAACCTGTACAGCATGTTACTGTACTGAACACTGTAGGCAGTTGTAACACAATGGTATTTCTGTATCCAAACATTTTAGACATAGAAAAGGTACAGTAAAAATATGGTATAATCGTATGGGACCATCGTGGTATATGTGGTCCATCATTGATGGAATCGTTGTTATGCAGCACATGACTGTATATAATCAAACGACTGTACTTTGTTGTTTTCGTTTGTTGTGTTTTTGCTTTACACATTTGATAGGGAACATAGAACTTGTGACCTTTCATTTCAGTGGAAAGCATTGAGCCAGAATATATTTATTCATAAACCATCAAGCCACACATGCATTGATGAACCCTGAAAGAATCCACATTAATTGACTAACAGGCAGTATTGAATTAATGATGTCATATGTGGTGAAAAATATTTAATATATCATTTTCTTGGGCTCACACACAGCCCTTTAGTTCCAAGTACTTGGTTAGATTAGAAAATGGGATGAACACAATTTGATGCTGAGGCAGCTGCTGAGCAGCACCTAGGGAGTCTAGGTCATACACCCTATATTGTTTTGGGCCCACTTATTATTGAGTTGAAAAGTGTCATATTTATAGACTAGAGTGTATGTGTTTACAGGCCCATGTTGTATCTGAGTTTTCTCTGGCAACTAAGATCTCTTTCTAAATGTTCTAGAAAGATACTGGTATCTTACTGGCCCATTATTTATTTAGTAAGTTTTAGAATACATGTATATCAGTGTTTTCAACTACTTGGTGGGCATTTCACTGGTGCATAATGAAAGCAGATTATAATCATCAGAGTGATCTGACAATGGAAATTCTGTATTTGCTTCCATAAAGAAAAATAATCAAAACATATATCAGATATAATATATATGCACTATATCACATAGGAAATTTTCTTATAGGAAATTAGAGAAGGATGCTCCTCCATTCTCTAGCAGGAAGAATACAACTTAAAATCATTTGGGTCCCTTTAATAAAGAAAAATTCCCTGTTGTGTGTTCAGAATTGAAATTGGAGAACACATGCCAGTCAACTGTGAAATGGCTGCTGGATAAAAACACAGATGCGGTTTTATCCGAGAAATGTGGGACTGAAATTATTTTGATGAGAAGTACATAAGAGAGCTGCAGAAAAGACCGTAGCTTCTGAGGAGGCAGGAGTACCTTGTTAATGTCCAAACCACCCCTGAATTCTAATGTTCCAATTCCACCTGAAGGAGTAAACACTGAAAACTTTAAATGGAATCATCTAATTTAAATTCTTAGTTTTTTCTTTGTTTCTCAGCTGATACTTGTAGTTTTGTTTTGTTTTTTTAACCACCAAGAACACTTGCAAATTTGTTACTGAAAACATCAATAAAGGAAAAGAAGAGTTTCAAAATGCTTGAAAAGAAAAAGTAGTATGTGGTTGGGAATTGTTTTTGTTCAAGTCCCTGGAAGTCTTCCTGACTTACCTCCCTTGCTCCTGTTCCCACTTCATTTCCTTACTTGACATTCCCCTATGTTGAGCATATCAATAAGTGCATGATGAATGATCATGTTAACTTTAATTGCTTTCTTCTTAAGTTTCAGCCAAGACTGTGACAATCTCACCAAATAAGAATGAAGTGGATGGGGTGTGGTGGCTCGCACCTGTAATCCCAGCACTCTGGGAGGCTGAGGTGGGCAGATCGCTTGAGCTCACGAGTTCAAGACCAGCCTGGGCCACATGGCAAAACCTCGTCTCTTCAAAAAATACAAAAATTAGCCAGGCATGGTGGTGCACACCTGTAGTCCCAGCTACTTGGGAGGCTTAGATGGGAGGATGACTTGAGCATGGGAGGCAGATGTTGCAGTAAGCCAAGATCGTGTCACTGCACTCCAGCCCAGGCAACAGAGCCAGACCCTGTCTCAAAAAAAACAAAACAAATCATGAATGAATGAAATGGCTCACCTTCCCTATTATGAACTAGAAGAAGGATGAAGGAAGGTTGGCAGGACCCCAGCCTTACTCTGTAGTGACAACCCAGAGGTACCTCTCCCGGAATGTAGCGTCAAGTTTATGTGTGAAGGAACTCTAGAATAGCTGGCAAAAATGGCTACATGTTAACCATTCTTGACTTAGTCTAGTATTCCTATAATTTGTAATTCCATAAATTTATTCTCAGCTGTCTCCCAGCCATTTCTAACAGAAGGATGTGTGCCCTGATTTTGACAATGTTCTTGAAATCAAGTTAGTGTTACCTGCATTGCATTATAATGGAACTATATGTACATGTTAAAGGGATCCATTTGATTCCTTTTAGCAAGGAATTGCAGAAATAGTTTTTACCCATTTATACCAGTTAAAGTAGGATAGGTTAGACTTTGGGGGCAGGGTGAGACAGCGCAGCCTTTCACTCTGAAATGGCAAACCAGCTGTATTCTTTGAGTCTACCGGAGATTCCTGTTTGAGTGTGAATGGGGTATGTGTGTTTGTGTGTCTGTGTGTGTGCTCATTCATCATGCTTTCTTCCATGGTGTTAATTCAAGCTCTCCTAATAAAGGCATCCAAAGAGTACTGAGAAGTTGACCATAGGTATTTGGCATGAGTAAATCTGGTTCCTTTTGCCAAAAACTCTCAAAGTTACAGCTGGAGTTCTTCTCGATAAAAGGTTGGGGAAATCGGCCATGGCTTTAGCCTTGTTCCCAAGTACACATCTTCTTATCCACAAGGATGAAACTCTGTAGGGCTCACCCTGAGGGCTCATGTGTGGCACTGGGAGGGTAGCAGTGACCAGAACACCACAAGGCCCACAAGATGTTTTGAATGAGGGAACATTTAATGTCATTTGTTAGGAGATAGAAACCAAATAATAAAGGACAAGGACCATGCTCATTCCGTGGAGAAGAGGTGAACTCCCTCTGCTGACTATTTGGAATGGACTGAATGAGGAGGTCTCCCCAGCCAGAAGGAATGTTGAGGTCATCAGGCCTCGGAAAACAATGTACACATAATCTTGGGCTGTGAACAAGAGAAAGGAGGGGGGGAAAACATGAAAGTCAATCTTAACAATGTTTGCGATACCTCTTATTTGCAGACCATTGGATTGATGTTATTGCACTCTTGGTGTGATTTATCGTATGTATCTGATAGGTTTTATGAATTGTTTTGAGTTGTAAACTCCTATACCCTTTATTAAAATTGACCTAATTAAATGATTTATGCTTTGTGCAATTTCTTAAATCAGATCTCTCTAGGATTGAAGGGATCCATAGGTATCTTTCACTTAGTGTGAAGCCTAGTAGTATACTTTTATACTTCTGAAGAGAGACCAGCATTAACATAAAGAGAGAAGTCTTAGGAAAAAATACACCTAAGAATTATTTTTAAAATCCATATTGTGAAGGAGAATCTGCCTGCCTATTTCCTCTCCAAATTTCAGAAAACACAGAGTGCTATTTGCCTGAACTTTAATGAGCTTGACTTTGTTATGATTCAGGGAGAACTGGTAACACCTCTGCTGAGTTTGCAGAGGTGGCGTTTGAAGAAGACCCAGGAATCTAAAGATTTCTGGTAGTATATGCAAGAGTGAAGCCAAAGTTACCCACTTCTGAAAATTTAAGACCTAAATACATACCCCACCAAATTCTCCAATGTGAAGTTCTTATGTTTTTCCTATTTCAAGTGAGCATTAAGCAAAAGCACAGTCTTTTCTCTCTGTGCCTCCGCAGTTGCTCTGGGGGAAGCCCTTTTCAGACTGTCACTGAGCCTTCTGCTAAGGTGTGCCCTGCCTTCCATGTAGGGAACACAGGAGTTGCAAGTACAAGTTCCCACAGGTGGGCTCTGCATTCACTTCTTTGTACCTCACTTTTGCCCCTGAGGCTGGTTGGTAATAGACCAAGGAGGTGCCTTATATTACCCCTTAATACCCAAGTGGGAGGAACCACGGTGAGACCCCAGGGGAAAGCCATGAGCAGCAGATGGTTTAGATCTGCTTCTCTAGATTGAAGTCAAAGTTCTTTCCCCCTCCCCTCTTATGTATTTTTCTTTGAGTTCCTCTTTTCTTATATTTGAGTAGTAAGATCTAGAGGGCTTAGCTTAGCATGTGAGTTTATATGGAAGGAGACCAAGTAGTCCGTCAACCTGCTGTTACATAAGGTTAGCCTAGGGACCCAAAAAGAGACATATTCCCTTCAGAATGCAGCCCAGGTGTGGACATGGATGAAGAATTAATGGGAGAAGCACTTGGGCATATTGAATGCTCAAGCAGCTAAGCTCAGCAGCAGAGGAGAAACAATCTGTAGAGAAGGAACAGATAAAGGAATAAGACAGTGAAGAGTAAATGGACAACAAGCACACCTAGCACTCAGTCATGGTTTTTAAATACCATTCTCTAATAAAAAGAGCCAGGGTTCCATGGAGAAATGGCTGATTCTAGGACAAGAGGAAATATACAAGATGAACCAGGAGCATCTTGTAGTGTCAGAAGGTTAAAAAGAGCTTAAAAAAAAA
>NW_012102909.1:1932761-1939897 GCF_000951045.1 Mandrillus leucophaeus | reverse complement strand
AAAAAAAATAAAAATAAAGAGTCACAGGAACATAAGAGCCAACCTGAAAGAACTCCCAATGGTCAAAGCTAGAACAAATTGAGCAATAAAATAAACACTATATTATTAGATTATAATACATAGGATAAACATCCATGAGCCCATACTGATATAAAAAGTGATTGAATAAACAGGATAAATGGGGAAGAAAAATCTCTCACACAGAATTTCAATACAATACATCTATTATTAGATTATATTCCTCCCCACAGGAAGTGAAACTCAAGACTTTCTGTACTGAAACACAGCCACACTCTTTCATTTATGTATTGCCTGTGGCTGCTTTTGCTATCCAAGGACAGGGTGCAGTAGTTGCAACAGAGACCATGTGGTCCGCGAAGACAAAAATATTTACCCTATGGCCCTTTACAGAAAATTGATTTGACTCCTGCTCTAATTCTTGCAACCTGCTCCTCTTACCTCCTGCCCCTGATAAGTACATTTTACTCAGCAAGCTGGGGTCCCCTTCCCTGCTAGCGCCCCTGATTAGCAGAATCCCTCCAGGAAAGCTCACCCTGGCTTGCTTCTGCCGTGCCCACTTGGCCCATGGGAAAGTTTTGGCATCCTTGTTCCACCAAATATCAGGGTGCAAGCCTGTCTCCTGTCCCTTCTCTCTTTGCTGTGCCACTTGTGGGCTACTTGGATCCACCTCCCATCTCTGGAATTCATCCCCAAACTCCCGAGGACACTCCAAGGACCGCCTTACCATATTTTACCCCAGTAATTGGGGATACTGACCCAAAAGTCTCCGCAGGTCAGGAAGCCCGCAGTCAGGGAGTGAGACTTTACCGCTCCTCTAATCAGAGGCACCCTAGGGGCTTTCGGGATGATTCTCAGTTGCCTTGTCTTACACAACCTGGGTGGGTTGGGTGGAGGTGTCACCATTTTTTTTTTTTAACATCTTTCAGGAAGCCTAACCACTTTAAAATGTTAGAGGCCTTTGATATCACCCAATGTCCTTGACTTGGAGGCTTAAGCCAAAACTCCAAGACAGCAGGAAAGTCCCATTCCATACCCTGTTCCACAGGGCTACCATGCTGGGTAACTCCGGGGAACGACTCACATTGCATCCTGTTTTATTGTGGCCCCTAGTGTTAAACAGGGCACGCCCTTCACAGTCAGAAGAAGTAGCCCTCCAGCTACATATACATATACAC
This sequence comes from Mandrillus leucophaeus, assembly GCF_000951045.1. NCBI lineage: Eukaryota > Metazoa > Chordata > Mammalia > Primates > Cercopithecidae > Mandrillus > Mandrillus leucophaeus. Next base: position 1,938,701 of record NW_012102909.1, on the reverse strand, counting down.
AGCTACAAACCCGAATGACCAGGTGTTCCCAGGTGTTCTCTTAGATCTCAAATCTAAGAACACCTGGCTTTGGAGGTAAAAGGGAAGAAGTACAATTTGATGAAGGAAATCAGGTTTTGTTGTTTATTGGGGTAATTATTAGGTATAAAATAGTAGAAGAGCGAGAGGCGTGGTGGCTCACGCCTGTAATCCCAACACTTTGGGAGGCCGAGGCGGGTGGATCATGAAGTCAGGAGTTCAAGGCCAGCCTAGCCAACATGGTGAAACCCCATCTCTACTCAAAATACAAAAATTAGCCGGGTGTGGTGGCACATGCCTGTAATCCCAGGTCCTCGGGAGGCTGAGGCAGGAGAATGGCTTGAACCTGGGAGGTGGAGGTTGCAGTGAGTCAAGATCATGCCATTGCACTCCAGTCTGGGCGACTCCTTCTCAAAAAAAAAAATAAAAAATAAAAATAATAAAAAAACTAGTAGAAAAGCTACAAAGCTTGCAGAGAAATTTTGGAAAATACAAAAGCAGGAACTTTGTTTTTAAAATGTTTATTCCAGGTCTTGCACAGTGGCTCAGGCCTGTAATCCCAGCACTTTGGGAGGCTGACGCAGGAAGATCACTTGAGGAGTTCTGAGAGTCACCTGTGCAACACAGTGAGACCCCCATCTCTACAAAAATAAAGATAAAAAAAAAATAACTGGGCACTGTGGTGTGCACCTCTAGTCCCAGCTACTCAGGAGGCTGAGGAAGAAGGATCACTTGAGCCCAGGAGTTTGAAGCTGTAGGATACCATGATCACACCACTGCACTCCAGCCTGGAAGACAGAGCAAGACTGTGTCTTAAAAACTTAAAAGTTTTATTCTGGATTATTTAAGAAAGAAGATATTTTCCCCTCTCAATCAACAAACCAAAGGCAATTAGAAGGGGCTGTATATAATTAGAGTGATAAATGGAAGGTATTATCTTCGATGTTATTTGTTTAATCCTTTTTTGAGACCTTCACCAACCTCACAGTACAATGTGGCTCTGTCTCTGCTCCCACCTTCTCTGTGGAAACTCCAATGACTGACATCTCTCTCCGTCCATTCCTGGGATCATGTGTGCTTGGAACAGATTCTGTTCTGCTACCATTTACTCATTTGCTTCTTCAACTGCTCTGCTGCCTGCGACCAGATCAGCCCCAGAAGGCTGGTAATAGAAGAAGTTTAGACAAATTAAATTTAACAGAGCTTAATTGAGCAAAGAATGATTCACAAATCAGGCAGCCCCCAGAACCAGAATAGGTTCAGAGCGACTCCAGGACTGTCACATGGTTGGATAAGATTTATGGACAGAAAAAGCAAAGTGATCTATAGAAAACAGAAGTGAGGAACAGAAACAGCTCAGTTGGTGACAGCTGGGGATTTACCTTATTTGACCTGGTTTGAACATTTGACTGCCTGTGGTTGACTGAAGCTTGGCTCCTGTGACTGACTGAGACTCACTGCTTGTTACAAGAGTCTGTTTACACACCAAGTTGGGTTACAGTTCACTGTGTCTAGAGAAACCTAACTTAAAATACGCAAGGAGGCAGCTTTAGGCCAAACATAACAATTTCCCCCTTTTGAACAACCTCTCAATTTGAGAGATTAACCAAAACTTTAGGCATTGATGTCATTCTGTCACCATCATACATGGAGTTATTTGGTCTCAAATTTCACTGAGAAATAGTAGAACAATGGATTTTTTTATTTTTATTTTTTATTTTTATTTATTTATTTTTTTTTGAGACAGAGTCTTTCTCTGTCACCCAGGCTAGGTGGAGTGCAGTGACGTGATCTCGGCTCACTGCAAGCTCCGCCTCCTGGGTTTCCGCCATTCTCCTGCCTCATCAGCCTTTCGAGTAGCTGGGACTACAGGTGCCCGCCACCACACTCGGCTAATTTTTTGTATTTTTAGTAGAGACGGGGTTTCACTGTGTTAACTGGATGGTCTCCATCTCCTGACCTCATGATCCGCCCACCTCAGCCTCCCAAAGTGCTGGGATTACAGGCGTGAGCCACCGCGCCCAGCCGAACAGTGGGTTTTGTAAGATGGGAACAAAGAAACAGAACAATAGAAAGAAACCTGATTGGGTAACATCAAGTTACTTTTTTGTAAGAGTTACGGCAGAGGGGGACTTCCTTATGCTGGAATCTCCTGTTTTCAGGAGAAAAAAAGAAATGGGTCTGTTTTGGGGTCTGCCTCCTACAAGTTTCAGTTTGATTACGTGGCATTTAGCATGAGTGACTCCATTTTGGTTTGGTCTGGTCTGTTGGGGCCTAGTGCAGGAGCTCAGTCCAAAACAGTGACCTCCCATAATTTTATTTAACAAGGCCAAGGCACCTATGGTGTAATGTCTTCCCACTTCCCCTGTCCAGATGGGGGCTGGTGCAGCCTACTTCAGACCCTAACATCCAGTCAGTAGTTAACTGTGCTTCACAGGTCCCGCTGGGGTACAGCATGCCCCTCTCCTTTCACAGGCTAGAAAGCAGCAGGACCCTGGGCTCAGGGCTCACACAGTCTTAGATGTTTTAATGAAACAACTTCCTTCTTTTGTGTCACCTTTATTTCAAACACTCTCCCTGAGCCTGAGGCAGAGTTCATGGGGGCTGGTCAGAAGACAGTCTGAGTATCTGGGCTCCTTGACCTTGGATCAAACATATGAATTGACTCTTTCCTCAAGAAAGGAATTCTTCCCCAGGATGAATTCTTTCCCAGAAGGGTTCACCATGCCTCAGGTAAATATTTCTTTGTTGCACCTGACACATCAGCCCAGCAGAAATACTCAAATCCATTTCATTTCTAGGAAGAACACAGGTTAGTCAGCTGACCTCAGATGTCACTCCTTGTAGAATATCAGGAATGGGTCTAAAAGTGTTATAGGAAAATAAAGCAACAGCATCATTGTAACTACCTATGTGACAAGCTCAGTTCAAGGCACTTTGAATGCATTTTCTCTAATCACTCAACTATTTTAAGTAGGTATTGTTCCCTACATTTTACAGATTAGGAAAGTTAGGCTCATCCATTCAACAAGTTTTTTTGTTTGTTTGTTTTTGTGAGACAGAGTCTTGCCTTGTCGCCCAGGCTGGAGTGCAGTGGCACGATTTCTGCTCAGTGCAACCTCCGCCTCCCAGGTTCAAGCATTCTCCTGCCTCAGTCTCCTGAGTAGCTGGGACTACAGGTGCCCGCCACCACGCCCAGCTAATTTTTTGTATTTTTAGTAGAGACGGGGTTTCACCGTGTTAGCCAGGATGGTCTCCATCTCCTGACCTCATGGTCCACCCGCCTCGGCCTCCCAAAGTGCTGGGATTACAGGTGTGAGCCACCACGCTGGGCCTCAAGAAGTATTTATGGAGCGCTTACTGAATGACAGGTGCTGTTATAGGCATAAGAGATGCATCAGTTATCAATATAAGCAAATATCTCTACCTTTGTGGGGCATACATTCTACAGAGGGAAACTTATTTAAAATAATTAGCATAATAATGAAATAAAATATATTTATTAGAAGGTGATTAGTTCTACAGAACTTCAGAGAGGTTTCAATTTAGCAAGCATATCTTGAGTATCTCTTAAATGCCTGGCACTAGGAATAAAATCAAGAAGATAAAGGTGGCCTGTCTATATGGTGCTTAGGCAAGTGATGCCATAGAGTAAGGGGCAGAACTAGTAGTTATTGCCACTGCTGACATCCATGTTGGGAATGATAACCAGAATGAGTGACTGAGGCAAGTATCTCAGTCCATTGAGGTTTACTAAGTCAGCTTCAGGGAGTGTCAGGGAAAAAAACGTAAGTCACAGATGCATTTGTGGCCGTTTTTCCGAAGAGGTTTTCAGGAGGTTTAGTATTTATACTTTTCCTTAAAGGGAAGGAAGGCACGTAGGAAGAGGGGCAGGTGGTTGTAAAGGTGAATGGTTACATTCTTAGGAGACTTCAGTTAGTGCCCAGTAAATCTGCATTTTACATAAGATAAGATGAATGTCTGAAGGAAAAAAAAAAGGATTAAAGGAAGAATCAATTATGCAAACGTGTTTGGGTAGCTGGAAGAATGACTGATCTCATTCATTTGTTTTGTTTTACACCTGGGAAGATAAGCTTGTAATCAACATTATCAATGTAGAATGGAACAGACTTCAGTTTTAGGAGCCAGATACACTGGAAACCTAAAGTTACAACTGGCATGTCCTTGTTTATGGGAGGCTGGCAAAGAATTTACTTATGCATGATCTGTGGGGAAGTTATTTGGAGATGCCTGAGGCCTTTTACCTTTCCATGGGGATCTGGCTAACGCATAATGCTAGTGACAGCTATTTATTTCCAAGAGGGGGTTGCATAACTCAGTCACCAGGGTTAACCTTCTCTTTGGAATAAGGAGTGGAAGTCCTGAAATTTTTTAAATTTTCCATTACATGTTCTCGCTCTTCAAAATCTTTCAGAGAAAACACTGTAGAAGACACAAGTTTGTGGTTGTATGTTTCATCTGATTCTAAGTTGCTAGGAAGCCTCATTCCACGGAGATGGGGGAGAAACTAAAGAAGCAATGCCAAATAACAGCAACAAAGGGAAAGGAATCCGGGAACCTGATTCAGGCTACATAATTGTCTCCTCAATTAAGGCAGTTATTTGGGCAATCATCTCCCTAACTCTTTTAGTTGTACATTGACACTGTTATAATGTCTGAAGCAGTCTATAGACTCGTTTTTGTAGAGCATCTGAAGCATCTTCAGTTTGCAGTGACAATCTGACAGATTTTCCTGGATTGTGGCTTGAATCAGGTGTTTAAGTGAACCCTTTGCATAGTTCATACTCAGTAGGCACAAAGATCGTTTATATATAAGTTGCTGTTATTTCTCCCAAAGTTTAAGTTCTCTGGCTTCTGCTTGTAGGGCTTTAAGAAAAGCATAGTTTTAATTTCTCATGACTCGTCAGAGGCATGTGAACCAGAGCAACTCCATTGTGAGTAGGGGCTGGGTAAAATAAGGCTGAGACCTACTGAGCTGCATTCCCAGGCGTTTAGGCCTTCTAAGTCACAGGTTGAGATAGGAGCTTGGCACAAGATACAGGTCATAAAGACTTTGCTGATAAAACAACTTGCGGTAAAGAAGCCAGCCAAAACCCACCAAAACCGAGATGGTGACAAGAGAGACCTCTGGTCATCCTCTCTGCTACACTTCCACCAGCACCATGACAGTTTACAAATACCATGGCAATGTCAGGAAGTCACCCTATATAGTCTAAAAAGGAGAGGCACGAACAATCCACCCCTTGTTTAGCATATCATCAATAAATAACCATAAAATGGACAACCAGCAGCCCTGGGGTTGCTCCGTCTATTGAGTAGCCATTCTTTTATTCCTCTACTTTCTTAATAAACTTGCTTTCACTTTACAGACTCACCCTGGATTCTTTCTTATGCGAGATCCAAGAACTGTCTCTTAGGGTCTGGATCGGGATCCCTTTCCGGTAACAATTCCAAAACAAGAAAATGGAAGAAAAAGTTGAAAATGTTAGTTTGGAGACTTGTAGCCAGGAAATAAATCTGAATCCAGTCCAAATTATAGGCAAATAATAAAAACTCAAAAACAATGAATAAGGCTAGAATCTAATAACAGGTATACTATAGTTTTCTTCTGAAACATAATTTTTCTTTCTCCAGTTTCCCATTTTTATCAAGGATAAATCATAGTATGATCGATTTATTTGCAAAATAAGTTTTAGTCTTGTACCTGGCCTAATTATTTGCATACAATGCCGTAAGCATAGTGACTGACCACATAGACTCCTTTTAAATTCGCTTTGTTGGAACCAGTTCATAAGGAATAGCAGATTTGACTTTTTAAAAGCCTCTTGAGGTTAGCCAAGCCAAGGATTTATCTGTGCCTCTAGATACCTGTATGAATTGGGGGTGAATTCCACTTTTCTT
>NW_012102909.1:1928114-1931831 GCF_000951045.1 Mandrillus leucophaeus | reverse complement strand
GAGAAATTTAGAGAAAAAGAATATGCTTCAAATTTTGATCAGAAAGGTATATTTTACCCAACTTGTTGTAAGCTATAAATAGCTCAACAGAAAAAAGTTTTCTTGCTTCTGAAAAAACAAAACAAAAATTATCAGTAATGTTTCAAACCAAAAAAGTCATAAAAAATCACTTTACACACATACAAAAATGACTTTAATATTCTATTGGCTTAGTCCCATTAATTAACTCTTGTTCTTTTTGATGTTGGATTAGAAATCCTCATGAATACATCAGATTTTTAATTAAAGTCCTGGAAGGCATTTTCATAGTCCAACGGTATGATCTCCAAAGTTATCAGAAACTTGTATTCAAGAGTACTTGTTAGAGTCCTTTCCATGAATTTCCTTAAAGAAGAAAATTTTGGACTGCAGCTCATTATAAACTCCTTTTTGAGAAGAATCAAAGTAAAACAACAATTGTCTGTGGATGACAAAACTTAGAACAGCCATGGTTAAAGACACGATTGACAAGGAAATTTGGTTATTTCTGTGGCACACAACAATTTAACATAATAATCATAATTGTTACTGATATCATATACTAAGACATACCAGAATTACAGGAATCTCACACAATTTTGAAACACACATTAACAACACATTCATATAAATATAACCCAAAGAAAGTTAAGCACCATTTCACATTTGACAATGCTTCCTGTCCCCCACATAGCATTCTATTCCTCTAGTGCCTTCATTGATTTACAAATCTTCTCCAGGAGCTCCCTGGGACCAGGAATTGTTTTGTTCATCTTAATATCACTCCACACAGGATTTTGATCATCTGTGAGTAACAGGAAACCTAATTAAACAGTACCTTAAGCAAATGTTGACCTAAAAGGAAGAAGCTGAGGCAAAATTAATATAGAGAATTTATTTGGGCCAAGGTTGAGGACTGTAGCCCTGGCCATAGTTCCAGGTTGCCTTGGAGAGTGCTCTGGGAACAAAGGAGAGGCTCAACTTTTTAAAGAAAAAGAGACAAATCAGGGGAGGGGAACAATGACAAAAGTTGCTCATCAGGTATTCTCATTCGACTTTTTTTTTTTTTTCTTGAGACAGGGTCTCACGCTGTCACCCAGGCTGCAGTGCAGTGGTGCAATCATGGCTCACTGCAGCCTCAACTTCCCAGGCTCAGGTAATTCTCCCCCATCAGCCTCCCAAATAGCTGGCACTACAGGCATGTGCCACAACGTCTGGCTAATTTTTTGTGGAGACGGGGTTTGTTTGTAGAGACTCCCAAGTGCTGGGATTACAGGCAGGAGCCACAGCACCTGGCCTTGATACCTTTTTTTTTTTTTTTAGGCTAGTCAATGGCCCTGATAATTTAAAGGGGCTCACCCTCCTCAGATAACATGTTTTTATTCTGCTAGGTGCAGTGGTTCATGCTTGTAAACCCTCCATGTTTCCCAGCATGGTCTCAAACTCCTGGGCTCAAGCGATTTGCCCACCTCGGCCTGCTGGAGTGTTGGGATTACAGGTATGAGCTACCATGCTCAGCCGGTATTCTTGCATACATAGCAAGTGACTTCAAGAAGTTATTATTTAGCTCAAGGGTGAATGAGATATTACTGCTACTACATTTTATTTGTTTTCGTTTTTTTTTTTTTTTTTTTGAGACGGAGTCTCACTTTGTCACCCAGGCTGGAGTGCAGTGGCACCATCTCGGCTCACTGCAAGCTCCGCCTCCTGGGTTCACGCCATTCTCCTGCCTCAGCCTCCGAGTAGCTGGGACTACAGGTGCCCACCACCGTACCCGGCTAATTTTTTGTATTTTTACTAGAGATGGGGTTTCACCGTGTTAACCAGGATGGTCTCAATCTCCTGACCTCGTGATCCGCTCGCCTCGGCCTCCCAAAGTGCTGGGATTACAGGCGTGAGCCACCATGGCCGGCTACTGCTACTACATTTTAAATGCCTCTCTGGGCCTGATGCTTTTTCTTTTTTTATATTGTTTGTAGAAATGAGGCCTCACTGTATTTCCTAGGCTGGTTTCAAACTCCTGGGCTCAAGCGATCCACCCACCTCAGCCTCCCAAAGTGCTGGGATTATAGGCATCAGCCACAGTGCTGGCCTTTTATTATTATATTTTTTAAATTTTTTTTGAGACAGGGTCTTGCCCTGTCAGCCAGGCTGGAGTGCAGCAGCATGATCACGGTTTAGTGCAGCCTTGACCTCCTTGGCTCAAGCAATCTTTCACCTTAGCAAAGTTTTGTGAAATTTTTGGTTGACTTTCTCATTGTTCTCATTGGACAGAACCGAACCATAGAGCCAGTTTATACCCACTAGGTGCAAGGGAGGCTGAGAAATAGGTTTCTTAAATTGGACTCATTGCTATCTGAACAAAATCAGTGTTCACAAGTAAGGAAGAAGGGGGAAATAGATATTGCGAGGTACCTGGTTGTCTGCCACAATCCTATTCATTAACATTCATTAACACAATAACTATTCATTCAATGAATAGTTATTGAATGAATGAATAGATGTATGAGTAAATGACCTTTTGGTCCTTGTCACATAGTCTGGTAATCTTCTTAGTCAACCAATAAAACATCTTTGCTAAAATATTAGAGAAAGTATCAGTTGTCTATCAGTTATTATAAATGTATGTATAATGCTGTGTGTGTATGTGTATCTGTATGTGTTACAGAGGGTTATAAATAGAGCTACAGATATCTCAAATTGTATTTGTTCTTTTTCCTAAAGAGTCGCCCTCTCTAGTATATATGGGAAGAAGGAAAGGCTCTTTCACCTCCGCTCCTGGCTGCTGTCCCTAGTTTCACATGCTACTGGATATAGTCTTCTCCATAAGATGTGGCACCCTGGCTTGGCACAGCACCAGGCTAGGGGTGAACTGGACCGGACCACCCTTTCCTTCCTGACTTCCCCTTTCTGCTGTCCACACAACCCTCACACAGCATGAAAAAGTGTACTGAATTTGACAAAGGGTTGAGATGACTCCATTCATTCAGTCAACAAATACTTTTTGAGCACCTACTGTGTGCCAGGCACATACTAGGTGCTAAGGATACAAAAGTAAGGAGGCTGACATGTCCCTCAGGAGTCCGAGGCAGGAGCACTGCTTTATCCCAGGAGTTCGAGGCTGCAGTGAGCTATGATTGTACCACTGCACTTCAACCTGGGTGACAGAGTGAGACCCCCCATCTCAAAAAGAAAAAAAAGAGAGACTGACATGTCCTTCACACGTTTAGAGTATAGCAGGGGAAAGGATCATTAATCAGTATCCAAATTCATCATTTCAAGTTGTGAGAATGTGTTATGAAAGAAAAGGCATGTTTTGAGAGAGGCTGACAGAGGAGACAATTTAGATTGAGATGGAATGAGGCAAAGGGAAGGCCCCCTAAAGAAGGGATATTTAGGCGCAAACCTGGGGGAATTAGTACAAGGGAGTTAAGAAAAGAGGAGGGGAAAGGCATTCCCAGTAGAGGGAAGAACTTATGCAAAGGCCCTAAGGTGAGAAATAATTTATCATATTTAAGGAACTAAAGATGGGCTTGTGGGCGAGAAAGCTGACAATCTGCTTTCCAGATACCTCTTGTGCACACATATACAAGCACACACAGACACACAATTTTATATAAATGAGATCATCCTATACACACTGTTTCTAATCTGCTTTGTTTTCATTTAATGTAAGTGATCAATAATTGGCAAAAACAA
>NW_012102909.1:1922288-1927634 GCF_000951045.1 Mandrillus leucophaeus | reverse complement strand
AAAAAAAAAAAAAAAAAAGAAGAAAGAAATGCTAATTAGTGAAATTTGTCAATCACAAAAGAAGGGGAAGAGAACAGGGCCTGGAATGGGAGCCCAAAAAGCACCAACACTGAGGGGCAAGCAGATGAAACCCTGCAAGGGAATCTGGGAGGACTAACCAAAAAGGTAGCAGGGAAAATAGGGAAAATTTGTGGTTCCTGGAAAGTCAAGAAACGAGATTATAAAAGGGAGGGAGAGCTCCTCAGCCTCTGATGTTGTGGAGGTCAAGAAAGCATGGAAAAGGGTCCTTGAGGTTAGTAGCACAGAGGCTGTGGGTGGTTTGACTAGAGCAGGCCCTAGGAATGGTGGGACACAGAAGCCTTGTTTCAGGAGTTTGAGGAGTGGGAAGTGAAAAACTAGAGACTAAGAGTGCAGACAATTTTTCTGAGCCACTTGGCTTCGAAGGGAAGAAAAGACAGTGGAAGAGGATTTGGGGCAAGGCAGGATTTTTCTTATGATAAGGAATCCATAAGAGAGGGAAAAATTGAAGTCCAAGAAGAACGCTTGTTCCCAGGTGGAAGAGCCACATTTTATTCTTGATTCAGGGTCAACAAGAGACGCTTGGACTGCCTTGCAGTCTAGAATGCACGTGCGTGTGCGTGTGCGTGTGCGTGTGCGTGTGCGTGTGCGCGTGTGCGTGTGTGTGGCAGGGTGGCGGGGTTGGGTGGGGGAATACCACTAGTGGTTAAAAGTAAGTACGCAGCATTGGGAAATGAACCAAACTGGGAGGAGGCACAGCCCACTCAGTGTCCAGGTCGGGGCAAGCTGCAGGCCTGAAACCCACCCACCCTCTTAGATGTGTCTCCGGGCCATAGAAATTACTAGGGTTGCTTGGGTGTGGCCTCAACCTGTTCAACAACCTGTTTCCATTCTAGAAACCAGTCCTCTGTCTTCCAGAACAGTGATTCTCAAATTTTAGCTGGCATCAGAATCCCGGGAAGGGTTTGTTAAAACATTACTAGGCAGGGCGAGGTAACCTAAGAGCTTTTGGAGGCCCACGCAAGAGGGATCACTGGAGGCCAGCAGAGTTCAAGAGCAGCCCAGGCAACATAGGGAGGCCTCTTCTCTACAAAACTACTACTACTACTACTACTACTACTACTACTACTACTACTACTACTACTACTACTACTACTAAAAATAGCCAGGCACGGTGGCTCACACCTGTAATCCCAGTGCTTTGGGAGGCTGAGGCTGGAGGATGAATCACTTGAGCCCAGGAGTTGGTTTTGGTGAGCTATGATCGCACTTCTACCCTCCAGCCTGGGCGACAGAGATAGACCCTGTCTCTAGAAAAATAAAATAAAAAAAAAAAACAAGTAACAAAAAGATTTCCAGTCTCCACCTATAGAGATTGTGCCTCAGTAAGTATAAAGTGGGGCCCAGGATTTCTAACGTGCATTTCTAACGTGTTCTGCTTTTTTTGGCCCCTAGTCCGCACTTTGAGAACCGTTGTCCTAGAGAAAACTGAACACTCCAGGAAGGTTCTGGAAGAATAGGAATGGGCTTTGGCACTCTGCTCTGGAAACTAGTCAAACGCTCATGTTAATCCAGAGAAGGGTAGCACTGTGCCAGATACGTGCTCTGTGAGGGTTGGTCCAAGATGATGAAGCGGCAGGCGACAAGCACAGCTATGAGGAAGGGTTAGACACAGGTCCACATGAGACCCATGGGAAAAGGGCAGGAGAAATGCGAGAACCTTTGAGAGGGAATGCTCTGGAGTGTCTTTGGGGGCAGTCACTGAGCTGGGCCTGGAGGCTGAGTAGGGTCCTACACGAGGGAATGGGTCAGGTTTAGGGACGGAAAACAGCATTCGCAACCGCAGCACCAGCACCTGCTAAGAACCCCGCCAGCAGGGAAAGCAAAGTATGGACGGAAACACGCATGCGTTCAGGGTGCTGCGTTAATTAACCAGGCGCCGGCGCAAACAGCAAAGGTTTCCTGGCCTGTCTTGGTCAGGGTGACGCAGTAAGCTGCAAACCTCGGAGTGTAGGCCACCGCTCTTAGCCGCAGCAGGGCCGCCCGCAGCCGGTAGGGTGGGCTCTTCCCAGTGCCCGCCCACCTACCGGCCAACCTGCGCCTGCGCAGATCTTTTGTGGTGCTGTCAGGGAGACCCTTGCGCACTCCGGAGTAAGATGGCGACCGCGGCCAGGCGGGGCTGGGGAACTGCGGCTGTTGCCGCGGGGCTGCGCAGGCGGTAGGTGAAGAGCCTGGAGCTCCGAATAGGTGTGCCGTTGGGCTTAGCCAGCGGAGCAGTCGCCGCCTTGCAGACCCTCTCGAGGCGGGTGGGTAGTGCATCTGATGGAGCCGGCGGGTCCGCCCTGTCGCCGCAGTTGGGGGTGAGCCCTGAGGTGTATGGCCGTCGGTGCGGGAGCTCGGCGCTTCTGTGTCCTAATCCGGGCGGACTCTGTGGAGCTTCGTCTCAGGCTTAGAGACCCAGTGCTTGAGTCTGTGCGGTATGGAAGCTTGTAGAGACTGGCTGTAGAGCCAGAACGGAGGAGCTGTTTTTAAATCGTGTGCCTCTCCCGCCCCCAGGCCCTTTACGAGGTGCATTCCCTCCTCTTCTAAACAGAATCAGAATGTCACACAGAAAGGAAGAAAATACCTTGTCTCGTCTCCTCATTTTCCCAGTAAGACCCTGAAAGAGGAGGTAACATGTCCAAGGTCACACAGTTTCTAAGTGATGGAACTCCGACGAGAATTCAGACCCCTAGATTCCCTGCACCCGTCACCATTAAGCCCACTCTGTTCCCTTGTTTTTCCCCCTTCCCTGAGCCGTACCTTTGAGTTTCAAAGACTTCTGTGAACATTGCTAAGAGGACATTTATGTAGGTGTACCTTAATTTTACGTCTGGAGAAAATGGCCTACAAGAGTTTGCCCTCTTGAGTATTTGACATTTTAGTGTTAATGGTGCTCTTGGAAGTTTAAATGTATATCCTAAAAAGATTTAAGTTGGTAGAATTTTTTGTTATCTCCTGTGTTTGAGTAGATGTCTTCCTTGAATAATGTAAAAACAAGACTTGGTTTAAAAACAAGACTTTAAACCTGTATGTCGGAATGTGCTTCCTCTATTCATTCTGCTGCTTTTTCCCTGGGTTGAAGGGATAAAAATATTATTCTTCTAGTGTATTTCCAAATTCCAGAGTATTCACAGATTTAGATACGGAACTATAGAAAAAGGCATTTTTACTCCAAACCTTGAACTTCACTCAATTAGTAATTATTGGGCACCAATTAAATAATGGTAGCAGCTGCCATTTGTTGAGCACTTACTGCATGGCCTGACACTGGTTTAAGCACTTTGCATGGATTCTCTGGATTCTTTATGAGGTAGCTGCGAAATTAATCTCATTGTAGAGATGAAGTGAGGCCATTGTGCTAGCAGCTGGAAATGAAGATAGTTTCTCCCCTTAATGAGTATGCAGTCTAGCAAGAAAAATATGTTAGCAAATAATGACAAAGTCATGAGTGCTGTAATAGATTCATATAATTTAAAGTGGTGTGCCGGGCGCAGTGGTTCACGCCTGTAATCCCAGCACTTTGGGAGGCCAAGCCAGGCGGATTGGCTGAGGTCAGGAGTTCGAGACCAGTCTGGCCAACATGATGAAGCTAAAAATACAAAAAAAAAAAAAAAAAAAAAGCCGAGCGTGGTGCTGTGTGCCTGTAATCCCAGTTACTCGGGAGGCTGAGGCAGGGGAATTGCTTGAACCAGGGAGGTGGAGGTTGCAGTGAGCCAAGATCACGCCACTGCACTTTAGCCTGGGCGACAGAGCGAGAAAAGCGAGATTATTTCCATCTCAAAATAAATAAATAAAGGAGTGACAGCTCTTACTGTGATCAACACTGTTTGGAGCTAGTGTGGGGAGTGGCAGTCAGGACTTCACAGATTATTTGATTCCCATTCAGTGTTGATTCCATTGTTCTCTTGAATCTTCAGTGCCAATCCTTTTATCTCTCCAATAGCGTCTAAGAAACTATGTGGGTTACAGCCCCACAGTATCCCAGTAAAGTAGTCTTTTGTTTATCAATGGCATATAATGATTACCGAAGGTTGGAAAAAGTTAATCTGTATTCTATTAATACTTAATCGGTGCCCACTCATTCTTTTCCACAAGAAGAATTTCAGTTTTAGTAGAGAAAAAAATGTGACAGCCCCTGTTGCTTCTTGCCTATTTTAAGCAGCAAATAATTAGATAAATGTGATCTTGTGTATGGTCACAATTTTTGCCTTTGCAAAACATTTTAACAGAAAATTATGACAGTGAAAGACCGTTCTAAGCAACCACCATTTTGCCTTTAACCTCTAGACTGCCCATTCCCAGGCTTGGGCCAAGCTAACTTTGGGAGACATTAAGTTTATAGTTTAAATGATAATAGCCCTTTCCCAAAATTAAACCACCTTTGTAAGGCTAATGAAAGACCATTGGGTTGGGAGGATGAGAAGAGCCTGAATTCTGCTAAGATGTAGATATAAATGATTACCAGCCGTTATTCTGGAGGTCATAAGAGTTGCAACTTCCCCAATTACTCCTGCAGAAAACATCACTCTTGTAGAACCTAAGATTAGCCTTTTCGGGTTTTTGCATTTCTGACTGGTTCTGTGGCTCCACCCATAAACGGACTGAACACTCAGGAGGACCATTTTCCACACCCCTATGATTGCATCCCCAACCAATCAGCAGCACCCATTCCCTGGCCTGCCAGTCTATCCTTGAAAACCCCTAGACTCAGATCCAGAGAGACTGAGTACTGAAACTCCAGTCTCCCTTTCAGCTGGCTCCGTGTGAATTAAACTATTGCGAATCCCCTGTATTGATGAATTAGCTGTATCTGAACCCATTGGCAATTATAAATGACTCTTGTGCTTAAAATTTTTCCATGACTCCTATGAAGTGGCAGTTGTAATGGAGAGCGGTGATATTTTCAAGTAAACTGGATTTTAAAGTAAATTGCATTAGGATTTTAAGAATTTTCACTACTAAAGTCTCCTTTTACTTCCTTTTCCAGTAATATTTGCTTTTCTTTTCTTCCTTTGTTTTCAGTTTGTCAAAGCCATCAAAAATAGCCAATTATGTTTTCTCTATAAGAGTAAAGTTAGAGACCGGGCATGGTGGCTCACGCCTGTAATCCCAGCACTTTGGGAGGCCGAGGCGGGTGGATCATGAGGTCAGGAGTTCAAGACCAGCCTGGCCAAGATGATGAAACCTGTCTCTACTAAAAATACAAAAATTAGCCGGGTGTGATGGTATACACCTGTAATCCCAGCTACTAGGGAGGCTGAGGCAAGAGAATCGCTTGAACCCAGG
>NW_012102909.1:1916994-1921008 GCF_000951045.1 Mandrillus leucophaeus | reverse complement strand
TCTCCTGCCTCAGCCTCCCGAGTAGCTGGGATTACAGGCATGTGTCAGCATGCCCAGCTAATTTTGTATTTTTAGTAGAGATGAGGTTTCTCCATGTTGGTCAGGCTGGTCTTGAACTCCCGACCTCAGGTGATCCACCTGCCTCGGCCTCCCAAAGTGCTGGGATTACAGGTGTGAGCCGCTGCACCCGGCCCAATTCTATTTCTTATACCTGGATTTTATATTATCCTGTGCACACCCAGTTATCAAGGGTAGGAATTTCCATTTAAGCTCTACCTGATTTTGAATTGTTTATAGATATTGCTTGCCTAAGTAAGTGGAAATAATGTAGATGGAAAATGAAAAGTCAGTTCTCTAATTATTTCTATTGCTGGTTATGTTTAAATTTTACATAGGTCTATACATGAGGAGTAGAAACCAATTTTAAAAGATTAGAGCTCTTAAAATGTCATTCATTATGTGCTTTTAAATATAGGTTCTGTCATATGTTGAAGAATCCATACACCATTAAGAAACAGCCTCTGCATCAGTTTGTACAAAGACCACTTTTCCCACTACCTGCAGCCTTTTGTAACCCAGGTAAAATTCACCTCTTTTAAAGCAATTGTGTTTCAGAAACTAATGGAACTCTGTTAGGATTTTGTGGATCATAAAAGATGAGAATTTGTATATTTTCTATTTAGAAGCCTATAGAAAGAATGTAGGAAAAAAAGCCATATTTTTCTTATAGGCTTCTAAGTAGAAAATTTATTTGCAAGGACATTGTCCAATAGATCTATGAAATCTCAGTATCTTGTATAACACTTCCGCTGCAACACAAGAGTTGCTCAACAAATGATTTCCAAAATGAAAATATTGTAGAAGTTAAAATCTGACTGGGTGTGGTGGCTCATGCCTGTAATCCCAGTTCTTTGAGAGACTGAGGCAGGTTGATTGCTTGAGCCCAGGAGTTTGAGACCAGCCTGGGCAATACAGCGAAACCCCATCTCTACAAAAAATACAAAAAATTAGCTGGGCATGGTGGCGCATACCTGTAGTCCCAGCTGCTTGGGAGGCTGAGGTGGGAGAATCCCTTTAGCCCAGGAGTTCAAGCTTGCAGTGAGCCATGATCACACCACTGTGCTCCAGCCTGGGTGACAGAGTGGGACCCTGTCTCAAAAAGAAGTTTCAAATGGGGATTGTGTTTCAAAGAATTGTATGTATTTCAAGCTAGTGCTTTACTTTTTTTGGATAAGAATACCCTTAAAATCAGTAAATTTCTAGCTTTTATCCAGACCTTAGAACACTACATTCAAAAAAAAGAAAAACTTTTTTGTCAAAATTAATTACTATGGTTTTGTTAATAATCTTGACTGTTAACAAGATACATACTTGATTTTCTTTAATTTGGGAAATAGATATGATTTGAAAATAATTTGAAGTGTGATGACCATAATGTAGAGTTAGGGAAGTTTTAAGGGGAGAGGGTATGTGTGTCTGCATGTGTGCATGTATGTAAATGTATACCTGTATGTGTTATGGAGCTGTAAGCATATAAATTCAGCCTCTCCTTTCCATTGCTAGCTTGAACACATTCCGGTGGCCATACTCTGGCTGATTCTGGCTAAGGGCATGACTTAAATCAGGGTAGACCTTACCCCTTCAGTAGCCAGGGGCCAGAAGAGGAACACTTTCCTGCAGACTTGTCTGACTGCTTGAATCACAGAATAGTTTAGATATAAATATTGTAAATACTGAGTAACTCACGTGATTAAACCACTTTAATTGGACTTCTAAACTTTGTAGGACTGAAATATGTGGTCATATAGGCTTTTCAAATAGGAAACCCATTAATTTTAGTCATTGATATTGACTTTAAGCATCACTAATCTGTATTTTGGGGGAGTTTACGTCTACCTCCTTAGGTACCTATTAGTACCAAGCATAATAGGAAGAAATAGGCTGGCGTGGTGACTCATGCCTGTAATCGCAACACTTTGAGAGGCTGAGGTGGGCAGATCCCTTGAGCCCAAGAAGTTCGAGATCAGCCTCAGCAACATGGTCAAACCCTGTCTTTACAAAAAAATACAAAAATTATCTGGGCACAGTGGTGTGTGCCTTTTTTGTCAAAAGTAAAAAGTTCTGTGATTATGTCATTCATCTTCATACTTTCTACTTTAGACAGTATAGAGTACATGCTCTTAGTGACTTTTTTTTTTTTGCATTTGTAGTTTTTACCCTCAAGGATTTCTAAAAATTTTGCTTTCTGCAGGTATAGTTTTCTCAAATTGACTGCGTAGAATAAAGCCAGATTTTTTTTTTTTTTTTTTTTATCTTGGCTCACTGCATCCTCTAATGCCTGGGCTCAAGCAATCCTCTTGCCTCAGCCTCCCATATAGCTGGGATTACAGGCACATGCCACCACAACTTGTAGTTTTTTGTAGAGACAGGATCTGTGTTGCCCAGACTGGTCTCGAACTTCTGCCCTCAAGTGATCCTCCTGCTTTGGCCTCCCAGAGCGCTGGGATTATAGGTGTGAGCTGATGCACCCAGCCAAAGCCAGATTTAATTCTTCAAATATTAGTAGAGTACTGTGTGCAGACTTTGGTTAGCAATAAATTATTAATACAAGCTGCAAGAAATGATTGGTTCAGAACCAGAGTTAGAAGATTATTTACAGAAAGTGTTGGCAGCCCTTTCTTTAATGTGTCATTGAAAAATCATTCCCTTATAGATTTTCAGAAGAATGTCTTACTAGAAATATACATATTTTAAAGAAGTACTTGGACATTGCGGTTATTTTTTCATTTTTTAGGAATTGTCTGGTTGATTAGGACAATGACTTAAGCAAAATGTATGGGAGTTCACCTTTAATTTTTTTCTTTATCCACAAAATGGTTTTACTTCAGCTAGCTGGAACTGCATGGCAAAGTGCAAAAATGACTCTCAGTTGTCAAATTAGAACCTTTTCCCTAATGGCTAAGAAAAGCATTTTTGTACCAACCATATGTTTTGCCAAATTTAAACTCTTTCAAATTTAAAATAAAACTGTTGCTTTTTGGTATTTTATTCTCTCTCCTAAAATAGGTGATATGAAAATTAGAACAGGAAGACTGACCTTAAATGTATTTTCCTATTATGCTTGGCAATGTTAGATAAGGATTAGCAATATGTACGGTAGCTAAGAAAGTCAGCACCTACAAAATTGTCCAGCTTTGTATCCTGGCTCTGTTACTTAGTAGCTGAGTGACCTTTAGTCTCCTTATTATAAAACAAGATAAAAACAGTACCTCATTGAAAGGATGTAAGGATTAAATGATATAATACATGTAAAGTGCTTAGCACCCTGCCCAGCACATGATAGGCACTGAATAATTTTTTCTTTTTTTTAAGACAGAGTCTCACTATGTCTCACAGGCTGGAGTGTGTAGTGACTGGATCATGGCTCATTGCAACTTCCCCCTCCCGGGTTCCTGCCTCAGCCTTCTGGCTAGCTGGGATTACAGGCGCACATCACCACGCCTGGCTAATTTTTGTATTTTTAGTAGAGACAGGGTTTTACCATGTTGACCAGGCTGTTCTCGAACTCCTGACCTCAGGTGATCCGCCTGTCTTGGCCTCCCAAAGTGCTGGGATTACAGGCATGAGCCACCGCGCCCAGGCACTGAATAAATTTTAATTGTTATATACAATTGTCAATCTATTTAAATATACTGCTGTAAGACGGAGGATTTATTTTTACTCAGAAGGTTCATTTTCTTTTTTTTTTTTTTCCTGAGACGGAGTCTCACTCTGTTACCCAGGCTGGAGTATAATGGCGCAATCTCAGTTCACTGCAACCTCCACCTCCCAGGTTCAAGTGATTCTCCTGCCTCAGCCTCCCAAGTAGCTGGGACTACAGGCACACGCTCCCATGCCTGGCTAACGTTTGTATTTATAGTAGAGACGGGTTTTCACCATGTTGGCCAGGCTGGTTTTAAACTCCTGACCTTGTGATCCACCTGCCTTGACTTCCCAGAGTGCTGAGATTACAGG
>NW_012102909.1:1916291-1916809 GCF_000951045.1 Mandrillus leucophaeus | reverse complement strand
CCTTGGTCTCCCAAAGTGCTGGGATTCCAGGCATGAGCCACTGCCCCCTGCCAGAAGGTTCATTTTCATAATGAATAATCAGGTCTGTTTAATAGTTTTAAAACTATTAAAACGCCAATACTGTCCTTTCGTCCTGCAAGCTGTTGTCATAATAGCAAGATAGGAAATTAAAGATTGTGTTATCTCTTTATTGCTTTAGTGAATCAATTCTCAATCTAATCATGGTCCTAGAAAAAAGATATTATAAGAAAAGAGTCGGCGGGCACAGTGGCTCATGCCTGTAATCCCAGCATTTTGGGAGGCCAAGGCGGGTGGATCACCTGAGGTCAGGAGTTTGAGATTAGCCTGGCCAACATGGTGAAACCTCGTCTCTATTAAAAATACAAAACTTAGCCAGGCATGGTGGTACATGCTGGTAATCTCAGCTACTCAGGAGGCTGAGGCAGGAGAATTGCTTGAACCCGGGAGGCAGAGGTTGCAGTGAGCTGAGATCACGCCACTGCACTCCAGCCTGGGTG
>NW_012102909.1:1911653-1915086 GCF_000951045.1 Mandrillus leucophaeus | reverse complement strand
AAAAAAAAAAAAAAAAAAAAAAAATTAGGCCGGGCACAGTAGCTTACGCCTGTGATCTCAGCACTTTGGGAGGCTGAGGCGGGTGGATCACCTGAGGTCAGGAGTTCGAGACCAGCTGGGCCAACATGGTGAAACCCTGTCTCTGCTAAAAAATACAAAAATTAGCAAATTAGCCGGGCATGGTGGTTTGTGCCTGTAATCCCAGCTACTCAGGAGGCTGAGGCAGGAGAATCAGCTGAACCTTGGGGGTTGGGGGTTGCAGTGAGCCACGATTGTGCCACTCCATTCCAGCCTGGGCAAAAGAGCAAAACTCTGTCTCAAAAAAAAAAAAAAATTAATTAAAAATAAATAAATAAAGCACTTGGCCCCAGAGCTGGACATGATGGCTTACACCTGTAATGTCAGCACTTTATTTTGGGAGACCAAGGTGGGAGAATCACTTGAGGCCAGGAGTTTGAGACCAGCCTGAGCAACATTGGGAGACTCCACCTCCACAAAAAAATTTTTTTAAAAAGCTTTTGGCCGGGCACGGTGGCTCACCTCTGTAATCCCAGCACTTTGGGAGGCCGAGGCGGGTGGATCACAAGGTCAGGAGCCCGAGGCCATCCTGGCTAACATGGTGAAACCCCATCTCTACTAAAAATACAAAAAAAATTAGCCAGGCATAGTGGTGGGCGCCTGTAGTTCCAGCTACTCGGGAGGCTGAGGCAGGAGAATGGCGTGAATCTGGGAGGTGGAGCTTGCAGTGAGCCGAGATCATGCACTCCAGCCTGGGCGACAGAGTGAGACTCCACCTCAAAAAAAGAAAAAAACAAACAAAACCGCCTTTGACTCTGTATTTGGCATATAATAAGCACACAATAAATATTTATTATTACTATTATAAATTGCTAACTTTATTGTCTTTAAAATAATGGTGGCACTTTGGAAAGAAGAGAATGTAGCATTTTACTGTATTAATGTCAGCAGTAAGTGGTCTATGGTTATGATAGCCATTGGTACAAAGTCACCAAATAGAATATGTATAGGACTCCTGAATTATGAATATATATAAGACTTAAGTGTAGACTATTTCTGGAATCTGTTTCATTACATAACTATTTAAATAATCAGAGTATTGGCTGGGCACAGCGCTCACGCTCTAATCCCAACACTTTGGAAGGCTGAGGTGGGAGGATCGTTTGAGTCTAGGGATTTCTTGAACTCCTGACCTCGTGATCCACCTGCCTCGGCCTCCCAATGTGCTGGGATTACAGGTGTGAGCCACTGTGCTTGGCTATATATTAATATATTTCCTTCTTATCTTTATAAATGCTTTGTCAGGGCAATAAAATCTTGGGTTTTTCCCCAGTTTTTCTTATTTCTTCTGGTTCTGTGCAAATGAGCACGTCCTAGTCTATAAACTTGTTAACTGTTTTTTTCTAGAATAACATTTTCTTTTTCCTTTTTTTTAGTGAGATACATGTTTATTCAAACACAGGATACTCCAAATCCCAACAGCTTAAAGTTTATACCAGGAAAACCAGTTCTTGAGACAAGGACCATGGATTTTCCCACCCCAGCTGCAGCATTTCGCTCCCCTCTGGCTAGGTATATTACTGTTTTCATTTGCTTTTACCAAGAAACACAAATAACTGACTTTGGGGTTAAGACAACTTTATTTAACTATTGCATTTCTGTGTGCACCGCATTCTTTTTTAAGTGTAGAGAATAATTTCTTTTCAGATGAGAGATTAAAAAAAAATAATAATAAGGCATGTTGCAGTGGCTTACCCCTGTAATCCAAACACTTTGGGAGGCCGAAGTGGGAGGATTGCTTGAGTCCGGGAGTTGGAGACCAGCCGGGGCAGCATAGAAAGACTCCATCTCTACCACACACACATACACACACACACACTCACACACACAGAGATCCCATCTCTACCACACACAGACACACACACACAAATTTAGCTGGGTGTGATGGTGTGTACCTCTTGTCTTAGCTACGTGGGAGGCTGAGATGGGAGGATTGTTTGAGCCTGGGAGGTTGAGGCTGCAGTGAGCCATAATGGTGCCACTGTACTCCAGCCTGGGCAACAGAGTGAGACCCTGTCTCAAAAAAAACCCAAAAATGTTGAGGAGGCTGAGGAGGTGGGGATCACTTGAGCTCAGGAGTTTGAGACCAGCCTGGGCAACATGGTGAAACCTTGTCTACAAAAAGTACAAACATTAGCCAAGTGTGGTGATACGTGTCTGTAGTCCTAGCTACTAGGGAGACCGAGGTGGGAGGATCGCTTAAACCCAGGAGGTTAAGGAAACTATGAGCTGTGATGCCATGATTGTGCCACTACATTCCAGCCTAGGCATGAGAGTGAGACCCTGTCTCAGAAAAGAAAAATGAGAGTTGATATTAAAAAAATTTTCTCCTGAAGAGCGATATATTTGAGAGACCTATAGCATGAATAAATAAAAACTTATGTTTTTAGTTAAGAAAAAATATTCATCAAATTGATAAATATAGTAAATTTCCATTTCAGCTCTTAAAAATCTGATTTTTAAGAATAATGAGAACTTGCTTATTTTATTCATAAGGGTAGTTGAATTTGTAGTTCTTTCTAGATGGAGTAATTTCTAAAATACTCTATTCAGAACTATAAATGAAAACTAGTCAGTAGGGACAGTTTTAAAATTCACCAGATAAAGGCATGTTTACACCATAAGCCCCCCCTTATCTGTGGTTTCACTTTCCCCGGTTTCAGTTACCCAAGATCAGCTGTAGTCTAAAAGTATTAAGTGGAAAATTCCAGAAATAAACAATTCATCAGTTTTAAATTGTGCTGCTTTTCTGAGTAGCATGGTGAAATCTTGCTCTGTCCTCCCTAGGGCATAAATTGTCCCTTTTCCAGTGTATCCATGTCATATACACTATCTGTCTGTCTGTGCCCTCCCCTCTGTTGACCCCCCCCCGCCCTTGCCACATCATTGGTCACTTAGTAGCCATCTCTTAAAGTAGTGATACTGGCATATTGCTGGCATATTGTTATAATTGTTCTATTTTATTATCAGTGGTTAATCTCTTACTGTGCCTAATTTATAAATTAAACTTTATCATAGATATATATGTATAGGAAAAAAACATAGTACTTGCAGAGTTCAATACTATGTGTAGTTTCAGGGATCCACTGGGGGCATTGGAATGGATCCCCTGGGGATAAGGGGGGACTACTGTATGTTAGAGATGATAAAGCACAGGGCCGGGCGCGGGGGCTCATGCCTGTAATCCCAGCACTTTGGGAGACCGAGGTGGGCGGATCACGAGGTCAGGAGATCGAGACCATCCTGGCTAACACAGTGAAACTCCATCTCTACTAAAAATATCAAAAATTAGCCGGGTGTGGTGGCAGACGTCTGTAGTCCCAGCTACTCAGGAGACTGAGGCAGGAGAATGGCG
>NW_012102909.1:1903796-1911103 GCF_000951045.1 Mandrillus leucophaeus | reverse complement strand
CTCGGGAGGCTGAGGCAGGAGAATGGCGCGAACCTGGGAGGCGGAGCTTGCAGTGAGCTGAGATCCGGCCACTGCACTCTAGCTTGGGTGACAGAGCGAGACTCTGTCTCAAAAAAAAAAAAAAGAATATACCTTAGAGTGTTTGTTTTTCATATTTTATTTTTTACTTTTTATTTATTTATTTACTGAGATAAGGTTTCACTTTTGTCGCCCAGGCTGGAGTGTGATGGCATGATCTTGGCTCACTGCAACCTCCACCTCCTGGGTTCAAGCTATTCTCCTGCCTTAGCCTCCTAAGTAATTGGGACTATAGGTACATGCCACCTTACCTGGCTAAATTTGGTATTTTTTGTAGAGACTAGGTCTCATCATGTTGCCCAGGCTGGTCTCAGACTCCTGAGCTCAAGTGATCTGTCCTTCCAAAGTACTAGAATTACAGGCTGTTTTTAGTACTTTTTTGATATAAGTCACAGTAAAAAGTGTTTTACATTATGTGTGTGTATGTGTGAGATACAAGTGTTTGATGGGATAGTTTTCACTCTTTTTTCACCCTTACAATAGATAATAGATTCTTAAATTTCCTTTCTTCATCTCTCTCTCTTGTTCTGTTTTATTTTATTAAATAAAACCATATCACTACATACATGATTCCACAACTCACTACTGGGTTTTAAAAACCCTACCGTAGAAGTTACTTGCACATGTGCCCAAGATATGTGCAGGGATGTATTTACTGTCATAGAAAGACATATGAGACATACAAGTGAAAAAAGCAACTTGCAGAACAGTGAGTCCAATATGATATTATGTATATGAAAGCAAAAACCACAGAACAACAAATGCACTGACAAAAAGATCTGGAAGAATACACACGAAACTGATAACGGAATTTGGTAAGGGTGGTCAAGGGGCATTTAAATTTTATTGTCGGAAACATTTACATCAAGGATGAGTTCATATTTTGTATTAAAAATGTAAAAGTAAAAAAGCCCCAATTAATTCAGTTATAGATTAGTTAGAGATTATTTCTGTCAGATGTTCAGTTGGCAAAATCTCTTTTCAAGATAGTCCTTTGAAAATAGTCTGTTTAGGCTGCCTGTAATCCCAGCACTTTGGGAGGCCGAGGCGGGTAGATCACCTGGGGTCAGGAGTTCAAGACTAGCCTGGCCAATATGGTGAAACTCTGTCTCTACTAAAAATACAAAAATTAGCCCGGTGTGGTGGCAGGCGCCTGTAATCCCAGCTATTTGGGAGACTGAGTAGGAAAATCACTTGAACCCGAGAGGCAGAGGTTGCAATGAGCCACAGTCTTAACCACTGCATTCCAGCCTGGGTGACAGAGGGTGACTCCATCTCAAAAGAGAAAAAAAAAAAAAAAGAAAATAGTCTGTTTAGTGCTTGTACAGTGCCTGGCACTTAGCAGGTGTCAAATATTTGTTGAATGAATGATTGATAGTATAGATATAGCGGTCTGTTCATTCACCAGGTGATGGACATTTCCATATTTTTCTGTATGTGTGGCTATTTTAAGCTGCTATAAAGATTTATGTACAAGTCTTTGTGGAGCATGTGTTTTTATTTCTTTTGGATAAATAGTGTGGGATTGCTAAATCGTAGAGTAGGAATATAAAACAAAATTGGCTATGAGTTGATAATTGTTAAAGCTGCAAGGGATATGTGGAGAGTTTTTTGCTTTTCTCTACTTTTGTGTATGTTTAAACTTTTCCATAATCAAGCATAATCAATCTCTTATTTTTTCTTTTTTTGCAGGCAGTTATTTAGGATTGAAGGAGTAAAAAGTGTCTTCTTTGGACCAGATTTCATCACTGTCACAAAGGTAAACATAGGATTATATAAAATAAGACTCGAAATACTTTTCATTTTTTTCTGAGTCCAATGCCTCCAACATTTCCATTTTTCTGTTCTTTAATTTTAATTTTTATTTTTTTTGAGACAGGGTCTTACTCTCTAGCCCTCTAAATGTCAGAAAAATCAAGCGAAATATGCTATGTTTTTCTTTTTCTTTCTTTTTTTTTGAGACGAAGTCTCGCTCTTGTCCCCTAGGCTGCAGTGCGATGGTGCTATCTTGGCTCACTGCCATCTCTGCCTCCCGGATTCAAGTGATTCTCCTGCCTTGGCCCCCGCCACCCCCAGTAGCTGGGATTGCAGGCACCTGCCACCATGCCCTGCTAATTTTTGTATTTTTGGTGGAGACAGGGTTTCACCGTGTTGGCCAGGCTGGTCTAGAACTCCTCACCTCAGGTGATCACCCGCCTCAGCCTCCAAAGTGCTGGGATTACAGGCGTGAGCCACCACGCCCAGCCAAAATATGCTGTGTTTTTCAACAGTCAAGGCGGCATCTACTAGAAAGGCCTGTTCCATTTTTTATGTCTACTAGATTAATGGGACATGAACTATTTAAATTTGAACTATGTATCCTTTTAAATCTGTTGATTGACATATATCCACTTAACTTAAATCACTTGCCTGATACTGTGTGAAAATCGCAAGTATTTATTAAACTCCCCTTAAGCAATTTGAAAGGATTTGTCTGAGCTCTTTATGTCCTTAAATGTGGATATGCTGGGGGCCAGGCGCGGTGGCTTATACCTGTAATCCCAGCACTTTGGGAGGCTGAGGCGGGCGGATCACGAGGTCAGGAGATCAAAACCATTCTGGCTAACACAGTGAAACCCCTTCTATACTAAAAATACAAAAAAAATTAGCCGGGCATGGTGGCGGGTGCGTGTAGCCCCAGCTACTCAGGAGGCTGAGGTAGGAGAATGGTGTGAACCCGGGAGGCCGAGTTTGCAGTGAGCCGAGATCGGGCCATTGCACTCCAGCCTGAGTGACAGAGTGAGACTCTGTTTCAAAAAAGAAATTAAAAAAAAAAAAAGTGGACGTACTGGGTTAGTGACATGTTAAACCTAGTCATCTAGTCCAGTATTCTCTTGTAGCTATTTATTTAGAGACAAAGTCTCACTCCATCACCCAGGTCAGAGTGCAGTGGCATGATCTACGCAAACTGCAGCCTCAGCCTCTTGAGCTTAAGCAATCCTCTCACCTCAGCCTCCCTGGTAGCTGGGACTATACGTGCATACCACCATGTCCAGTCCCCCATTCTTCAGTTTTCTTTCTTCCATATTTTTTAAGGGGAAGAAAGGATAAGCATTTATTTAATATATTCAATGTCAGATATGGCACTAGTGCTTTATATATGTTATCTAATTCTTACAACTAGTTATTTTATAAGTGGGAAATTATTTTTTATTTATTTTTTATTTTTTGAGACGGAGTCTCGCTCTGTCTCCCAGGCTGGAGTGCAGTGGCCGGATCTCAGCTCACTGCAAGCTCCGCCTCCTGGGTTTACACCATTCTCCTGCCTCAGCCTCCCAAGTATCTGGGACTACAGGCGCCCGCCACCTCGCCCAGCTAGTTTTTTTGTATTTTTTAGTAGAGACGGGGGTTTCACCATGTTAGCCGGGATGGTCTCGATCTCCTGACCTCGTGATCCGCCCGTCTCGGCCTCCCGAAGTGCTGGGATTACAGACTTGAGCCACTGCGCCCGGCATAAGTGGGAAATTATATATTTAGTTTTAAAAGTTATTTAGTTCTTTTACATATAGCCTATGCTATATAAAATTTTTTATAGGTAAAAATGTGATTATATCTTAAAGGGTTTTTTTTTTTTTTTTTTTTTTTTTTTACTTTTCCTATTTTTCTTGATTAGATTTAGTAAGTCATCTTTTAGCTCTCTTACTTTCATTATTTAGTTACCCTATTTGAAATTGCCCTAGCTCTGCAATTTTTTCTTAAGTGAAATGACGTAACCAATAGATAATATCTCAAGTTAGGGTATATGTTGATACTTATATATGTATGTGTGTGTGTATCTATCTACACATCCATATAGATGGGATCTTGCTTTGTTTTCCAGGCTGGAATATAGTGGTGTGATCATGGGTCACTGCAACCACTAACTCCCAGCTTCAAGCAATCCTCCCAGCTCAGCTTCCCGAGTAGCTGGGACTATAGGTGCATGCCACCATGCCCAGCTAATTTTTTTTTCTTTTTTTTTTTTTTAATTGTAGAAACAGTGTCCTTCTATATTGCCCAGGCTGGTCTCGAACTCCTGGGCACATGCAATCCTCCTGTCTCAGCCTCCCAAAATGTTGGGATTAAAGGTGTGAGCCACCACCTCTGCCCACGTTGGTATTTAATAGACGGAATACTGGATTTGTTTTGTTTTCTTTCAGTAACCTTTCTCATCATGGACTATCACATTTTACTGAATGTCTTCAGCAATCACCTGTTTCTACTTCTGATTTCCAGTTGATAATTAGATTTCTTTATGCATCATTTGTGTTTTTTTTTTCTAAATATATATGTATATTTGCAGCTTACATGCTGCCTTTTTTTCTCATTCAGACAACTTTAGGATTTTTTTAATTTTTATTACCAATATTTTCCTATTTAGTAGAGTCTGCTATTTATTGAAGATCTGAGGTAACACTCTGATTTATTTTCCAAATGATTTATTACCTAGAACTAGTTTCCATTCCCAATCACTAAGATATTTCACTAGTTTTACTTTTATAACCTTAGCAGTCCCCATTTATGTCACCTTTTATGTACTATCTCTATATTGTTTCTTTTTTCTTTTGAGACGGAGTCTCACTCTGTCGCCCAGGCTGGAGGGCAGTGGCGCAATCTCGGCTCACTGCAACCTCCGGCTCCCAGGTTCAAGCGATTCTCCTTCCTCAACCTCCCGAGTAGCTGGGATTACAGGCCTCTGCCACCACGCCTGGCTAATTTTTGTATTATTAGTAGAGACGGGATTTCGCCATATTGGCCAGGCTGGTCTCAAACTCCTGACCTCGGGCGATCCACCTGCCTCAGCCTCCCAAAGTGCTGGGATTACAGGCGTGAGCCACCACGCCCAGCTGAATTTCTTTCATACCCTTTAAGTAATATATGTAAGTAAATTTTTTGAATAGTTGTAGACTGTTACATATACTTGGTCAAGCAATTACATCCTATTTTTTTAAGAGAATGGGTATCTCTTTATCATCCTTTTTAAAGACAAAGTCCATTTAATATTTTGTCTTCACATCACAAAAAATGTCTTTTAATCATTTAAATCAAATTAAAACAATGGAAGTTTGATAAGTGAATGAATTAGTTAATGAATGGGGGAATCTTTAAGATTTTATCTTCTGAAATTCATTTAAACAGGACCCTTTAAGATGTGGAGCTAATATACATTCTCCAGAAGTGGTTGCCATTGCATAGGTATAGTGTGTATATAGGAAAAGATATTTTTCTTTTCCTTTCCTTTCCTCTTTTCTTTTCTTATTTTTATCTCTTTTCTTTTCCCTTTCCCTTTTCCCTTCCCCTTCCCTTCGCCCGCCTACTTGCCTTTCTTCTCCTTTCCTTTTTTCTGCTTCTTTTCTCTCTTTTTTCTTTCTTCCTTTCCATTTATTTATTATTTTTAAAAATATGAAAAGAGATGAAGTCTCACTGTGTTGCCCAGGCTAGTCTTGAACTCCTGAATTCAAGCTGTCCTCCTGCCTCAGCTTCCCAAAATGTTGGGATTAGACATGAACTACGATACCTGGCCAGGACAAGATTCTTAAGAGGTATAAGGGGGCTGGGCGCAGTGGCTCACGTCTGTAATCCCAGCACTTTGGGAGACCGGGGTAGGCGGATCACAAGGTCAGAAGATCGAGACCATCCTGGCTAACATGGTGAAACCTCATCTCTACTAAAACTACAAAAAATTAGCCAGCTGTGGTGGCACACACCTGTAGTCCCAGCTACTTGGGAGGCTGAGGCAGGAGAACTGCTTGAACGCAGGAGGCAGAGGTTGCAGTGAGCCAAGATCATGCCACTGCACTCCATCCAGTCTGAGCAACAGAGTGAGACTCCACCTCAAAAAAAAAAAAAAGAGGTATAAGGTAGCGTTCTGTATGGGTCTCTGCCCTTGCCTGCAAATACAGCATTTTCCTTTAAATGTTTATAGGAAAATGAAGATTTAGACTGGAATTTACTGAAACCAGATATTTATGCAACAATCATGGACTTCTTTGCATCTGGCTTACCCCTAGTTACTGAGGAAACACCTTCAGGAGAAGCAGGTAACATGTTGTATTGAGTAATTAAAATTTGCCCTTTTTTTAGACTTTTCTATTTTCCTCACATTTGCCTTGATTTTAGAAGTCATAGGAACTTAGAATTCTATCATTTAATATATTTAGCTCTGCAGATTTATATATCATTTTGAAAACTTGTGTATAAATTATCATTACTATATAAAACCAAAATTTTCAATTATAAAAATTTTCAAACATGCAGAAAATAGTATCATGCTCACCAATTTGCCCTCCACTCATATCTAACAAATGTTAATTAAGTTACAGAATGGGCTTTTGGGAAAAACAAAACAAATGTTATCTTTTGCCACAGTTGCTTTAGACTCATTTAAAATAAAATATTAAACATACAGTGTCAGATTCTAGAGCATAAAGTAAATAAAAAAAGAAACAGCTAAAACCACTATACCCCCATCCCTTTTCCCTTTCTAGTTTCAGAGATATGTGAAACTTGGTTTGTTTTATACTATACATGTAAGTCTCTGCAGGGAATATATAGTATTAGTTTTTGTTCTTAAGTTTTAAATATCTGGTTTTTTTTTTTTTAAGGGACAGACTCTTACTCTGTCACCCAGGTTGGAGTGCAGTGACGCGATCTCTGCTCACTGCAACCTCCACCTCCCAGGTTCAAGTGTTTCTCATGCCTCAGTCTCCCAAGTAGCTGGGATTACAGGTATGCACCACCACATCCAGCTAATTTTTGTATTTTTAGTAGAGGTAGTTTCATCATGTTTGTCAGGCTGGTCTTGAACTCCTGACCTTAGGTGTTCTGCTGGACTCAGCCTCTCAAAATGCTGGGATTATAGGCATGAACCACTGTGCCCAACCTTAAATATCTTGCGTTATACTTTCTAATTGCCTTTTTTACTAAGTATGATATTTTTGAAATATATCCATTTCAAAAAATATAGTTCTAGTTTACTCATCATACGTGCTGGATAGTATTTCATTATAGGAATAAGGTATAGTTAATTTGTTCCTTTATGTTGAAGTAAAGTTTTGTACTAATTTGTTATTGAAAACATTGCTATAGTGGGCATCCTTATGGAAGTCTGTTTGTGAATATGTGGAGAGCTTCTTTATTTGTTTGTTTGTTTATTTATTTTTATTTATTTTTGGAGATGGAGTCTTGCTCTGTTGCCCAGGCTGGAGTGC
>NW_012102909.1:1899555-1901846 GCF_000951045.1 Mandrillus leucophaeus | reverse complement strand
ATAAATAAAATTTTTTTGTAGAGGCCTGGCACAGTGGCTCACGCCTATAATCCCAGCACTTCGGGAGGCCAAGGTGGGCAGATCACAAGGTTAAGAGATTGAGACTATCTTAGCCAACAAGGTAAAACCCCATCTCTGCTAAAAATATAAAAATCTACTGGGCATGGTGGCACGCTCCTGTAGTCCCAACTACTTGGGAGGCTGAGGCAGGAGAATCGCTTGAACTCGGGAGGCAGAGGTTGCAGTGAGCTGAGATCGCACCACTGCACTCCAGCCTGGTGACAGAGCAAGACTCCGTCCCAAAAAAAAAAAAATTTTTTTTTTGTAGAGATGAGATCTTGTTATGTTGCCCAGGCTGGTCTCAAATTCCTGGCCTCAAGTGATCCTCCTGCCTCAGCATTCCAAAGTACTGAGATTATAAACATGAACAACCGCCACCTGGCCCATATGTATTTTTAATATTTATTTAAGCAGGTTTTTAAAAAATATTCTGGGCTGGATACCATGCCCCACACCTGTGATCTTAGCACTTGGGGAAGTGAAGGTGGCAGATTGTGAGCTCAGAAACTTGAGACTAGCCTGGGCAGTGTGGCGAAACCCTGTCTTTACAAAAAAACACAAAAATTAGCTGGGCATGGTGATGCGTGCATGTAGTCCCTCCTGCTTGACAAGCTGAAGTGGGAAGATTGCTTGAGCCCAGGAGGCTGAGGCTGCAGTGAGCCATGTTCATGCCAGTACACTCCATCTTGGTTGATAGAACTAGGCCACATCTCTTAAAAAAAAAAAAAGGTCTCATTCTCTCTGTATATATATAAATATTCTGACTATTAATTCTTCGTTAGGTATTTTCTTAGCAAATGATATCTCCCTAACTGTGACTTAACTTTTCATTTTGTTTATGATGTCTTTTGTCATACAGAAAATTTTCATTTTAATGTGGTTACATTTGTTCATCTTTTTCCTTTGTGGTTTGTGCCTTTTGTACCTTGTTTTAGTAAGTTATTTAGTGTGAAGCACTTGGAAGAGTGACTATACATAAAGCTCCATAAGTATTTGCTGATACTGTTGTATTTGTTGTTGATGAAGTTTTTCCTTTATCACAAAGTTATTGTCATATGTGTATGTATTTTTGTTTTTTAAAGTTTTATTTTTTTACACCTATTTAATCACTGTGGGATTTGTTTTTCTGTATAGTTTAAAATATAATTTCATCTTTTTCTACATAGCTAATCAAGTATCCCAGTCTTTCCTCATGAATTTATAATATTATACATGGGTCTTTTTCTAAGATGTTTTTTGTCCCTGTGGTCTTTTTGCCCCTCTTCCTGTTTTAATAACATACAGAGTTTTAATTACAGTATCTCTGTAACAATTAACATAGTATATGAAAATATCTGGAAAAAAAAAAGTTCCTCAATTAAAAAAACTTTCTGGTGGTCTGGTCACTTTATTCTTCCTTGTAAATTTATTGATCATCTTGTAAAGTCTCTGAAAAACCATGTCAAGAGCTTGGTTGAAGTTGCATTAAATTTATAGATTAAATTTGGGAGAATTAACATTTCTTCAACATTGATATTTTTTCATCCCCAAATTTTCCTATTTACTTGAGACTTACGTTCTTTTCTTGGTATGAGCTCATGTTAGTTCTAGGTACCATATAGGTTTTGTTGTCATAAAGGTTCTTATTTTGTTTAGTAAGCACTTAGATATACTGATTACGATATTTCAGGCACAATTCTAAGCACTTTACAAGTATAAACTCACTTAATTCTTAAAATAACCTTATCAGATAGGAACCGTTACCACATTTAACACATGAGAAAACTGAGGCATTGAATGGTTGAGTAATTTGCTCAAGGTCACACAGGTAGTAAGTGGCAGAGATAGATACAAACTTTGGGCAATCTGGTTCGAGTGTTAATGCTTTTAACCACTCTATCATGCTGCCTGTATCTGCTTTTTGGTTTTTTTTTGAGACAGGGTCTTGCTTTGTTGCCCAGGCTGGAGAGTGATGGTGTGATCTCGGCTCACTGCAACCTCTGCCTCCCAGGTTCAAGCAATTCTCCTGCCTCAGCCTCCTGAGCAGCTGGGATTACAGGCGCCCACCACCACGCCTGACTGATTTTTGTATTTTTAGTAGAGATGGGGTTTTGCCATGTTGGCCAGGCTGCTCTTGAACTCCTGACCTCAGGTGATCCGCCTGCCTTGGCCTGCCGAAGTGCTGGGATTATGGGCATGAACCACCTCACTCGGCCCTGTATGTTTTAAAATAATGTTTTCTAATTTGGGGT
>NW_012102909.1:1895424-1896905 GCF_000951045.1 Mandrillus leucophaeus | reverse complement strand
GCATGATCTCAGCTCACTGCAACCTCTGCCTCCCGGGTTCAAGCGATTCTCCTGCCTCAGCCTCCCAAGTAGCTGGTATTACAGGTGCCCACCACTATGTCTGGCTAATTTTTGTATTTTTAGTAGAGACAGAGTTTCACCATGTTGGCCAGGCTGGTCTCGAACTCTGGACCTCGTAATTCACCTGCCTCGGCCTCCCAAAGTGCTGGGATTACAGGCATGAGCCACTGCACCCGGCCTTATTTTTATTTATTTTTGAGACAGAGTCTTGCTCCGTCATCCAGACTGGAGTGCAGTGGCATGATCTCAGCTCATTGCAGCCTCCGCGTCCCAGGTTCAAGCGATTCTCCTGCCTTAGCCTCCTGAGTGTCTGGGATTACAGGCATGCACCTTCATGCCCAGCTAATTTTTGTATTTTTAGTAGAGATGGGGTTTTGCCACGTTGGCCAGGCTGATCCCAAACTCCTGACCTCAGGTGGATCCACCCGCCTTGACCTTCCAAAGTACTGGGATTACAGGCATGAGCCACCGTGCCTGGCCGAGAGCTTCTTCAGGCTATGTTCCTAAAAGTGGAACTGCTATATCATAAGTTGATCTAATTAAGTGCACATTAGCAGTATATTGTAAGAATTTCAATGTTCTTACATCTTTTATCTTTGTCATCATTTAGTGTCTCTTTTTCTTTTTCTTTCTTTTTTTTAACCTGTATGTTGGGTATACAATGGTACCTTGTTTTTTTTGTTGTTGTTGTTGTTGTTTTTGTTTTTGTTTTGTTTTGAGATGGAGTTTCACTCTTGTTGCCCAGGCTGGAGTGCTGCAATGGCGCGATCTCGGCTCACCACAACCTCCACTTCCCGGGTTCAAGCGATTCTCCTGCCTCAGCCTCCCGAATAGCTGGGATTACAGGTACCTGCCACCATGCACAACTAATTTTTCTATTTTTAGCAGAGATGGGGTTTCACCATGTTGGCCAGGCTGGTCTCGAACTCCTGACCTTGTGATCCATTTGCCTCAGCCTCCCAAAGTGCTGGGATTACAGGCATGAGCCACTGCGCCTAGCCAGTATCTTGTTTTAATTGCATTTTCTTGATTAATACTGAGTGTGAAGAGTTTCATATGTTTATTGGCCATTTACTTTTCTTGTCAGTAAATTTTCTATTTTTATCTTTTCTACTTAAAATTGAGTCACGTGTCTTTTTATTTTTTGGAGACAGTGACCTGCTTTGTCACCCAAGGTGGAGTGCAGTGGCATGATCATGGCTCACTACATCCTTAGCTTCCCAGGCTTAAGCAATCCTCCTGCCTCCATCTCCTAAGTAGCTGGGATTATAGGCTCCTGCCACATGCCTGTTTAATGTTTTTATTTTTAAAATTTTTTGGCCAGGCATGGTGGCTCACGTCTGTAATCGCAGCACTTTGGGAGGCCGAGGTGGGCGGATCTTGAGGTCAGGAGTTCGAGGCAAGCTTGACCAACATGGTGA
>NW_012102909.1:1891645-1893164 GCF_000951045.1 Mandrillus leucophaeus | reverse complement strand
CCTGACTGATTTTTGTATTTTTAGTAGAGATGGGGTTTTGCCATGTTGGCCAGGCTGCTCTTGAACTCCTGACCTCAGGTGATCCGCCTGCCTTGGCCTGCCGAAGTGCTGGGATTATGGGCATGAACCACCTCACTCGGCCCTGTATGTTTTAAAATAATGTTTTCTAATTTGGGGTGTTGGAGATAGGAATACTGTTGATTTTTGTATATTGGTCTTATATCTGTCAAGGTTAGCACTCATTAGTTCTAGTAGTTCATCAATGTTAATAAGCATTGACTACAAAAACATTTATATGTGCATACACACATATATACACTGCTATAGTTTCTACGTTTGTCCCCTCCAAATCTCATGCCAAAATTCGATCCCCAGTGTTGGAGGTGGAGTCTAATGGGAGGTGAGTGGGTCATGGAGATGGATCCCTCAATAGTAGATGAATGCCCTCTGGAAAAGCCGGGGGTAGGAGGGGAGGGGAGTGAGTTCTTACTCTATTACTTCTTTTGAGAGCTGAGTGCTAGGACGAGTCCCACTAACACCATCTCCTTCCTGTCTCACCATGTGATCTCTGCATGGGCCAGCTCCCCTTCTTCTTCCATGAGGGGAAGCAGCTTGAGGCCCTCACCAGATGCCAAGTCTTCAACTTTTCTAGACATCAGAATCAACCAAATAAACATTTTTTTCTTTATAAATTACACAGTCTCAGGTATTCCTTTATAGCAACACTAAGTAGACTATGACATGCAGAAACATTTGTATAATTATCTTTAGGTGATACAGGTATATTTTTAGATATATATCTTAAGAGTCTTAGAGATATGCACAAGGCAACATGTAGAAACATGCTCACTGAAATATTTTTTAACTATACCAGCAGTTAAAAGGAATGACTAGATTGGGAGATACCAACATAGAAACATAAAAAAGAAAATATTAAGTGAAAAAGGAAAATTCAAATGTATGTACGTTTATAAATGTACCATTTATGAAAATTTTTAGTACTACATGAAACAGTTACAAGTGTTCTTTATGGATCCATATGTAAACCTTATAACTTTTTAAGAGTAATTTGACTATATCTACTAACATTAAAAATGCACAAGCTAGGCCAGGCGTGGTGGCTCATGCCTGTAATCCCAGCACTTTGGGAGGCCAAGGCGGGTGGATCACCTGAGGTCAGGAGTTCCAGACCAGCCTGGTCAACATTGTGTAACCCCCTAAAATTACAAAAAATTAGCCAGGTGTGGTAGCAGGTACCTGTAATCCTGACTACTTAGGAGGCTGAGGCAGGGGAATTGCTTGAACCTGTGAGGCCGAGGTTGCACTGAGCTGAGGTTTTGCCATTGTACTGTAGCCTGGGCAAAAAGAGTGAAACTCTGTCAAAAAAAACCAAAAAAACAAAAAAACACAAGCCTGTTTACCCAAATATCCCACTAGTAGGAATTTATCTCATAAATATAATTGCAAAAGTACATTGATGTATCTCTCTCTCTCTCTCTCTCTCTGTGTGTGTGTGTGT
>NW_012102909.1:1887995-1891315 GCF_000951045.1 Mandrillus leucophaeus | reverse complement strand
CCCGGCTAATTTTTGTATTTTTAGTAGAGATGGGATTTCACCATGTTGGCCAGGCTGGTCTCGAACTCCTGACCTCAAGTGATCTGCCCACCTTGGCCTCCCAAAGTGCTGGGATTACAGGTGTGAGCCACTGAGCCCGGCCTTTTGATATATATTTATATAAGCAAGTATGTTGCAGGATTGTTAGAAATAGCAGCAAACTGTATAAACAACTGAAATAATGAAGACACTGGCCAAAGACAAATCTATATAAAAGTTACTGTGTACCTATTTTATTGAGGCATATTTGTATATGCCAATGGGGAATGACCTTCAAGATATTTTACATAGAAAAGAGGAAGCTATAGAATAGTATGTATAGTATGATCTCATTTGTGTTAATTTATACATGTAAATGTAAACACATGCTGGGAAGATATAAACCTAACTCATGATAGTGATTGTCTATGGAAGGGATGGTGAGGAAGTGGAATTTAGGTTTACTGATCTAAGACAGTTTTAGCTTTTGTGCTTTTTTCCCCCAACAAATTTATTTATTGATTTATTTTTATTTATTTATTTTTTTGAGGTGGAGTCTCACTCTGTTGCCCAGGCTGGACTGCAGTGGTGCAATCTCGGCTCACTGCAACTTCCACCTCCTGGGTTCAAGCAATTCTCCTGCCTCAGCCTCCCAAGTTGCTGGGATTAACAGGCGTGTACCACCACGTCCAGCTAATTTTTGTATTTTTGGTAGAAACAGGGTTTCACCATGTTGGCCAGTCTGGTCTCGAATTCCTGACCTCAGGTGGTCTGCCTGCCTCAGCCTCCCAAAGTGCTGGGATTATAGGTGGGAACCACCTTTTGTGTGTTTTCTTTTCTTTTTAAATTTTTAAATTTTTCTTTTCTTTCTTTCTTTTTTTTTGAGATAGAGTCTTGCTCTGTCAGCCAGGCTAGAATACAGTAGTGCAATCTTAGCTCACTGCAATCTCCGCCATCTGGGTTCAAGTGATTCTCGTGTCAGCCTCCCGAGTAGCTGGGATGACAAGCACCCACCACCACACCTGACTAATTTTTGTATTTTTAGTAAAGACAGGGTTTTGTCATATTGGCCAGGTTGGTCTGGAACTCCTGACCTCAAGTGATGTGCCTACTTTAGCCTCCCAAAGTGCTGGGATTACAGGCATAAGCCATGTTTTATTTCTTTTCTTTAAAAACTCAATATAATTTAATTTTAGGGGTTGCCAGAATCTAGTGTTTGTTATAATGTGATATGAAATCTCTACATTTTTGGTTTTCTCAAAGGCTAACTTTTTGCTCAGAAGATGTGTAGAACATTTCAGAGGCCTGGCATGGCTCATGCCTGTAATCTCAGTACTTTGGGGGACTGAGGCAGTAGGATCATTTGAGCCCAGGGGTTGAAGATCATCTTGGGCAACTGGATTAGTCTGTTCTCACACTGCTGATAAAGACATACCTGAGACTGGGTAATTTATAAAGGAAAGAGGTTTAATTGACTCACAGTTCAGCATAGCTGGGAGGCCTTAGGAAAGTTACAATCATGGCGGAAGGGGAAGCAAACATGTGAGTCTTCACATGGTGGCAACAAGGAGAAGTGCCAAGCAAAAGGGAGAAAAGTTCCTTATAAAACCATCAGATCTCGTGAGAACTTACTCACTATCATGAGAACAGCATGAGGGTAACCATCCCCATGATTCAATAACCTCCCACCAGCTTCCTCCCACAACACATAGGGATTATGGGAACTACAGTTCAAGATGAGATTTGACTGGGGACACAGCCAAACCATATCAGCAACATGGCGAGACCCCATCTCTACAGAAAATAAAAAAAATTGCCTGGGTGTGGTGGCTCACACTTGTGGTCCCAGACTACTTGGGAGACTGAGGCAGGACTGCTTGAGCCCAGGAGGTTGAGGCTGCAGTGAGCTGTGATCACACCACTGCACTCCTGACAGGGCAACAGAGTGAAACGCTGTCTCAAGAAGAAAAAAAAAAAACATTTCAGAAATTTCCGGAAGGCTTACATCTATATTTAGTATGGTTGACATTTTGAAAACCAGTAAGTTGAGAAACTGACGATGTAACTTAACTTGCAAAGTAGGTGTGCCTTTTTGTCTCAAAGTTTCCATCAAAATTCAGTTTCTTTTTTCTGATACTTTCAATCCTTGAGAACAGAGAACATCTGCATATTTACTGGCTTAAAATTTCAAACCCTAACATCATTAATATACCAAGATGTTTTAGTGTACTCATCTTTATCACCAAATGTTGAGTTGATCAGTATTCCCTAATTTTTCTTCAGAGAATCACATGAATGATTTTCTCTTCAATTTCCCAAAATATATCTCCATACCAAGTTACATGTTCTATAGTTTTATGTTTTTAATGAACTGTGTAGTTAAAATCATTCTGTTTTAATACTTGTACTTGCATGGCTATAAAATTTCTACTCTTGATGTTTTTATATGTAATTATTTCTAGGATCTGAAGAAGATGATGAAGTTGTGGCAATGATTAAGGAATTGTTAGATACTAGAATACGGTATGTACTCCTCTCTACCCGAATTCAAGTGCTTTGGAGGCATTTTTCATTATAGCAATACAGTTTTAATTGGCCATGAGATTATAGTAGATTTTCAAAATAACTGCAAATTAATGTAAACCGCAGCAGGTAACCATGACAATCGAATTTAAAGCCTGTATCTTCACTACATTTGCTCAAAATTTTAAAACATCCAATGTATTTAAACTATTCAATGAAGAAATGTATTCTACACAGTCTCAATTTAGATTCGATATTGTTATAATACCAAATTTCTTAAAAAGAAAAAAAAAAGACTGAATGTTTGGAAAGGTTGTGAAGAGAGAATGAGTACCTATTTTCAGTGTATTGCCCATACAGAATAAATTTAAATGAGTGGAGAACAGCAGGCTTCTACTTTTGCTTGTAGCAGACCAACAGTCATGCTGAGAACTCCCAGAAAAGCTGGATAAAGTACAGTAAAAAGAATTTGTTTGAAAGCATTAGATAGCTGCCAAAGCAAGCAAGATTTGAGGTGCCAAGATCCTGAAGAGAAGGGAAGCTCACTGAGTTTTCCCTTCAGGCATTTGCTGTACCTTGCTACATAGCTAGGGTAGAAGAAGCTGGGCAGAGGGCAGCTGCTAAGAATCGGAGAAACCATTGGGCTTTCAGAAAATTTGTTTAGATGGGAAGACAAAAATTAAAATTCTGGGTTATCAGTGAAATCTTGATTTCAAGGACCAAGATCCTAGAAAGTAGGGAAGTTAAGAAAAGTAAGCCTATAGTTGTTTTTTTTTTTT
>NW_012102909.1:1883082-1886416 GCF_000951045.1 Mandrillus leucophaeus | reverse complement strand
CCACCAAAAAAAAAAAAAAAAAGAATAATTAATTGGCCGGGCAGGGTGGCTCACGCCTGTAATCCCAGCACTCTGGGAGGCTGAGGCAGGTGGATCACCTGGGGTCAGGAGTTCAAGACCAGCCTGGCCAACATGGCAAAACTGTGTCTCTACTAAAAAATACAAAAATGAGCCAGGTGTGGTGGCACACTCCTATAATCTCAGCTACTTGGGAGGCTGAGGCATGAGAATCACTTGAACCTGGGAGGTGGAGGTTGCAGTGAGCCAAGATTGTGTCACTGTACTCCAGCCTGGGTGCAATACAGTAAGACTCTGTCTCAAAACAAAACAAAACAAAACAAAAAAACCCACAATAATAATTACTTAAAAAAGAAAGAAAAGTAATCCTAACACTCAGATTTTCCCCTTAAGGCAATTACTTATTGTAGCAGCTATGTAAAAGAGGCTAAAGAAGTATTAAAAAAAAAAAAAAAAAAGTAGCTGGAAGGCAGAGCAGACTTTTAACAGTCTTACAGTGCTGGGGTGGGGGACAAAAATTGGAGTTTAGACTCTGTCAAGGAGGTTGGGTCTTGAGAAACATCCAAGCCTGGCTGGGTGTGGTGTCTCATGCCTGTAATCTGAGCATTTTGGGAGGCCAAGGTGGGTGGATCACTTGAGGTAAGAAGTTTGAGACCAGCCTGGCCAACATGGTGAAACTCCGTCTCTGTGAAAAATCCCAGCTACTCCGGTAGCTGAGGCAGGAGAATTGCTTGAACTGCAAGCAAAGGCAGAGGTTGCAGTGCGTCAAGATTGCACCATTGTACTCTAGCCTGGGCAACAGAGCGAGATGGTCTCAAAAAAAAAAAAAATTCTAAGCTCTTGGTGATTAGGCTCCCCGGAGAATTATACTCTTGAAATGAAGGCACATCAGAGGTATAGTAAGCTTACAACACTGTAGTCCAGTATTAAGTCAGTTTAATTCCAGAGTAGATGAGCTGTTGACAAAACATAAGATTAATCCTTTTTTTAAAATTGTTGTTATTTTTTAAGATAAAAAAAGGGTCTCGCTTTCCTGCCCAGGCTGGAGTGCAGTAGCATGCTCATGGCTCCTTGTATCCTCAGCTTCCCAGGCTCTAGTGATCCTCCCACCTTGGCCGTCTGAGTAGCTGGAACTACAGGTATGTGCCACCATGCCCAGCTAATTTTTGTATTTTTTGTAGAGATGGGATTTCCCCGTGTTCCCCAGGCTGGTCTCAAACTCCTGGACTCAGGTGATCCATCTGCCTCAGTCTCCCAAAGTGCTGGGATTATAGGAGTGAGCCACAGCACCCAACCAGGTGAATCCTTTCTGATTAAATATAATCCGAGGTCACTTCAGTGTTTCATACACAGTGTTCATAATTCAGTCAGATATTGCTAGGCATATCTAGAAACTAAACCAAGGGAAAGTAAAACAGATTCATAGGTAACCTAGATATTGGAGTTATCATAGTGTTTAAAAAACTATGATTAAAATAAAAAATAGCAAGATGAAGAATTTCATTAGAGAACGGGAATCTATAAAAAAAAAAGAATTAGTGGTCGGGTGCAGTGGCTCACGCCTGTAATCCCAGCACTTTGGAAGGCCGAGGTGGGTGGATCACGAGGTCAGGAGATCGAGACCATCCTGGCTAACACAGTGAAACCCCGTCTCCACTAAAAATACAAAAAATTAGCCAGGCGTGGTGGCGGGTGCCTGTAGTCCCAGCTACTCAGGAGGCTGAGGCAGGAGAATGGTGTGAACCTGGGAGGTGGAGCTTGCAGCTGTCTCTTATACACATCTAGATGTGTATAAGAGACAGCTTGTGCACAATGTGCAGGTTTGTTACATATGTATACATGTGCCATGTTGGTGTGCTACACCCATTAACTCGTCATTTACATTAGGTATATCTCCTAATGCTATCCCTCCCCATCCCCCGACCCCGCAACAGGTGCCGGTGTGTGATGTTCCCCTTCCTGTGTCCACGAGTTCTCATTGTTCAATTCCCACCTATGAGTGAGAACATGCGGTGTTTGGTTTTCTGTTCTTGAGATAGTTTTTTTTATTTTAAGACGGAGTCTCGCTCTGTTGCCCAGGCTGGAGTGCAATCTCAGTTCACTACAGCCTCGCCTCCCAGGTTCAAGCAGTTCTTCACATTCAGCCTCCTGAGTAGCTGGGATTACAGGCACGTGCCACCACACCCAGCTAATTTTTGTATTTTTTGGAAGAGATGGGATTCTACCATGTTGGCCAGGCTGTTCTTGAACTCCTGACCTCGTGATCCACACACCTCAACCTCCCAAAGTGCTGGGATTACAGATGTGAGCCACAGCACCCAGCCAAGTAAGCCTATAGTTAGTAACAATGTATTCTTGAAAACTGTGGCTTGGCGCGGTGGCTCACGCCTGTAATCCCAGTACTTTGGGAGGCCAAGGCGGTTGGATCACCTAAGGTCAGGAGTTCAAGACCAGCCTGGCCAACATGTTGAAACCTCATCTCTACTAAAAATACAAAAATTAGCCAGGCGTAGTGGTGGGCATCTGTAATCCCAGCTACTATGGAGACTGAGGTAGGAGAATTGCTTGAACCCAGGAGGCAGAGGTTGTAGTCAGCCAAGATTGCGCCATTGCACTCCAGCCTGGGTGACGAGCAAAACTCCTTCTCAAAAAAAAAAAAAAAAAAATTGCTAAGATAGTAGTTATTAAGTTCTTGACACAAAAAACAGGTATGTGAGGTAATGTATAAGTTAATTAGCTTGATTTAGTCATTCCATGGTGTATACAGATTTTTTTTTGAGACGGAGTCTTGCTCTGTCACCCAGGCTGGAGTGCTGCGTGATCTCGGCTGACTGCAACCTCTGCCTCCCGGGTACAAGTGATTCTCCTGCCTCAGCCTCCTGAGTAGCTGGGATTACAGGTATGTACCACCACACCCAGCTAATTTTTGTAGTTTTAGTAGAGACAGGATTTTGCCATGTTGTCCAGGATGGTCACGACCTCCTGATAGGTGATCTACCCTCCTCGGCATCCCAAAGTGCCGGGATTACAGGCATGGGCCACCGCACCCGGCCTGCATATTTCAAAACATCATGTTGTACGTGTAAATATCTATAATTTTTCTGAATTAAGAATAATTAATTGGAGGCCGGGCGCGATGGCTCACGCCTGTAATCCCAGCACTTTGGGAGGCCGAGGTGGGTGGATCATGAGATCAGGTGATCGAGACAATCCTGGCTAACACGGCAAAACCCTGTCTCTACTAATAATACAAGAAATTAGCTGGGCGTGGTGGTGGTTGCCTGTAGTCCCAGCTACTCGGGAGGCTGAGGCAGGA
>NW_012102909.1:1874119-1880968 GCF_000951045.1 Mandrillus leucophaeus | reverse complement strand
GGAGGCTGAGGCAGGAGAATGGTGTGAACCTGGGAGGTGGAGCTTGCAGTGAGCCGAGATCACGCCACTGCACTCCAGCCTGGGTGACAGAGCGAGACCCCATCTCGAAAAAAAAAAAAAAGAAAAAGAATTAGTAACCCTGGAACTAAAATTATAATGACTGAACTTAAGAACTCATTAGATTAGGTTAACATTAGATTGGACATAGTTGAAGAGAAGATTAGTATACTGGAATTTAAGTCAGTAGAAAATATTCAGCCTGAAGCACAGGGAGAGAAGAGAATAGAAGATATAGGAAAGAAGCATAAGATGATGGGCATGGTGCTCATGCCTATAATCCCAGCACTTTGGGAGGCTGAGGTAGGAGGATTGCTTGAGCTCAGAAGTTAGAGACAACCCTGGCAACATAGTGAGACCTTGTCTCTACAAAAAATTAAAAAATTAGCTGGGTGTGGTGGTGTGCACCTGTAGTCTCAGCTGTTTGTGAGGCGGGAAGATTGCTTGAGCTGGGGAGGTTGAGGCTGCAGTGGACTGTGATCACACCATTGCACTCTGGTCAAGGAGACAGAACAAGACCCTGTCTCACCAAAAAAAAAAAAAAAAAAGAAAGAAATCAAACT
The DNA here is from genome assembly GCF_000951045.1 of Mandrillus leucophaeus. NCBI lineage: Eukaryota > Metazoa > Chordata > Mammalia > Primates > Cercopithecidae > Mandrillus > Mandrillus leucophaeus. Next base: position 1,880,348 of record NW_012102909.1, on the reverse strand, counting down.
TACGGAGGGGAGAAATAGAATAAAAAATACTTCATCAATCCAAAATGATATAAAATAGGAAACAGCAAATGGTAATATAAACTCAAAAGTATTGGCATTTAAATGACAATGGTTTGATGTACAAAAATAAGATTGTCAAATTGGATGTGAAAAAACAAAACCAACTGTATACTGCTTAGAAGAAATGTAGGGGCCAGGCATGGTGGCTCATGCCTATAATCCTAGCATTTTGGGAGGCCAAGGTGGTAGATTGCTTGAGCCCAGGAATTTGAGACCAGCCTGGGCAACATAGTGAGACCCCATCTCTACAACAAAAGAGAAAGAGAAAGAAAGAGAGAGGGAGGAAGAAAGGAAGTAAGGAAGGAGGGAGGGAGGGAGGGGAAAAGAAAAGAGAAGAGAAAAGTAAAGAAATAGAATATTTGTATGACCTTCGGGTAGGCAATTTTTTTTCCCCCAATGGGACACAAGAAATCAGATAAAGACCGGGCGCGGTGGCTTACACCTGTAATACCAGCACTTTGAGAGGCCGACGCGAGTGGATCACCTGAGGTTGGGAGTTTGAGACCACCCTGACTAACATGGAGAAATCTTCTCTCTACTAAAAATATAAAAAATTAGCCAGGCATGGTGGTGGGCGCCTGTAATCCCAGCTACTCGGGAGGCTGAGGCAGGAGAATCTCTTGAACCCAGGAGGCGGAGGTTTTGGTGAGCTGAGATCGCACCATTGCACTCCAGCCTGGGCAACAAGAGCGAAACTCCATCTCAAAAAAAAAAAAAAAAAAAATCAGATAAAAGTCAAGGAAAATACATATAAATTGGACTACAGTAAAATTGTGACTCTCTCTTCATCAGAAGATGCCATTGGCTGGGCACAGTGGCTTATGCCTATAATTCCACCTACTTAAGAGGCTGAGGCAGGGGAAGCTTCCTTGAGTCTAGGAGTTTTAGGTAGCATTGAGTGGGCTGTGATCATGCCACTGTATTCCAGCCTATGTGACAAAGCGAGATGGTTAAAAAGTGCCATTTGCAGTCAAAAGGCAAGGTACAGATTAGAAGATATTTACAGTGTTTATATGACAGAATATATAAATAACTTGTACAAATTGGTAAGAAAAAGACAATCAGAGACTGCAGCAAGTACTTCTCAAAAGATAATCAAATAGCGGCTGGGCATGGTGGCTCACACCCGTAATCCCAGCACTTTGGGAGGCTTAGGTGAGCGGATCACTTGAGGTCAGGAGTTCAAGATCAGCCTGGCCAACATGGTAAGACCCCGTCTCTACTAAAAATACAAAAAAAAATTAGCCGGGGGTATTGGTGCATGCCTGTAATCCCAGCTATCTGGGAAGCTGATGCAGGAGAATCACCTGTACCCTGGAGGCGGAGGTTGCAGTGAGTTGAGATCGTGCCACTGCACTCCAGCCTGGGCAACAGAGTGAGACTCTGTCTCTGAAAAAAAAAGGAAAAAAAATAAGTAGCCACTAAACGTGAAAAAGTACTTAACCTCATTAGTTATTATGAATATTCAAACTACAATTAAATATTAGTACAAATCCAGTAGAATAGTTATAACTATTAAGACTGACAACACCAATTGTTGGTGAGGATGTGGAGCAACAGAAACTCTCATACACTGCTGGTGGAAATGTAAGTTTATATAACTGGGAAACTATATGGCAGTATTTATTAAATCTCAACATATTCATACTCTTCATTCAGCAATTTCACTTTCAGGTATATTCCCAGTAGTAATATATATGCATACCAAAAGACATTTCGAAGAATCTTTATAACTGTACTATTTGTAAAAGCCAAAACCTAGTATTAACCTAAATGTCCATCAACAGTAGAATGGATAAATTCTGGTATATGTGCTTAATGGAATACTATGCAGCAGTGAGAGTAAATGACCTAGTACTATACTCAGCAACATAGATGAATCTCACAAAGAGCACAGGAAGCCAGATACAAAAGGGTACTTCTACGTGATTTATAAATAGAATTTATATTTGTAAATTATAAAGTTCAGAGACTGGCAGAACTCATCAGTGGTGATACGAATTAGGATAATGGCTGCATTTTGGTTGTGGGGAGTGATTGGAAGGAAGCCCAAAGGGGACTTCTGGAGGTGTGGTGTTTTTCTTGGTTTGGGTGGTTATAAATGTGTGTTCACTTTGTGAAACCTTAGTGAACTGTACATACAGGATTTAAGCATTTTTCTCTGTTAATGTTGTATTTCAATGAAAAGTTTACCTGAAAATTAAGCCAGCATATGACAGTCTCCCTTTCCCTTCACTCAAAACAAGTGACTGAGTATGTTTTAGGTAATCACAATAATTATTAGGAAATTTGAAATGTTAAGTGCTTTAAAATATCGTTTTATTTAAAAAAGTTTTCTTTAGAGATGGGGTCTCGCTGTGTCACCCAGGCTGGGGTGCAGTGATTTGATAATAGCTCACTGCAGCTTCCAACTCCTGGGCTCAAGCAGTCTCCTACCTTGGCCTCTCAAATTGCTGGGATTATAGGTGTGAGCCACCATGCCCAGCCTTAAAAAGATATTAGTAAGCAAGATCAAATGTGGTAAGTGGAGGAAATATTTGTATGAGTGAATTTTGGTATTTTACCTGAGATTTTAAAAAATTAATTATAAATAAAACTTAGCCACAGTTATTATTCTCTATTATAAAAGTAGCTTTAACTTTGTGAATTTTACTAATATAAAATGTAAGCTCTGAGCTGTATTAAATTTTTTCAATGAAAACTTGTATTTTAAAGACTATGTCATAAATATTCTTTGACCTCACAGGCCAACTGTGCAGGAAGATGGAGGGGATGTAATCTACAAAGGCTTTGAAGATGGCATCGTACAGCTGAAACTCCAGGGTTCTTGTACTAGCTGTCCTAGTTCAATCATTACTCTGAAAAATGGAATTCAGAACATGCTGCAGTTTTATATTCCAGAGGTAGAAGGCGTAGAACAGGTATGCCAATATTATATGACAGGTCTAGATTTTTTTTTCATTTTTTTCTTTTTCTTTGTAGATACAAAGGCTGGAAATAGATGTTAAGGCAAGTATTTGAAAAGAAATTCATGACCTAGCTTTTTCTTCAAGGTTTAGATTTTTGTGTTGCAATTTTTATCAGACTTGAAGTCTCTTATTTTAGAAGTAACTTTAGGCCGGGCACAGTGGCTCACACCTGTAATCCCAGCACTTTGGGAGGCTCAGGTGGGCGGATCACCTGAGGTAGGGAGTTCCAGACCAGCCTGACCAACGTGGAGAAAACCCTTTCTCTACTAAAAGTACAAAATAAGCTGGGCGTGGTGGTGCATGCCTGTAATCCCAGCTACTCGGGAGGCTGAGGCAGGAGAATTTCTTGAACCCTGGAGGCAGAGGTTGTGGTGAGTCAAGATCACGCCATTGCACTCCAGCCTGGGCAACAAGAGCAAAACTCCATCTCAAAAAAAAAAAAGAAAAGAAAAAGAAGTAACTTTAGTGTTATGAGAACCTACTATGTGCCAGGCATTTTGCTCATTTCATCTTCTGGTAACGCCGTGCATTAAGTCATTCCCATTTTGCACACAAGGCCACAGAGACTCAGAGGGCATATTGCTGCCCTGATTGCACAAAAATTATGAAAAAGGTTTAACATGTAACACAGTGTTTTATAGATGAGATTTAGAAATCTTTAGTGGAAGAACTCTACTACATCATATTTACCTTTTTTTTTTTTTTTTTTTGGTAGAGACAGTTTTACTATGTTGCCCAAGCTGGTCTTGAATTCCTGGCCTCAGGTGATCCTCCCAAAATGCTGGGATTAAGGATTAACACAACTGGCCTAATCTACGTATTCTTAAATATGCAAGCAAGAAGCCTATTAGAAATCATAGTTTGTCATTATACTGAATAGAATTCTAAAGCTTTATGTATAGCACAATATCAACATTTTTTTTTGTTTTTGCCAACATACCTAAGGAGTATAACACAGCACCTTGTCATCAGTAATAATGACTCTTAATACTGCAGTGATTCTCAACCAAAAAGCATGGCCTTATGGAGAGAGATTATCAAGGAGTGAAGGGATGTGTAGAAATTAGAAATTTCCAACCCACAGAATTTCAGGTAATTCATTCTTTTTTTTTTTTTTTTTTGGGACAGAATCTTGTTCTGTTGCCCAGGCTGGAGTGCAGTGACATGCTATCTCGGCTCACTGCAACCTCCACCTCCCAGGTTGAAGCAGTTCCCGTCCCTCAGCCTCATGAGTAGCTGGGATTACAGGCACATGCCACCATTTTTTGTATTTTGTATTTTAGTAGAGATGGGATTTTACCGTGTTGCCCAGGCTGGTTTTGAACTCCTGAGCTCAGGCAATTTGCCCGCCTCAGCCTCCCAGAGTGCTAGGATTACAGGCATGAGCCACCACGCCTGACCACCTCAGGTAATTCTGTGCCCTTAAGGGCTCCATTGGGAATCACTCATCCTTGGGTAGTATTAAAATTCATCTGTTCCACAGTGAGCAGGTCTATATAGACCTATCCCCAAAGTCTTAGGGAGCTGATGAGAGGCTGAAGAAAGAGGCTGACAAATCCAGTTGGTCAGAAGGAAACATTTAATAGGGATTGAAGAACAGAAGCCATTTATCGGGCAGCTGCAAGATGATGGATCCCTGCATTGTTACCCCCTAGACTCAGGGCTTATATAGCCTAGGAGGAATGGGTACACATGCTTCAGAAGATATGTGTAGGACAATTGAAGTCAGCCCTTCTGGAAAAGGCACGAATGCTATTTGACTAATAGCCTATAATTTGCTTAAAGGCAAGATTTATGCTAAGTATGTGTTGTTTAGGATAACATCAAGGTTATTTTTACCTAAAGGCAGAATTAAGTAGAAATCTCAGAGGCATTCCTAGAACTGAGGTTAGTCAATGTGGCAGATTAGCATCCAAGATGGAGTTGCTTTAGCCTCCACACCATCGTTTTGGTCCAGTACATGCCATCTCCTCTTTGAAGTTTTTATCAATCCCCCACTTGGAATTAAGCTCTTTTTGACAGGTCCAAAGCTTGTGTTTTGGCTTTATATTTATGTGACTTTCTATATCTGTTTTAGCTTTATGTTTACGTGGAAGCTCCCTAAGAGACCTGAAATCATATCCAAGTCTTTGTATTCCTCTGCAACAACTAGCTGTGTGCCTTACAAATGTCCTATACATGTTTTGTATTATTTGGGAATATTATTCCAGATTAAGGAATAATTCTGCCTAAAATATGAGTTGGTTGACAAAATTTTTTGGATTGGGTATTGTTGAAATTGGTTGTAAAATATTAATTTCTTGCAAATAGATACCAATTCTTACTCAACCGAAAAGATATCCTATGAAAGAATTCTTTTTCTATTGATTGTCTCAGATCAGAGCCAGAATCTAGATTTTTTTTTTTTTTTTTTGAGACGTAGTTTCACTCTTGTTGCCCAGGTTGGAGTACAATGGCGTGATCTTGGCTCACTGCAGCCTCCACCTCCTGAGTTCAAATGATTCTCCTGCCTTAGCCTCCCCCGTAGCTGGAATTACAGGCACGCGGCACCATGCCCGGCTAATTTTCGTATTTTTAGTAGCAACAGGGGTTTCCCCATGTTGACCAGGCTGGTCTTGAAGTCTTGACCTCAGGTGATGCGCCCACCTCAGCCTCCCAAAGTGCTGGGATTACAGGCGTGAACCACCATGCCTGGCCTAGATTTTTTTTTTTAAAGCCTTATTTTGTTCCATTATCATCTATATGCCTTAAAAAATTACATTAGTTGATACTTTGGTGGATTGACTGAGAAACATTTTTATTCATTTGTCCAGGGTGGGGTGATGAATTGGCCTTCAGATTAGAAACTTGAATTGGCATCTAATTGTAGTAGGTGTGGCAAGGAGGAAAAAGCATTCTTAGGTTTATGTAACTTTTTCCTTCTCCAATGGAGTTAGTCTGTTATCTTAGTAATACATTAACTCATGGAAAGATAATAATTATTGTAACATTTTCCTGAGGTTTAAAATGACCTTTTATCTGAGTAAGACTAAAATAATTAGTTTCTAATATGGTGGACTTTTTGTTTTGTTTTGTTTTTTACTTTCCTTGGGGATTAATTTTAATAAAAATAAATACTTTTATAATAACAGTTTGGTATAGCTTCACAGAATATATTTAAGTAAATAAGATGGTTTTGAAAAAAAGAAAAAGTCAATTAC
>NW_012102909.1:1866668-1873999 GCF_000951045.1 Mandrillus leucophaeus | reverse complement strand
TTTTTTTTGAGACAGAGTCTCGCTCTGTCACCAGGCTGGAGTGCAGTGGCATGATTTCGGCTCACTGCAATCTCCACCTCCCCAGTTCACGCCATTCTCCTGCCTCAGCCTCCCTAGTAGCTTGGACTATAGGCGCCCGCTACCACGCCCAGCTAATTTTTTGCATTTTTAGTAGAGACGGGGTTTCACCGTGTTAGCCAGGATGGTCTCCATCTCCTGACCTCATGATCCACCTGCCTCGGTCTCCCAGAGTGCTGGGATTACAGGCATGAGCCACTGTGCCTGGTCCCAGTTAATTATTTATAGTCTTTTCTGCCCAGCTGAGACTCTGCTGTGGGTAGCCTCTTTGAGACAAGGGGAAGTGATCAATGCTTTAATTAATTTCCAAATATTTAATTTGCTTTTATGTTTTTAGGATACCAGGTTATGATTCAAACCTTGTTCTTTGGGGCTGTTAATAGATTTATTCTTACTGGCTTGTCATGCATCGTTACAGAGTATATCAGGTAAAGAAGTAATATTAAAATCAGGAAAATAGCAAAATCTAATCATTTTCTTAATTCTTAAATTGTCTTTGTTTTTTGGTTTTAGGTTATGGATGATGAATCAGATGAAAAAGAAGCAAACTCACCTTAAAATAATCTGGATTTTCTTTGGGCACAACAGTCAGACTTGTTGATAATATATATCAAGTTTTTATTATTAATATGCTGAGGAACTTGAAGATTAATAAAATATGCTCTTCAGAGAATGATATATAAATATTACATGTTTGCTTTACCTCATATGAGTTATTTATAACCTCTTGAATCATCTTCTGTACATGTGGATTTTATCCAAGGATATTTTTATTTTTGTTCCTCATTTCCCATGGCTCCTTTGCATATGTGTGAAGGAGTTTAAAATACATTTCCCCCCCATCTAATTTATTTACTTTTTTCATACAGGAAGAAACAGAATGCTTTTTAGAATATTCTAAAATGGCTTTTTGCAAAATATCTAAAACTATTTTTACTGAAGTTTTTAGCTTAAGAAATAGCTAGGGCCGGGCACAGTGGCTCAAGCCTGTAATCCCAGCACTTTGGGAGGCTGAGACGGGTGGATCACGAGGTCAGGAGATTGAGACCATCCTGGCTAACACGGTGAAACCCCGTCTCTACTAAAAAATACAAAAAACTAGCCGGGCGAGGTGGTGGACGCCTGTAGTCCCAGCTACTCAGGAGGCTGAGGCAGGAGAACGACGTAAACCCGGAAGGCGGAGCTTGCAGTGAGCTGAGATCCGGCCATTGCACTCCAGCCTGGGTGACAGAGGGAGACTCCCTCAAAAAAAAAAAAAAAACAAAAAAAAAAACCCCAGCTAAACAATTCTGTTTTAAAAATGGTATCTGGCTGCTAGCCCTCAATTAAGTAGCAAAGAACTTCTTAAGACCAAAAAATTCCAAAAATGGCCGGGTGTGATGGCTAATGCCTGTAATCCCAGCACTTTGGGAGGCCCCAGCGGGTAGATCACTTGAGGCCAAGAGTTTGAGACCAGTGTGGCCACCATGGTGAAACCCCATCTCTACTTAAAAACACAAAAATTAGCCTGGTGCAGTGGCATATGCCACCTAGTAGTCCCAGCTGCTAGGGAGTCTGAGGCTTGAGAAACTAATTTCTAGAATCCGGACACAGTTTCTATTGGTTAAGATGGAGATGGCTGAATTAGAAAAACTGCCTCAGCATGCCCAGCCTTTACCTTATGAATCAGAATTGCTGAAGAAGAGAGAAGAAGCTGCTTTGGTCCTTCCACTGGCTTCTGACTCAGAGATCCATAATCTGTACTATGCCAGACTTTCTACTCTAGGAGTGCTGCTTTTTCAGGTAGCCAAAAGAGTGATTTAGCGTTCTCTCTCATTTTTCTATAGTAATTCAGAGACTGCAGTTAATAGAAAATACAGGGAAAGGAAAGATGGGAAATAGTAGTAATAAATTGCATCTCTGGAATTCTAGTCCCTCAAATTAAGGAGATTAAGATAGTGATGGAAACAGGAAGAACTCTAGCAGTTGTGAGTGCTGGGAATTGAAGTTTTTACTTTTATCCTTTGGTTCACTGAACCAAATAGAAGGGTTGGAGAATTCATTCCTGGAGATACCATGTATGAATTTAATTTAGACACGGGGAATTGCTTCATAAGCAAGGCAACTTAACCTGCCCTTTAGTTGAAGCTATAGGAAATTGACATGGTGGATGAGATGCAAGTAATGGCATATCTTGGATGTGACCATGAAATAAGAGGCTGAATTGGGTGGAGGGTTAGATTATTAGAAGAGAGGAAATTGGCCCAGCGCAGTGGCTCACGCCTATAATCCCAACACTTTGGGAGGCTGAGGCGGGCAGATCACTTGAGGTAAGGAATTTGAGGCCAGCCTGGCCAATGGTGAAACCCCATCTCTACTAAAAATACAAAAATTAGCCGGGTGAGGTGGCATGTGCCTGTAATCCCGGCTACTCAGGAGGCTGAGGCACGAAAATCCCTTGAACCTGGGAGGTGGAGGTTGCAGTGAGCTGGGATTGTGCCACTGCACTCCATCCTGGGTGACAGAGTGAGATTCTGTCTCAACAAACAAACCAACAACAACAACAACAAAAAAAAAAACCCAGGAAATTCTTCAATTGAGAAGCCAAAGTATTGGAAAGATTTTCTACAAAATTAACAGCCATGAAGAACAAGGAGGAAAGGTGTGGGATTCTAGGCATAAAGAGTAGTGTAATCAGAATTGTAAGTGTGAAATGTATTTGGGAACCTCAAGAAGCTAAGTATGGCTTGAGTATAAAGTGAAAATGGTGCACAAGTAGGCAGTGGTAGTATAGAGAATGCCACAGAAACTCTTGGTTGCCTACCCTCACATATACCCTCACTTCTTGTTAAGGAAGGCCCTCTCAGTAGGTCTCACCTCAGTCCCAAGGGATAAGTTATGATTAAACCAGTCACTTTAACTCCATTTTTCTTTTCCAAGTCATTAGTCTGTGGGTAGCCATATGACCTAGCTCTGGCCAGTAAACTGGAAGAGAAAGTCTGTTGGAGAATTCTGGAAAGATTGTCTTTCCTGGTTAAGACAGTGTGTATGTGAGTTAATCTCTGGAAAGAAGGCCCCCCCTTTTTTTTCCTCCATTCCTTTTCTTCCTGCTTGGTACACTGTAGAGTGTGATGTTCAAAGCAATGATAGTCAACTTGTAATCATGACTAAAAGTTTGTTCACTGAGAATAACAAAGAGCAAAGAAAGGGTCTGGATCCTTGGCCTTGCACGGTGGCTCATACCTATAATCCCAGCACTTTGGGAGGCCCCAGCGGGTAGATCACTTGAGGCCAAGAGTTTGAGACCAGTGTGGCCACCATGGTGAAACCCCATCTCTACTTAAAAACACAAAAATTAGCCTGGTGCAGTGGCATATGCCACCTAGTAGTCCCAGCTGCTAGGGAGTCTGAGGCTTGAGAATCACTTGAGCCTGGGAGGTAGAGGTTGCAGTGAGCTGAGATCATGTCACTGCACTCCACCCTGGGCGACAGCAAGACTGTGTCTCAGAAAAAAAAAGGAAAAAAAGGGGGGGCCTGGATCCTTGAGACATTGTTGGCCTTTTGGCCAGACTAAGAATTACACTCATTTTCAGAGTTTATATGACGTGAGATAAATGTTTTTCTTGTTTTAGCTACTGTTACCAGGTATTCTGTAACTTGAAGCTGATTGCATTCTGAGAGACTGGTAAATGATGGAGGACTTGGTAAATACTTTTACCAATTTTTCATTTGTGGTAAACTGCCAAATGTCAACCTTAAAATGAAAACATGCCGGCTGCAGTGGCTCACGCCTGTAATTCCAGCATTTTGAGAGACTGAGGCAGGTGGATCGCCTGAGGTCAGAAGTTCGAAACCAGTCTGGCAAACATGGTAAAACCCTGTCTCTACTAAAAAAATACAAAAATTAGCTGGGCATGGTGATGGGCCCCGTAATCCCAGCTACTCGGGAGGCAGAGGCAGGAGAACTGTTGGAACCCGGGAGGCAGAGGTGGCAGTGAGCTGAGATCACGCAACTGCACTCCAGCCTCGATGACAGCAAGACTCCATGTCAAAACAAAAACAAATTAACTTGTATTTTTAAATTAATTGAACCACTATTCAAATACTAAGTTTAATCAGGTAATGGTTTTTATTTTGGAGTATTTATACTGAATTTCTCTCTATATAATCCCAAAGAAAGACTAATAATCACTATTAGTTGTGTTTAGCCAAAACAAAAATTAAAAAAAAAACCCCAAACATACAAGAGACCCCCAAAATGTATAAAATATTTTGTATTTATTTATTTTTTCTTTTTCTTTTTAAAATAGAGATGAGGTCTTACCCTGTTACCCAGGCTGGAGTTGCAGTGGTGCAATCATAGCTCAGTGCAGCCTCAAACTCCTGGGCTCAAGCCATCTTCCTGCCTCAGCCTCCCAAGTAGCTAGGACTACAGGCATGCACAACCATGTCCAGCTTTTATAAAATATTTTACATGAAATATTCTGAAAACACTTTGTAAATACAGGATGCTTCAATAAGTATTTGAAACTAAGATTATTGGTCAAGAGTACACCAGGCATTTGGGGGGTTTTTCTTTTTTGTTGTTGTTGAGACAGGGTCTCACTCTATTGCCTTCAGGCTGGAGTGCAGTGGCGTGATTGTGGGTCACTGCAGCCTTGACTTCCCATGCTCAAGTGATTCTTCCACCTCCGCCTCCCAAGTAGTTGGGACTATAGGTGCACACTACCACACTACCACACCCAGCTAATTTTTTTTTTTTTTTTTTTTTTTTGTAGAGACAGGATTTCACCATGTTGCTCAGGTGGATCTGCAACTCATGGGCTCAAGTGATCCACCTGCTTCAGCATCCCAAAGTGCTGAGATTACAGGTGCGAGCCACCACGCCTGGCCTGAGGATTTTTCACTAACCAAAATTAAGATGAAGCCCTATACAGGATGACATACAGTCATATGAGAGCAACATATATAAAAATAGCAAACGTTCATTGAACATTCAATGTTCATGTATTCATTGAACATCCTTTGTTCTCAAGCCTGAAGTTTTCACAAACACTGTTCTAAGCACCTTACATTTATGAAGTCATTTAATCGTATGCGATTGTTAACTATTGTCCCTCCTCCGCCCCCCCCACCTTTTATTTTTGAGATGAAGTCTTGCTTTGTCATCCAGGCTGGAGTGCAGTGGCACCATCTCAGCTCACTGCAACCTCCTCCTCCCAAGTTCAAGCGATTCTTCTGGAATTACAGGCATGCGCCACCATGCCCGACTATTTTTGTATTTTTGGTAGAGACAAGGTTTCACCATATTGGCCAGGATGGTCCCTGACCTCAAGTGATCCACCTGCCTTGGACTCCCAAAGCTCTGTGATTACAGGCATGAGCCACTGTGCCTGGCCTATTGTCTCCATTTTTATGAACTGGAAGATGGAGGTACAAGGAAAAGTACATTGTCCATTGCCATGCAACTTGAGTGGAAAAGCCAGGAACATGAATTCTGGCATTCTGGCTGCAAGGCCTATGCACATTATAGCTATTCTATTCTGTCTTAAGGAAGTTGGGCCCATACCCCTCTTGAGTATTCCTACTTGAGGGAGGGGAGAAGCTTTCCTTGCTTTCATAGGTGCTTACTAATGGGCAAGAGTCTAGAACCACAGTAGACAAAAGCAGTGGTATGAACATGTGTGTCCATTTTTTTGTGCAGGAATATGAAGCTGGTTGCTTTCCAGTCCAGAGGGAATCTGCACCCCTCTTGGGAAATCCTAGCCATATACTCCATTTTGCCATATCAGTGTTATCTGTGATTATTCCCTAGGGGCTTATAGGATATAGAGAAGCAACTTTTGTATCCCTTGAAAGAAACCCTAGAAAATAGTACTTTTTCGGTGTCCTTACGTTTCAAGTGATCTTTCAGTTCTAGGCAGCTCCCTGAATGGTTCACCCTTATTGTAGGTCTGTTCACATCCTACAGGACAGAAATAGTAGGTTAAAGATAGGACCAGTTAATCTCATGGTTTTCAATTTGTTGACTTTCTTGGCAGTAGAATGAATGAATTTCTCACAGAGCTAGAAAACTCTGCCCCAGCTTCTGCCTACTGGAAAAATTTGGGGCTATCATGGAGAGGAGTATTGGGGAGGGCACAACTTCTAGTTGGAGTCAGCATCCTTTGTCCTCAAGCCTGAAGTTTTCTGGGCGGCAATCAGGTCATATTTGCTTGATGTGGTGGACGTATTTTTTTTGTGTGCCTTCTTGGTGTTCTTTTAGCAACACCTTCCCCTTTCCTTTGAATAACTGCTCCCTCTTGCCATATGTGGCTGAATGACTCTATAGGGCTCTGGTGGAGCTGTCCTATCACAATGTCTTGCCTTCTTTGCCACAGGAGTGGGGCATGTGACTCACACTGGACTGGCCAGAATCCTTGTCTAGAATATAAAAAGTAAGGATGGAGGAATAGCCTCTCTCTCCTTTTGGGCTGCAAACTATAAAGATGTGATTGCAGAGCTATTTAAGGGTTATTTCCCTGTCCATGAGGTCAGAGAGGTAGTTCAAGAGTTCTGACAACATTCTGTCCCTGGGTATAGATGTGCTGAAGGCTGTTTGTATTTCTGTCCGTTCCAATTACGTGAGCCAGTAAATCCCCTTCTTCATCTAGTTTGAGTGGGCTTCTATTTATTATTTGTCAGTGAAAGCTCTGCCCTCTAGGCACATCTTTCGCCATGACTGTGAGAAATAAATTTGTGAGAGCTGCATCCTTGAAGAGCTCTGTGAGAGCTCTTCTCTGTAGGAGTGCTGCCACTGAATTGGGAAACCCAGTACTCATCCTGTGGGTGAAGAGTACCCACGAAATTGGAAGCAAGGAAAAACTGGATCACATTTGTATTTTTGACAGGTCCCTCTGGAGCCAGAGTGTGTGGGATGAATTGTGGGAGGTTAATGGGGTTCACTCACAGGGTCTTTCTGAGACCTTGATTGGTGCCTTTTGTTCTTGTCCTCATTTCTTTTCATAGGCCGCAGGGGCTCAACCTATTTCTTTTTCCTTTGATACTTGCTACCATCTTCTCTGTCCACTGGGGTACATTTCTCCGCAAAGCTCCCTAAAAAGTAGGACATATGTGCCCTAGCTCCCCATTTGGTAGCTCCAAAAATTCTTATGCAAAGGAATTTTTATTTTCATAATTTTATTGCTATTTATTACTGGAATTCACATAAGGGTTAACAAAAATGACTATAGCTCTTTCAATCAAGGTTCTTCATTGCGTTAGTAATGGCAACT
>NW_012102909.1:1859167-1865363 GCF_000951045.1 Mandrillus leucophaeus | reverse complement strand
CTGTGATTACAGGCATGAGCCACTGTGCCTGGCCTATTGTCTCCATTTTTATGAACTGGAAGATGGAGGTACAAGGAAAAGTACATTGTCCATTGCCATGCAACTTGAGTGGAAAAGCCAGGAACATGAATTCTGGCATTCTGGCTGCAAGGCCTATGCACATTATAGCTATTCTATTCTGTCTTAAGGAAGTTGGGCCCATACCCCTCTTGAGTATTCCTACTTGAGGGAGGGGAGAAGCTTTCCTTGCTTTCATAGGTGCTTACTAATGGGCAAGAGTCTAGAACCACAGTAGACAAAAGCAGTGGTATGAACATGTGTGTCCATTTTTTTGTGCAGGAATATGAAGCTGGTTGCTTTCCAGTCCAGAGGGAATCTGCACCCCTCTTGGGAAATCCTAGCCATATACTCCATTTTGCCATATCAGTGTTATCTGTGATTATTCCCTAGGGGCTTATAGGATATAGAGAAGCAACTTTTGTATCCCTTGAAAGAAACCCTAGAAAATAGTACTTTTTCGGTGTCCTTACGTTTCAAGTGATCTTTCAGTTCTAGGCAGCTCCCTGAATGGTTCACCCTTATTGTAGGTCTGTTCACATCCTACAGGACAGAAATAGTAGGTTAAAGATAGGACCAGTTAATCTCATGGTTTTCAATTTGTTGACTTTCTTGGCAGTAGAATGAATGAATTTCTCACAGAGCTAGAAAACTCTGCCCCAGCTTCTGCCTACTGGAAAAATTTGGGGCTATCATGGAGAGGAGTATTGGGGAGGGCACAACTTCTAGTTGGAGTCAGCATCCTTTGTCCTCAAGCCTGAAGTTTTCTGGGCGGCAATCAGGTCATATTTGCTTGATGTGGTGGACGTATTTTTTTTGTGTGCCTTCTTGGTGTTCTTTTAGCAACACCTTCCCCTTTCCTTTGAATAACTGCTCCCTCTTGCCATATGTGGCTGAATGACTCTATAGGGCTCTGGTGGAGCTGTCCTATCACAATGTCTTGCCTTCTTTGCCACAGGAGTGGGGCATGTGACTCACACTGGACTGGCCAGAATCCTTGTCTAGAATATAAAAAGTAAGGATGGAGGAATAGCCTCTCTCTCCTTTTGGGCTGCAAACTATAAAGATGTGATTGCAGAGCTATTTAAGGGTTATTTCCCTGTCCATGAGGTCAGAGAGGTAGTTCAAGAGTTCTGACAACATTCTGTCCCTGGGTATAGATGTGCTGAAGGCTGTTTGTATTTCTGTCCGTTCCAATTACGTGAGCCAGTAAATCCCCTTCTTCATCTAGTTTGAGTGGGCTTCTATTTATTATTTGTCAGTGAAAGCTCTGCCCTCTAGGCACATCTTTCGCCATGACTGTGAGAAATAAATTTGTGAGAGCTGCATCCTTGAAGAGCTCTGTGAGAGCTCTTCTCTGTAGGAGTGCTGCCACTGAATTGGGAAACCCAGTACTCATCCTGTGGGTGAAGAGTACCCACGAAATTGGAAGCAAGGAAAAACTGGATCACATTTGTATTTTTGACAGGTCCCTCTGGAGCCAGAGTGTGTGGGATGAATTGTGGGAGGTTAATGGGGTTCACTCACAGGGTCTTTCTGAGACCTTGATTGGTGCCTTTTGTTCTTGTCCTCATTTCTTTTCATAGGCCGCAGGGGCTCAACCTATTTCTTTTTCCTTTGATACTTGCTACCATCTTCTCTGTCCACTGGGGTACATTTCTCCGCAAAGCTCCCTAAAAAGTAGGACATATGTGCCCTAGCTCCCCATTTGGTAGCTCCAAAAATTCTTATGCAAAGGAATTTTTATTTTCATAATTTTATTGCTATTTATTACTGGAATTCACATAAGGGTTAACAAAAATGACTATAGCTCTTTCAATCAAGGTTCTTCATTGCGTTAGTAATGGCAACTGGAAGCTCTGATGGCCTTCAGCCATCAGATCCAATGGGACTGAATCTATGAACAGGGAAATGTACTTACATAAAGAGATGGTGAATGACACCCCCTTGCCATCATTACTTTTTTTGTTGTCGTTCAGAATGTTTTGATTGTCGTTCAGAATGTTTTGATCCAGTCCCTCAGATGTTTGAATTAGACCCAGATGTCTCCTTTCCTTCATAGATTCATTTATTTTCTTCTCCTCCAGGCCTTATTCCCAAAGGCCCAACTAAGGCGGAGCGCTGTATAAAGGGAGGTCAGGCACCCAAAGTGTGTATCTTAACTGGCACATGGTTACAAGGGGTTCTTTGTTGTGTTGGGTTAGTGAGGTTCTTCAAGGCTGAGTTGGGAAAATACTGTCCTTCAAAGTTCCTTCTCTTTTTTGTCAAATTGTTTTTTTATTTACTTTTTTTTAACTTTTTTTTTTGAGTTGGGGACTTTCCGGTCTTTACTGAAAACTTTTAAAAATTTGTATTTAGACGAATTTTAAAAGACCTGTAACACTAGTTTCTTCTTCTCAACACTAGTTTCTTCTTCTCAACTTATTCATAAATATCTTGCAAAATAGCTTGTTGAGTGGAGATGGATAAGACAAATTGACAGTCATTGTGACGGAGTAGCAGGCAGAAAAGGAAAGCGAAGGGTTAAATAGATTATTATAGTTGGAGCGTGAGAACTCTGGTGGTACTACTGACATTTTCTTTGTGGCATTGACAGGTTTGCTGCCAGTGCACAAACATGTTGCTTAAGCACTGGAACCATACCTTGGCTTCTAGGTAATACAACGGAGTTCTCACCAGAGCCTTAGATGAGGGTTCTTAGGCTAGATGTATATCCACAGTCTTTTGTTTCTTGAATTAAGAAATGTATTATCAAAAAGCTCACTGGTTTTGTTTGTTTGTTTGTTTCTTTTTTTTTTTTAACTTTGCTCTGGGTGATCTAGGGACTTAAGGGATTGAAATATTAAAAGGGCTTTTAGGTGAGAAATCCTCTGCTTAGTTATATTTTTAGTTAAATGCTTAGTGACATTTTTCAGCCTCTCTGAGGCAAGTGAAAAAAGGCATTTTTCCCCTTAAGAAAAACTGAAAGCCTTATGATCACTTAATCATATAACCAGCCATAGAAGGTTAATTCTGCTAAGAAAATAGGACTTTTTTCACTCATTCCAAAATAAGTTTGATCTTTTATTTTGTGCTGTGGTCTAAAAGTGTTGGGTATGTAAAATCTAGTTCTAGCTTCAAGAAACTTATAGCCCAGTGGGAAAATACAGAAAATCATAAGATATCAAAGCGTATTTCTTTACAGTGAGTGGCTCAAAGAGTGAGAGGTTAATGCATGTCTCTAAATCTGTCTGGGGGAGATAAAAAAGGCTTTCCTGAAGAAGTAGCATCTAAACAGAGATGGGGTGGGGATTCCATGCAGAGTAACCAAAGTGTGCAAAAGATTTGACCATCCTGGCCCAGTTCAGGAACTACCTGTTGAGCCTGTTAGGAGTGTATCGGGCTGGAAGGACGGATAAGACCAGACACGAGAACAGCAGTCAGCACTCCAGGAATTCTGTGTGCCATGAACGTTTTTAATACTACTCTAGAGCCATTATAGAGTTCTGATAACTCTACATTTCACTGAAAACACCATTTAAGGCTGTTTAAAGCAAATGCCCAGGTAATAAGTTCTGAGAAACATCATCCCTCTCTAATCAAGTCTCTCTTGTCAGACATGGAGCATTAATTCATAGAATGAATCGTTCATAAGTCAAACGCGCGGCTGTTAAAGCTAGGGAATTCCTAGCCCTCTCAGGTAGGCCATGGGAGGAGGTGGGCCAGCAGTTTCTTACGTCCAGGCTCATAGTCGGATAGTTGAGCCTTGCATTCCTCCTCTACCCTTCCACAATAAACTGAGGGTTATGGAGGCAATGGATGCGGAGGGCTTTTAGGGGCCAAGTATATTACACAGGGAATTGAATTGCTTATCACCAGAGAGGCTGACCCTTTGGGGCTTTGCAGTCAAGAATTTTGTTATCTCTCTCCTCCCACCTCACCTAATTCTTTGCAGTTTTTTTTCAGCCTATGTACCCCAGGATTCCCTGTTTAGACTTCCTGCTTTCTTCCTCCTCTTTCTCCGCTTCGTGCAGTGCTGGAGCTTGGGGCCTGGGGCTGCACTGCACGCGCACCCGGAGCTATTGCTTTGCTAACAATTCCATCCTTCTCTTTCCGTCATTCCCTGCTAGGTGCTGAGTTTCTCCCTCCCTCTCGGCTCGGTGCCTCCCGTGGCTCGCCCCAGGGAGGGCGTTTCCAGGAACTCCAGGCGGACACTGCCACGAGCTACTGCCACGTCTCCGCCGCCAGCAGTCCAGCGCCTGCGTGGGCTCGGGGGGCGGGGCAGCGCTGGGAGGCGGGACCTGCGTGTGAGCGGCGCGTGAGCGGTTCAATGGGGCCTACCGGCGGCGGCGCGCTGCGCGCCGAGGGGCGGGGCCTGGCGGCGGTTGCTGGCGGAGCCTGGGAGGTGGAGAAGGCTGTCGTTGCCTTGGCCGTCGCATCCCCGAGGGAGTCGTGTCGACGCCACCCCGGCCCCCAAGCCCGCAGATTGCCCACCGAAGCTCGTGTGTGCACCCCCGATTCCGCCAGCCACTCGCCCCTGGCCTCGCGGGCCGTGTCTCCGGCATCATGTGTGGTAAGGGGGCCGGGGGCGGGGGGCGTGTTGCCGGGCGGCGCTGGGGTGCGGTGCGGGCGCCGCTAAGGCCCAAGGCGACGGGCGGAAGCGGGAGTGTGGAGGGTGCGAAGTCTGGCTGATGGGCAAGGGGCGTCCAGTGGTGGCTGCGGAGGGCGGGGGTCGGCATCCGCGTGCGGGAGAGGGGGTGGCGGCCGGGAGAAAGGCACCTGAGAGGAAGGCGGGCCCCCTCCGCGCGGAGAAGGAACGGAGAGGGGAGAGAAACGCCTTTATTGAAAAAGGAGGAAAGGGCTGAGGGAATTGAGGTGTGGAGGGGGGTACCTTCAAAAGGGCCCACCAGGTGAGTGAGGCAACCTGTGGAACATTGAACTTATCTTGCATTTTTCTAAAAACCTTTCAAAACATATTTTACTTGTTTTCAGGCAGGCCCAATAGAAGACAGACCCTAGCTAGAGCCACAATAGTGGCATTAAACGTGATACTTCCTGCCATCTCTTGTCTCAACAGAAATAATTGCTAATCAATAATTTGGTTAATGGGCTTAGACCTGATCCTCTAGTGGAAGAGTCCTTCAAATGTCTGTGGCAATAGATTATACTTAATTTATCATTTGCATGTGCACCCATTAATACCAGCTCTGAAAAATATCAGTTATGTATACCCCTTTAGAATGCCAACTATGAAAAACATCATTTATCCCTTGCATGTGCACCCGTTAAAAATACTAGCTATGGAAAGTTTAACAAATACCTTTGCTAGAGCAGTTAAAAAATTAAGGTTAGGCTCTTTTATTTCATGTTTTGAGAGTCGTTTATTATTACCTAAGTGTTAGTGAAAGAGATTTTGAGAATCGTGTCTGACATGACTGATGTCCTCTAAAATTGGTGTTAACTTGGCTATTGCCAGTAAAAATAATTGTATTCTTACCTTTCTTACTGAAATTTACAACTGACTTTATCCCTGGAAGAAAGAACAGTTTTTTTTTTTTTTTTTTTTTTTAAGGGAAGTACCATTATAAGAGAATTGAAAACTCTCTGGGAGACTTCTTATTTGCAGCCTTTTGCACGAAGGAACTGAACAGGAGGTGGATTGTACTCGTTAGTGTGTATATTTCCTGCATTTATGCTCATTTCAGCTTCTGGAAATGAGGACCAGGTTTAAATTTAGAGTAGATTAAAAAAAACCCGCATAAAAACAAACACCTATAAATAGCTTGCTGAAATTATTAGAGTAGAGCTGACTTCAGAATCAGACTTTTGCAGTGTCTACTTAGAATGGCTTTGCATTTAGTTTGGAGCTGCGAAGTAGTGAATTTGCAAACTGGTCAATCTCCAGTGTGCTTCATTTGCTAGTTAACTGTTCCGGAATGACGGGGTGTGTCCTCGTCAAGTACTCATTGCAGGTCATTTCATCATGGTCCAGGAAAAAAAACGTAAAGTACTTACTGAAGAAAAAAAAAAAAAAAAAATCAGCGCCAGGCGTGGTGGCCATCCCGCCTATAATCCCAGCACTTTGGTAGGCCGAGGCAGGCGGATCACCTGAGGTCAGGAGTTCAAGACTAGCCTGGCCAACATGGTGAAACTCCGTCTC
>NW_012102909.1:1857488-1858952 GCF_000951045.1 Mandrillus leucophaeus | reverse complement strand
AAGGGCGAAACTTCGTCTCAAAAATAATAAAAATCAAAAAATAAATAAATCAGATATGGAAATCAGGTTCAGATAAGGGAGATACCTTTAGGGTGAAGACTAAATGTTGGGAGTTTTCACATAGTCTGTGTCTTCATTCCACAGAATTTTACTGCTGAGGAAACAGGTATTGAAGAAATAAAAAGTGAGTATTTGAGGCATTTCTGAGGTCCTGCTTTTAAGTCATACCACAGTTTTGCATGATTCTAGGGATAGGGTTCAGAATTTATTTTCTCTCTAATGTTAATTCTGAAAGATAAGAAGATGAGTGTCATTATTTTCCTCCCACATCTTAATCATTGAAGTAAAATTCCTGAGCAAAGAAATGGAGTGAAAATTAGAATAGATGGGAAAATCTGGAAGCTTACCTTCTGATTACTTGCTGTCTAGTTAAGTTTTTCTTTTTTTTTTCTTTCTTTCTTTCTTTTTTTTTTTGAGACGGGTCTCACTCTGTTGCCCAGGCTGGAGTGGCTTACTGCAGCCTCCGTCTCCCGGGTTCAGCCTCCCAATGTAGCTGGGATTACAGGGGTGTACCACCATACCTGGCTAATTTTTGCGTTTTTGGTAGAGGTGGGGTTTCACCATGTTGACCAGGCTGGTCTCCTGACCTCAGGTAATCCACCTGCCTTGGCCTCCCAAAGTGCTGGGATTACAGGAGTGAGCCACCTTACCCGGCCCTAGTTAAATTTTCCTAAAAGATTATTTTATTTCAACGTTGTACAATGTTGAAGCAGAAGAATGACAATTGAAGATTCTGATATGCTTTTTTCAATCAGATACACTGATGAAACTGATATAATAATGTTTACCAGCTTGTTTAGGGTTGTTAATAAGTGTTAGGAAAAAAGATCCTATGGTCTGGTAAATTTAGGAAGCAACATATTAAATCGCGTGGTAATGTTTTGTTTTGTTTTTTGATTGGAGGAGTTCTTAGAATCTTTAATGTATTAATAATAAGCATTGAGAATCTCCCAGAGAAGAATAGTGTCTATTTTCCAAATTTATTTTATCTTCCTTTTTCTCGTTAGTTTGGAGTATACTTTGTCCTTTTTATTTGTATTATTTTTGGTTTTGCTGAGTGTCAAGTCACTTAAGCTATCCCTAGCTTTTAACAGATTCTGCTATTGTTTTTATAAATGTGGGGTTATACCCGTCTGATCCGATGGTGTATATAAAATGGAATTTTTGGGCTCGGCGCGGTGGCTCATGCCTGCAATCCCAGCACTTTGGGAGGCTGAGGCGGGTGGATCACTTGAGGTCAGAAGTTTGAGACCAGCTTGACCAAGATGGTGAAACCCATCTCTACTAAAAATTTTAAAAAATTAGCTGAGCGTGGTGGTGCACGCCTGTAATCCTAGTTACTCCGGAGGCTGAGGCAGGAGAATCGCTTGAACCCAGGAGGCGGAGGTTCCAGTGAGCTGAGAT
>NW_012102909.1:1845248-1856298 GCF_000951045.1 Mandrillus leucophaeus | reverse complement strand
AAAAAAAAAAAAAAAAAGCATTTCTTCAATTGTCCCCTGGAAATAGAGATTAATAGTTTCTGGTAATGAGCAGTAGAAGGCGGGAAAGGGTTTTGTAACACAAGTTTGGGAAATTCTGCTCTTGGAGATTCACAATTAACGAGATTAAAGGTTCTAGAAAGTTCTAAATATATACCTAACTTTATTTAACCAGGTAATTCTTAAACCTTTAATTATGAAACCTTCTTTACTTCATTCCTTTTTAGCATCCGGTGAAATAGTGTTCTGTTTCTGTGGTTTGGGAATTTTTTGACTGTATATTTCAGGTGCCTAGAAAGTGTTAGAAGATACTTGCAGATATTTGAAATGATGGTTTTATTCTTGGCACTCTGCCCTTTACAGAGATGACTAAAATAAGAGAGTTGCCTTCAAGGAATTGCTGCCTGATCAGAGGAAAGAATGCACATGCAACAGCTTCAAGTGAAAATACACAGTCCTTGTTCATTGCCATGTCGTAGACCACAAGTAGAATGAGTAGAAATTTAGAGACTGGAGAGCTCTGGGCTTTGGGTATCTGCATTAGGTCAGGAATGTTCTGGGTGTTGGGGCAGGACTTTTACTTTGAGGAATAGTGCCAGCTTATAGAGAATTAGTATACTGTGAGAGGTAATCATTGATGGCATGTGTTACCTGTCAGTGAATGGAGGCGGAAATAGTTTGAGAACTCCTACCAGAGGGATTGAAGGAGGAAATAGAAGTGCCAGGAAAACAGACCAAAGAACAGTGGTTAAAGGCAAAAGAGTTCCAAAGTAGTATATTGCCTTGGACAGAGTCTGTAAAAGTAGAAAAACGTCATTCATATGTAATACTGCAGAGAAGTTAATTGGATATAGTTATGAAGAAATTATTAGATAAATTGCGTATGTCAAGGCAGAAGGGTCTCAGTTTGTGTTCAGGAGGAGGGCTGCAAGTGATACGAAAAAGAAGAGGATTTTGGGATTGAAGTCCTCTGGGAGTGTTGAGAAGTTGAATTCTAGAGCTGTGGTTCCGGACCTACAAGCCCTGAAGTTGTTAAAGGGTGTTCATTGCTTATTAATATGCTTATAACTTTGTCTGTAAGTTGAATAAAAATTGTTCTAGATCATTGAATAATAAACATTTAACCCATTGTTGTGAAGGAGCCTCAGAATATTTTGATGTTAAGAAAAGAGTTCCGTATTTACAAAGTTGTAGAAACACTCATCAAGAGTTATGAGTAAGGGCCGGAGCAGGGGTCACAACTGTAATACCAGCACTTTGGGAGGCTGAAGTGGGCAAATCACTTGAGGTCAGGAGTTTGAGACCAGCCTGGCCAACATAGTGAAATCCCATCTCTACTAAAAATATAAAAATAGCCACGTGTCATGGTACACACTTGTAATCCCAGCTACTTGGGAGGCTGAGAGAGGAGAATTGCTTGAACCTGGGAGGTGGAGGTTGCAGTGAGCTGAGATCATGCCACTGTACCCCAGCCTGGGTGACAGAGTGAGACTATGTCTCAGTTATTAAAAAAAAAAAAAAAAAGAGTTATAAGTAGCCAGTCCTTTGGCTCACACCTGTAATCCCAGCCACTCAGGAAGCTGAGGCAGGAGGATTACTTGAGGCTAAGAGTTCAAGATCAGCCTGGGCAACATAGCGAGATTCTCATCTCTATGAAAAAATAAATAAATAAAAAAAAATAAATTAGCCAGGTGTGGTGGTGCATACCTGTAGTCCAGTCTACTTAGAAGCCTGAAGTGGGAGAATTGAGCCCAGAAGTTTGAGGCTGCAGTGAGCTATGATTGTGCTGCTGCACTCCAGCCTGGGTACTGGGTGACAGAGCAGGGCTGTTTTTTTTTTTTTAAGTTACAAGTAGGGGAGAGGCTAGCTCCAGAGAGTAGCATGTGTAATATATCTCTCTTGAGGTTACAAGGAAGGATGAGAAGTATTTAATATATGTGTTGTTAAACTGTTGAAAAGAAGATGGGTGAGGGGCGGTGACTCTCCCTTGTAAACTCACCACTTTGGGAGGCTGAGGTGCGAGGATCACTTGAGGCTTGGAGTTTGATACCAGCCTGGACAGCATAGTGAGACTTTGTCTCTATATTTTAAAAACAAAAACAGAAAATGAAGACTTTAATACTGGCTGGGCACAGTGGCTCACGCCTGTAATCCCAGCACTTTGGAAGGCCGAGGTGAGCAGATCACCTGAGGTAAGGAGTTTGAGACCAGCCTGGCCAACATGGTGAAACCTGGTCTCTGCTAAAAATACAAAAATTAGCCAGGCGTGGTAATGCACGCCTGTAATCCCAGCTGCCGTTCGAGAGGCTGAGGTGGGAGAATCGCTTGAACTCGGGAGGTGGAGGTTGCAGTGAGCTCAGATAGCGCCACTGTACTCCAGCCTGGGTGACAGAACGAGACTCTGTCTCAAAAAAAAAAAAAAAAAAAAAAAATTAATTCTATAAAGTAAGAATCTACCAAAAATGAAAAAGAAGCTGGGAGGAGAAAATGAGGATTTGAGAGTAGTATGTAGCTTAGACTCTAAAATAATATCTAGGAGAGGTTTGAAAGTTAAGCAAGTGATGAGTTAATAGGATTGGTCAGCAGTTCGGAGGGCCCATCCGAAAGTGGACTGAAATGGATAGATGAGTTCTGCGTGGCTGTTACAGTTCAATGTAGAGATGCTTAGAGACTAGGAGTCAGAGCACAGTGGACCCAGAGGATTTGACTTGGCAGAATGATGAAAAATTGTCATTTGATGTGAATGGTCAGAGAGAATAGAGAGAGATGGAATATTTGAAGATTGTGAGCAGGAAGTGCATGCTTTTTTTTCTCAAGAAAGATGATGACATAGGTAGACTGTGAGGGAGTGTATAATTAGAGATGTCAGGACTTAAACTAGTGATTTGAGCTCCAGAATGTTAAATGTGCAAGAGACGTGTCATGGAGCCCCTTCTAGTGGCAATAGTTACAATAAAGTAGGGGAGACATGAACCGATTAAAAAAAACACAAATAATTGAAAGTCTTAATTGTTTCACTTCATATGTTATTTTTGTATGTGTGATTTATTTTATTTGACTTTTAAATTTTTTATTTTTTTGAGACAGGGTCTCACTGTGTTGCCCAGCCTGGAGTGCAGTGGTGCGATCTCAGCCCACTGCACCCTCTGCCCTACCTTCCGGGCTCAAGTGATTCTCCTGCCTCTGCCTCCTGAGTAGCTGGGACAGGCACGCGTCACCCATGCCTAGCTAATTTTTGTATTTTTATAATAGAGACAGGGTTTCACCATGTTGGCCTGGCTGATCTCGATCTCCTGACCTCAAGTCATCCAACTACCTCGGCCTCCCAAAGTGCTGGGATTGTAGGCATGAGCCACTGCGCTCAGTCTTTATGTATGCTTTTAGGATTGGAGAAAGTGTATCTTGGCTGGGTGCAGTGGCTCATGCCGGTAATCCCAGCACTTTGGGAGGCCGAAACGAGGATCGCTTGAGTCCAGGAATTTGAGACCAGCCTGGGCAATATGGTGACACCTCATCTCTACAAGAAATAAAAAAATAGCCGGGCGTGGTAGCTCACGCCTGTAATCTCAGCTACTCCAGAGGCTGAGACAGGAGAATTGCTTGAACCTGGGAGACAGGTTGCAGTGAGCTGAGATCACATCACTGTACCCCAGCCTGGGCGACAAGAGCAGAACTCCATCTCAAAAATTGGAAAAATAAATAAATAAACACATAAATAACAGGCACACTGTGGTCCCAGCTTCTTGGGAGGCTGAGATGAGAGGATCACTTGAGTCCAGGAGGTGGTAGTTTTAATGAACTGGGATTGTGCCACTATACTCCAGGCTGGGTGACAGAGCAGAGCCCCTGGTGAAAAGAAAAAAATGTATCTCAGATAATACTTAATTTTAAAGAAATCTTGAATGTAGAATGTGATTCTGTAATTATAATATTGACTAGTTCACTGCAACCTTGAATCCCTGGGATCAAGTGATTCTCCCACCTCAGCCTTCCAAGTAGCTGGGACTACAGGCATGCACCACCATGCCTAATTTTTTATTTTTTGTAGAGACAGGGTCTCCCTGTATTGCCCAGGCTGATCTCAAACTCCTGCCCTCAAGCGATCCTCCCGCCTTGGCCTCTGAAAGTGCTGGGATTACAGGCGTCTGCTACTGTACCCAGTCTGTAGAAAAATTTATAGCTGAAGGACTGGAACTGTGTGTATGGAATTAACAGTAGCTATCTCCAAGAAAGGGGATGGAACCTGTGTGGAGACAGAAAGGAGAGATTTTTACAATTAATTCTGTAGCATCTGTATAGTTTTAATCTTTACTTATTATTTCAAATTTCGATAGAGACTGGGTCTTGCTATGTTGCCCTGGCTGGTTTCGAACTCCTGAGCTCAAGTAATCCTCCTGCCTCTCTTCCTAAAGTGTTGGGATTACAGGCGTGAGCCACCGCTCCTGGCCTAGTTTGAATCTTTAATGATGATGATGAATTAATTTGTGACTAGCATTATAAGAACAATAAAACAAATTTAGAATTTAAGTGACATTATAGGTGAATTTAGGATTCAGAAGTTTTAAGTTTAGAGAATGAATTTGAACGCTTATCACTGATAAGTTACCATGTTTAGGGTCCCAAAATATTGAAGCTGTCAAATGATAAAATATATAAAAATAAAATTTCCTATTCATAAGGACATAAATGCAACCAGGCATAGGAATTTCAATAATTTGACTAGTCAGTTGTGTTTAGTTTTCTTTTCAATAAGGTTTAACAGTCTTTATTTGCAGCTACATTGCTTTCAACCAGGTGTGTCTGGTCTGTGATCCAGATTGCTTCTGAAATTTTGTTAGCAAGGTACTCATAAATGCTTTTTTGTCATTGAATTTAAGTTGCCATTTTCTGAGAATGATGTCTGTAGGTTCAAGCATCTCCTTCAGTTAGAGAGTTATTTTATTCCAAGTATATTCCATTAGTAAGAAAGCTTACACTTGTGAAGTACATGCTGATTTGGGGGTGCTTATGCAGCTCCTATGCTGTATATATCTATGCTTACACAGCTACTGTGTGTGCTCTTAGAGCAATTACCTAAGAGTGGTGGAAAGTTGATTTTAGGCTTTTGCCATTACCTTACTTAAGAACTGTTTATTGGGAGGTTAGGCTGGGTGCAGTAGCTCACGCCTGTAATCCTAGCACTTTGGGAGGCTGAGGCGGGTGGATCCCCTGAGGTCAGGAGTTTGACACCAGCCTAGCCAACATGGCGAAACCCCATCTCTACTAAAAATACAAAAAATTAGCCGGGCATGGTGGCGGCCTATGTAATCCCAGCTACTTGGGAGGCTGAGGCAGGAGAATTGCTAGAACCTGGGAGACGGAGGTTGCCGTGAGCCGAGATGGTGCTAGCCTTGGCGACAGAGCGAGACTCTGTTTCAGAAAAACAAACAAACAAACAAAAAACAAGAGCTGTTTATTGGGAGTTTTGATAAGACAAGTCAAAGACCTGAAAATAGAGGTCAAACTAACGATTTCTGCTCTAACAAGCATCATTGTGAGTTGTGAATGCCTCCCTTGTGAACATGCCCTGCGTGCCTGATGAATTGCTGCCAATATTGTCTTCGGCACCCCAAGATTATAGTTAACCCAGTAGCCCCGCAGGTGGAATGCCTTGGGCTAGCAGTGCTATCAAGGGACAGGGCTATGAAACTGACAGGTTTAACTTCTTAGCTCCCATTTTCCTCATCAGGTATGTCTGAGGCTAATCCCCTTCCTTCTTCTAGCTCTATTACTTTTTTTTTTTTTTGAGATGAGTCTTGCTCTTTTGCTCAGGCTGGAGTGCAATGGCATAATCTAGGTGCACTGCAATCTCTGCCTCCCAGGTTCAAGCTATTCTCCTGCCTCAGCCTCCCAAGTAGCTGAGACTACAGGCGTGTGCCACCACAGCCGGCTTTTTTTTTTTTTTTTTTTTTTGTATTTTTAGTAGAGACAGGGTTTCACCATGTTGGTCAGGCTGGTCTTGAACTCCTGACCTCGTGATCCGCCTACCTCGGCCTCCCAAAGTGTTGGGATTACAGGTGTGAGCCACAGCACTCAGCCAAAATGTTCTTAGGCTCTCAAGATTCATATAGTGAGCCATTATAAACCAAGGAGATTGAAGTTAGAAGTATTATCAAAGTTGAATGCTGTTGTTGAGTTACATTATTAAAAACAGTGAATTTAATATTGCATTAAGTTTTTTTTTTTTGAGACAGAGTCTTGCTCTGTTGCCCAGGCTAGAGTGCAGTGGCACAATCTCAGCTCACTGCAACTTCTGCCTTCCAGGTTCAAGCAGTTCTCCTGCCTCAGCCTCCTCAGTAGCTGAGATTACAGGCACCTGCCATCATGCCCAGCTAATTTTGGTATTTTTGTAGAGATGGAGTTTGAGCATGTTGTACAGGCTGGTCTTGAATTCTTGACCTCGTGTGATCCACCCGCCTTGGCCTCCCAAGGTGCTGGGATTACAGGCATGAGCCACCCAGCCCTGCTGCATTAATCTTTTTAAAAAAGTAGAGTCTATAAATTGTCTTAAAAACAGTTTTATATCGTTAACATTTAAATGGTTTTAACAAATTAATGTACATATTTAATCTTTAAATCGTTTACCGTCACACTTTCATTTTTACCATCCGGCTTACATTTTTACTTTTACCATCAGACTTAGATTTCTTAAAAAAGAGTTTAGGAGTGAGTTTTTCTGGATGTACTGCATTGTTAGAATTTGTCAGCTCTGGACAGACTGCAAACAGTCCTCGACAGGCTTGTGTTTTCAAATCAGCTAGATTGTATCCGTCTTTAAAGGACTCTAGCTGATGCAGTCACAGTGGTGGGGACTAGTTCAGATTCAGTTTTTTACACACTTTTTTTTTTGAGACGAGTCTCACTCTGTCTTCCAGGCTGGACTGCAGCAGCGCGATCTCGGCTCACTACAACTCTGCCTCCTGGATTCAAGCGATTCTCCCCATCTCAGCCTCCCAAGTAGCTGGGAGTACAGGCGCATGCCACCGTGCCCAGCCAATTTTTGTATTTTCAGTAGTAATGATGGGTTTCGCCATGTTGGCCAGGTTGGCCTTGATTTCCTGGCCTCAGGTGATGCGCCTACCTTAGCTTCCCAAAGTTGGGATTACAGGTGTGAGCCACTGCACCCGTCCCACATTTGTATTAAAGTATTGTTTTAGAAAAGATTTGTGTTCTGTGTATTGTCTTTTAATGGCCTGGTTAAAATACTTAACTGATAGTTACCTGTAGGTGTTTAATCTTTCTCAAAGATCAGTGACCCATGGGTGAAGAGTGCAAAGTTTGATTTACAAATGGGTAATTGGCTTATTCATATTACAGATACTTTATGAAGGAACAGAAGTAACAACAAAAACTGGAGACTCATTCTTCTGAATTGAATGGGTGGAGTTGGTCTTGAGACTCTTCTACTGTCCTCTTGTGTTTATATCATGAGTAGCCATTGAAAGTTTGAAGCTGTACATGGCTGTGACGCTACCACTCTTTCTTTAGAAATACCCTTAAGCAGCATGTTGTTTATCCTTATCTTAATTGCTGTGCTTTGAGGTTGGGAATGCTATTTGTGGGTATCTCTGGGATATCAGTTAACTCATTTTCTATTTTTGAATTAGGTAAGATAGATGTTCTACCCACCCCTACAGGGTGGTCGTGCTATGAAAGTAAGATGACTGTACGTTACAGGAAAGCTTAAAAAATATAAATGTAAGGTGTGTGTGTATTTTTTTTTTTTAATCTGAATGAAATACAGGATTTCTTTAAGTCTTTGGCCTGGAACTACTTCTTTGGGGAGAGTTGAAACCGTTGTTTCAGGTTATTTTGGATTTTAATGTGTGAGTTTCTTTTTTTTAGGGCATAATAGTTTATTTGAGAAAATTGCACTGTATTGATCATGGTGATCAGCATATATGTTATAGCTTTCCTGTTGGGTATCAACAATGTGCTATTTTTGTATGCTGAAATGTTTCAGTAGAATCACACTCTATAGAAGTAAGTATCTCTTTTCAGGTGGAAATGAAGACTAGTTTTTTGGGAGTTCTGTCTCACAGAATTAATTTAAACATCTTATGAATCAGAATTACAGTGAAATGTAGTTAAGAAAAAGGGAAGTTTTAAAATAAGCAGCTTGAACTTGTATTTTAAAATATTTTAGTCTTCAGTTTTGATATGTTAAAGCTGTGTCCACTCTGGCCAAAGCACAACCATGGAAAGAAAACCTCAGATAATGCCCATGCTGCCATTCCTAAACTGTGGATTTCCCTTACCTGTGTTCTGTTACTTCTTTGCTTATCTGGTTCAGTTCACATTGTATTACTCCTTTTATTTCTAGTTTTGTTTTTCCACATGATTGCTCTTTTTCTGTGAATTTTCTGGAGTTGTTAACCTGGTTATCATTTGCTAATATGATAAACAAGTAATTCAAGCAGTTTTCTTTTAAGATAGTTATATATTTGGTCAGTTTTTACTATTTTACATAATTATTTAAGGGGTGAGTATTTTTCACATCATTTATTTTTTTTTTTTTTTTTTTTTGAGATGGAGTCTCGCTCTGTTGCCCAGGCTGAAGTGCAGTGGCACGATCTCGGCTCACTGCAAGCTCCGCCTCCCAGGTTCTTGCCATTCTCCTGCCTCAGCCTCCCGAGTAGCTGGGACTACAGGCGCCCGCCACCACGCCTGGCTAATTTTTTTGTATTTTTTTAGTAGAGACGGGGTTTCACCATGTTGGCCAGGATCGTCTCGATCTCCTGACCCCATGATCCGCCCGCCGCGGCCTCCCAAAGTGCTGAGATTACAGGCGTGAGCCACCGCTCCCAGCCGCATCGTTTATTCTTAAATGTCACTGATAGCATGGTTATTGGAAGTAAGCGAAATTAATCTCATTGGTATAGATTTTAGGGCCTATATGTTGCTTAAATTACTTCAGAAATTTTTTTCTTGAAACGAAATGCTCTGTGTATAGGACATAAACTATAAATTTGTTAATTGGTTTTTAAAAAAATTAAATTTCACTTGACAAAAATGGCAGTCATGGAAAATAAGGAGCCAGCTTTATAAGCTTCTTTGAAAAAATTATAAACATGTATTTTGACATGTTTACTTTAGTTTTTTATACTTACGAGAAATTCTTCCTTGAAAAAGTTCCATTGCCTTTAAACGGTTTGAAATGTTGTTTGAAAGACAGAATCTAACGTCACATTTTTTCATATACTTGACATAATTATGCTAATTTTGATTTTTAAATCAGAATTTTTCATTAAATATTTGCTTATTTGCAGGTATATTTGCTTACTTAAACTACCATGTCCCTCGAACGAGACGAGAAATCTTGGAGACCCTAATCAAAGGCCTTCAGAGACTGGAGTACAGAGGATATGATTCTGCTGGTACTTTTAAAAAAATACTATGGATTTTGCATGATTATTTAAATAGAGATTATTATTATTATTATTAGGTGACTAGACTATTAAAATCTGTTTTGAGTAAATTAAATTGGAAGAATTTTTGTCTCAATCATATTTAAAGGATTTATTTATGTAGTCTCAACAGTGTTACCATTTATGTGGAGTATTGCTTATGATGATCTTCTATTAAGAATATTATTGTAAAAACATCATATGGGGCATTATTGTGGTAAAACAAAATTCATGAAGGTCTTACTCTGTAAATTCTTTTTTCTTTCATGTAACTTTAATTTTTCTCCATTGATTTCATATTTTGGCATATAAACTTGCCTCAGATTCTTTTTTCTTATTTTTATTATTTATTTTTGAGGTAGGGTCTCACTCTGTCACCCAAGCTGGAATGTAGTGGTACGGTCATAGCTCACTGCAGTCTCGAACTCTGGGCTCAGGCAATCCTCCCTCCCCAGCCTCCTAAGTAGCTAGGACTATAGCTGTGCGCCACCATGCCCAGCTAATTTTTAAGAAGTTTTTATAGAGATGAGAGTCTCACTATGTTGCCTGGGCTGGTCTCAAGCTCCTGGCCTCAAGTGATCCGCCTGCCTTGGCCTTTCAAAGTGCTAGGATTACAGGCAAACCACTGATTCCAGCCTCTTCTATCTTAAATAAGTGACACATAAACATAACTTTCTGGTAACTTTATATTCTACCCTAGGTCCTTCCCTCAACTGTGTCAGAGGTTCCTAAGACCATCCTCAAATCGGATGATTCTCTAGGAGGACTCACAGGGCTCAGCATTTGGTTGTAATCATGGCTGTGTTTCATTATAGCAAAAGAATACAAAGCACAGTCAGCTAAGGGAGAAGGTGCATGAAGTGAAGTCTTGAGAAAGCTAGGCACAAGTTGCTCACCAGTGGATCAGTGCCTCAGGTTTTCATTGGGGGCTGGTCACATAGGCACCCTCTGCCTAGCATGTACCAAAATTCTAGACTCCCAAAAGAAGAGCAGATGTTCAGCATAAATCACATTGTTTGCACAGTTTGTTTAGTGAGATACTTTTGGTTAGGGTGGTAGGAATCCTTCCAAAAACGAAGTTTCTAGATACCAGTGAAGGGCCAACCTTGAAAACAGGCCTTTCTAAGGATAGCAGTTTCACACCTGCTATGTTAACTCTTTTTTGTACACTTAACATTGGCACATGGAATGGGCATTTGTCTTCCTTGACTTTCCTTAGTAATGCAAAGTCAGTTCCTCAACTCCTTTGTTTTTAAAATTCTCTCCTTCCTTAGCTTCTTTGAAAACACATCTTATTCTCTTCCTAAGATGCTAAGATTACTTCTTTTCTGTTTGCTTTGGAGGCTCCTTTCTTCTACTTACAGCTCGAATATTAATGTTCTTCAAGATTCTTTTCGAGATGAGTCTTGCTGTGTCACCCAGGCTGGAGTGCAATGGTGCGATCTTGGCTCACTGTTGCAACTTTTGCCTCCCAGATTCAAGTGATTCTCCTGCCTCAGTCTCTCCAGTAGCTGGGATTACAGGTGCATGCCACCACGCCTGGCTAATTTTTGTAATTTTAGTAGAGATGGGGTTTCACCATGTTG
>NW_012102909.1:1839264-1844048 GCF_000951045.1 Mandrillus leucophaeus | reverse complement strand
GCTCACTGCAACCTCCACCTCTCGGGTTCAAGCCATTCTCCTGCCTTAGCCTCCCAAGCAGCTGGGATTACAGGCATGCCCACTGTTTTTCTATGTCCCTTTTATTGAGAATCATTCAACAAGTCCTTGGAGCCGTTCTACAAGTTCTTTGAGGTATTCCAGACTTCTCCTGCTTTCTCACTTACATTCAGTCAGTTCCACTTCCCAGTATCATTTGTCTCTGCCTGCATTACCACTGTTTAGTTCAGGTCCTCTTCATTTTTGCTTTGCTGTAGCTGTAGCTTTTGACAACTGGTTTCTTCCTTCTGTTTCTCACCCTCCAGTTCTTTCTCTACACTGTTTCTAGAAGGGCTTTGCTAAACATTTTTGCGGAATCACTTCTCTGCTTAAAGGACAGTGTTTTGCCAGTATCTTCAGGGTAGCTTTTTCAAGTTCATTAGCAACTTAAGGAGACTCTTAAGAGATGTGTTCTATGACCTTCCTTCCTTAGCTACCTTCTGAGGTGGGTGCCCATCTTTTGCATTTCTCCATTGTATCCCAACTGTAACCTATAGTATTTTTATTGTAATTCATAATTATGCTGAATTATTTTTTCCTTATCTGTCTTCTCGATAGACTTAGAAATTTGAGGACGGGAATGGAGTTATTTTTGTTCTTGTGTCTAGCAACTATCCTGGTTCTTGATACACAACTGGTTTTCGGTAGATGTTGAATTGATAAATAAGTGAATTAATTAGATGAGAATATATTTTTTAATTAAAAATTTTGCCTCACATTAATAATTTTATCAGTAGTCTGTTTCTAAATCTTGCTTTTTTACCTCATGATGGTTTAGGTGTGGGATTTGATGGAGGCAATGACAAAGATTGGGAAGCCAATGCCTGCAAAATCCAGCTTATTAAGAAGAAAGGAAAAGTTAAGGCACTGGATGAAGAAGTTCACAGTAATGTATTTAAATTGATTTTTGTCCCCCTTCCCCTTCTCTTCCTTTTCGCCTCCCCATTCTCCACCAAGTTACTCCCTCCCCCCATATTTTGGGACCCATTTTAATGATAATGGTCTGTAACATTGAAGGGAGGAAAGAAAAGTAGTTTTGTTACTGTCTGGACTAGTTTTAAAATGTGCCTGAACCTGAAAAATAATCATTGCAACTAGGGAAGGAAATTAGTTAGGTATATACCTTCAGCGCAAGCTCTGAATAATAAGTATCTTCAGAGCCACCATTCCTGAGGAAGAGCTTTCCATAGGACAAAAGGTATTTTTAGTGATGCCCTTATACACGTGTCTTCACTTGCTAATTGTCTTCACTTTGAATTAAATGCCTAGCTTGGATGTAGTCAATTTTGACGTTGCATCTTTGAGTAAGTCTAATAGAATCTGGTAAGTATCATGTTTTCCCTCATAGTTTTCTTCTCTGGCACAGGGATTGTCAGAGATACATGCCCCATCAAAGAGGATTTACTTCTCAGTATTTAGGTCACAACATTATGCTTACACATTTTATTTTTTCACAAGAAACTTGAAAACAAAACAAACTTTGAAGTAGATTGATTGAAAAAATACTTCTAAAATTCTACACAAAACCCAGGAAACAGCAAGTATTTTATGTACCTACTCATATGAATGCCATCATAATCATTGTGGAAGAGTACAGGTAGAGGAAAATGATGGATTTTGTTTTTTCCGACATAAGCCATACGTTTAGCTTTATAGTACTTGTTTAATGGATTAAATCAATACTTATTTTGCCTGTATTGTAGTGTAAGATTAGCTAGGGGTAAAGCAGACACCCAAATAACTACACTTCAAAAACAATAGTATAAATATCTACTGTGTGTTCTGCGTCCTGTATACCAGGCTGATGTAGTGGGTTCTGTAGGAGAGAACAGACATTGTTGTGAGATTCAGGGGAGAGTTGCCACAAGTTGACGAGACTGGGATTACATAGGGAATGGGTGCTCATTATATTTGGTCGGTGAAGATGTGAAGGGAGGACTTTCTGAGTAGAATAGCATAGAAAGATAAGAATAGTAATGGCAGGTTTGAATGATAGTAGTCCTTTTTATTTAAAGTATTGGTAGACAAATATGGGAGGTTATAAAGGCAGATTGTGAACAGAATCACCATTATTCAATGTCAACATATTGAAACATGCCTCTTTGCAGTAAACTGTTTTTTTCCCCCCCCAGATGGAGTCTTGCTGCAATGCCCAGGCTGGAGTGCAATGGCACAGTCTTGGCTCACTGCAACCTCTGCCTCCCAGGTTCAAGCAATTCTTCTGTTTCAGCCTCCCGAGTAGCTGGGATTATAGACATGTGCCACCATGCCTGGCTAATTTTTGTATTTTTGGTAGAGATGGGGTTTCACTATATTGGCCAGGCTAGTTTTGAACTCCTGACTGCAAGTGATCCACCCACCTCGGCCTCCCAAAGTACTGGGATTACAGGCATTAGCCACTGTGCCTGGCCAACTGGTTTGTTTTTGAAGCGTAATTATTTGGGTGTCTGCTTTACTCCTAGCTATTTTTTTTTTTTTTTTTTTTTAAAGATGCACTCTTGGTCTCTTGCCCAGGCTGGAGTGTAGTGACACAATATCGGCTTACTGCACCCTCTGCTTCCTGGTTCAAGCAATTCTCCTGCCTCAGCCTCCCAGGTAGCTGGGATTACAGGCATGTGCCACCACGTCTGGCTAATTTTTGTATTTTTAGTAGAGACGGGGTTTTGCCATGTTGGCCAGGCTGGTCGTGAACTCCTGACCTCAGGTGATCCACCCTCTTTGGCCTCCCAAAGTGCTAGAATTACAGGCTTGAGCCACTGTGCCTGGCCAACCCCCTAGCTAATCTTACCCTACAATGCATGCAAAATAAATATTGATTGAATTTATTAGCTACAAATGGAAACTTGCAGGTATTACTGGTGAATTTGTGACTGGTAAATCACTTTAAAGAGCAATCTGGCAGTATCTACCTGGGAAATGCCTATACCCTGAGACTAAGCACTTCCACTCTTGGATATATACTTGAAGGAAATACAATGAACAAGGTGACATGACAACAAGATTCATTGCCACAAAATTTGGAAACAGCATAAATGTCTGTAAATAAGGGAATGGGGTGATATAATAAGTTGTGTATGCCGGGTGTGGTGGCTCATGCCTGTAATCCTAGCTCTTTGGGAGGCCGAGGTGGGCAGATTGCCTGAGCTCTGGAGTTTGAGACCAGCCTGGGCAACATGGTGAAACCCTATCTCTACTAAAATACAAAAATTAGCCAGGTGTGGCAGCGTGTGCCCATAATTCCAGCTAGTCGGGGAGGCTGAGGCAGTAGAATCACTTGAATCCAGGAGGCGGATCTTGCATTGAGCTGAGATCAGGCTGCTGCACGCCAGCCTGGACAACAGAGTGAGACTCCATCTCCACAAAAGAGCAACAACAAAAACAACAAAAAATAAGTTGTATATGATAGTGAATGACCATATGTAGCTTTTGAAAGGAGTGCACTGAATCTGGTTCCGCATATGGGAACATGGATAATTCCTGGTATGTAAAGTATAGGACATTTGAAACACAGAATGATACTATCATTTATGGTCTCATGTTAACATAATCATAGTTTAAAAGTCATGTATAGTAAGACTGTCAACTTGAGAATCCTCTGAGGAGGAAATGAATGGGATGGGGATATAAAGGAGGTATCAATTGCATTTTTTTTACATTTATTTATTTAGAGTTTCCATATACCACATTGATTTTTTACATTTTAGATCCTAAAAAATATGTAAAGCACAAATGAGTAGATGTTTCGTTAACTCTGAGTATGGGTAGTTGGGTGTTCATTATTCCCAGCAAATTTAAATATGTTTTAAGTATTTTTTTTAAAAAGGGAAGATGACATCTGAGAAAAAGCAGGCAGAAGGCAAGCAGCCATGGGAGTAGAGGTAGGTTAAGATGGAAGATGCAAATGAGGAAATTATTGAAGCAGTACAGCCCAAGAAGATCAAGGCACAGGCAAGCAGTTGGCCTTTAAAGGAAAGAGTGTACTTTAGGAATCAAAGGTAAAAGACAAACTTAAAGCAGATAATTACCAGGTGAGAGGACAAAAGCTGAGTAAAGTGGAAATTGAGGGACTGCAGGTAGGATTGAGCTTTACAGAGAATAGAAAAGATATGATGAACTGTAGGGGAGCTGGATTGAGCTATCAGTTTAATGAATAAGGAACTTGGATACATGTTTCCTAACTAGCAACAGTGAAATAGGTATGCTGATTACCATGAATTTGAAAGGGTCTTAATTTACAGAATTTTCTGACTGTATTCAGTATTGCTTGGCAGTGGATGGGAGAAGAGAAACTGAGTGTGGGGGTTATCTAGACTTAAGATTCAGCAAAGGGCTTTAAAACAGGTAACAGACAATAAGGAGGAGTCAAGGATTCAAAGTCATGATGAATTTATATGACATGAAATATTTATTGGGGGAAATGTGCTTATTGTCATAGCGATAAGTTTTTTCTTACTAGACATTCGGTAATGTCCCTGCGGCAACAGTGAAGTAAAGGTGTGGTAATTACCATGAATTTGAAATGGATTCAATATACAGAATCTTGTGACTTTCTCCAGTATTGCTTGCCAGCATGTGCAGGGGGATACTGCTTTAATTATAGTTAGCTTTAAAAAGTAGTCAAACAGGCCCGGTGCAGTGGCTCACACCTGTAATCCCAGCACTTTGGGAGGCCGAGGTGGGCAGATCACCTGAGGTCAGGAGTTCAAGACCAGCCTGGCCAACATGGT
>NW_012102909.1:1832861-1839029 GCF_000951045.1 Mandrillus leucophaeus | reverse complement strand
GTAGTTAAAAAAATGTTTTCATTTCTTGCATTAGCCTGTTGAATAATGGTAAGTAGTAATCCTGTACTTTTCTTGAGGTCATTTATCAGGTTGCCTTAATTATTCAGAGCATAGTTAAGCCAGGAAAGAATAGATGCGTGATTTTATTCTTTGATTGGTTGAGCCATCCAACAAAAGTGTATCTGCCATGTATACCTTTTAGTGCTTAGGATTCAAAAATAATAAGGTAGGCTGTTTTTGTAGAACTCAAATTCTAGTGGAAGCTAGGTTGACAACATATCCTAAATGTAATAGTACAACAGAATATAGCATTGTGGTTTTATTATTTATTTATTTATTTATTTATTTTTGAGACGGAGTCTTGCTCTTTTGCCCAAGCTGGAGGGCGGTGGCACAATCTTGGCTCACTGCAACTTACCCTTCCTGGGTTCAGTTGATTATCCTGCCTGCTGAGTAGTTGGGATTACAGGCGTGCGCTACCATGCCCAGCTAATTTTTTTAGTAGAGACAGGGTTTCACCATGTTGGCCAGGCTGGTCTTGAACTCCTGACTTCAGGTAATCCACCTGCCTTGGCCTCCCAAAGTGCTGGGATTACAGGCATGAGCCATGGTGCCCAGCCAGTTTGCTCTTAATTTAGACCTAATTCTGATCCACTTTGTTATCTGGGTTCTTAGCCAAATGAATTTTTTATTTAGGAAATTAAGAGCATTACTAGTTAATAACTGGAGCTGTCCATTTTTTTTTTAAGACGCTCCAAGAAAAGATAGCTTATATGAAAAATAAATTAAGAACCAGCTACTTTTTTTGTTTGTTTTTTGAGAGGGAGTCTCTCTCTGTCACCCAGGCTGGAGTGCAGTGGTGTGATCTCAGCTCACTGTAACCTGCACCTCCTGGGTTCAAGTGATTCTCCTGCCTCAGCGTCCTGAGTAGCTGGGATTACAGGCGTGCACCACCATACCTGGCTAATTTTTGTAGTTTTAGTAGAGACGGGTTTTCACCATGTTGGTCAGGCTGGTCTTGAACTCCTGACCTTGTGTCCCGCCCACCTCAGCCTCTCGAAGTGCTGGGATTACAGGTGTGAGCCACTGCACCCAGCCGAATCAGCTACTTTTTGAGATAAAGGAACATTGGCCTTATGCTGATTTCCCAGTAGCCCCATACTTTCATAGCATTGCTCTGTTCTCAAATACCTATTTGATTTTGGTGGCACTCCATAATTGCAGTTTATATTGTGAGATGTGTGTACTCTCACCAGAGACCAAAGAAATTGCAGTCATAAGGTTGTGTGTCATTGGGAAGATGAATTTATTTTTACATACATGTTTAATTAAATTGATAATGATTTAAGGCAAGAATTAAATATAGATTTAAAAAGTTACATTAATTGGTTTTGTCCTTAACTCTTGAGTATTCATATCTCCAGGAAGCTTGAAAGAATAGTACATTATTACCTATATATACTTCACCTAACTTTATCCGTTACTAAAATTTTGTTGTGTTTGCTTTAATTCTGTATTAGTTTTTTGGTTGTTATTGAAACCATTTGCCTTCAGTATTTCAGTTGCATAAACTCCTAAGTCTTTATTTATCTTTAATTTTAATGTTTGTGGGTATATAGTAGGTGTATATATTTACTGGGTACATGAAATGTCTTGATACAGACCTGCAATGCGTTCCTAAGTCCTTTTTTTTTTTTTGAGACGGAGTCTTGCTCTGTCACCCAGGCTGGAGTGCAGTGGTGTGATCTCAGCTCACTACAGCCTCCGCCTCCTGGGTTCAAGTGATTATCCTGCCTCTGCCTCCGGAGTAGCCAGAACTACAGGCACGTGCTGCCACGCCTGGCCAATATTTGTATTTTTAGTAGAGATGGGGTTTTCCCATGTTGGTCAGGCTGGTCTTGAACTCCTGACCTTAGGTGATCCGCCTGCCTTGGCCTCCCACAGTGCTGGGATTACAGGTGTGAGCCACTACACTTGGCCTGCTAAGTCTTTTAATCACTATTTTGAATATGCCTGATCTTTAGTTTCAGTGATTGTATATTTCAAGAGAGCAGCATTGTAATAATTATATTTAAATATAGCTTATAGCATTATCTCTGCAGCATGATTTAATACTGAAATTTTTCTTTTCATATTCTTCAGAGCAACAAGATATGGATTTGGATATAGAATTTGATGTGCACCTTGGAATAGCTCATACCCGTTGGGCAACACATGGAGAACCCAATCCTGTCAATAGCCACCCCCAGCGCTCTGATAAAAATAATGGTATGGAAAGATTTTTCGTGCTTTGGAATGACTGTGGAAGCCTAATAATGGGGGCAGAAAGAAGGCTCTTAGATTTTCATTATTTTAATTATTTTTCATTTGGAAAATTTCAATCATTCAGAAGTCGTAGAGAGTATACAGAGCTGAGAGTACTGGCTCATGCCTGTAATCCCAGCATTTTGGGAGCCTGAGGTGGGAGGATTGCTTGAGTCCAGGAGTTCACAATCAGCCCTCGCAACATAGTGAGACCCCGTCTCTACAAAAAATAAAAAAATAAGTTAGGCATGGTGGTGCATGCCTGTAGTCCCAGCTACTTGGGAGACTGAGGTGGGAGGATTGTTTAAGCCCAGGAGGTAGAGGCTGCAGTGAGCCGTGGTTGTACATCACGCCATTGCCCTCCAACCTGGACAACAGAATGAGACCCTTTCTGTCCACAATGCCTGGCTAATTTTTGTATATTTAGTAGAGACGGAGTTTCACTGTGTTGGCCAGGCTGGTCTTGAACTCCTGATCTCAAGTGATCCTCCTGTCTTGGCCTCCCAAAGTGCTGGGATTACAGGCGTGAGCCACTGCTCCTGGCTGAGAACTTTTGTTACCGGTTTTGTCCTTAGGGCATATCTCTCTAGAAATGTATAACCAAATTACTGTGTTTTAGAGTTACTTGGAATAGTCTTTCTCCATGCAGTTGTGCTACTGGCTGGATACATGTTACTTTAATATGCTTTTTAAAAAATTTTTTTTAAATTATTATTATTTTTTGAGACTGAGTCTTGCTTTGTCGCCCAGGCTGGAGTGCAGTAGTGTGATATTGGCTCACTGCAACCTCCACCTCCCGAGCTCAAGCAATTCTCCTGACTCAGCCTCCCAAGTAGCTGGGACTACCGGCGTGTGCCACCATGCCAGGGTAATTTTTTATATTTTTAGTAGAGACGGGGTTTCACTGTGTTAGCCAGGATGGTCTTGATCTCCTGACCTTATGACCTGCCCACCTCAGCCTCCTAAAGTGCTGGGATTACAGGCATGTGTCACCACACCTGGGTAATTTTTTGTATTTTTAGTAGAGATGGGGTTTTACTGTGTTAGCCAGGATGGTCTCAATCTCCTGACCTTGTGATCAGCCCACCTCAGTCTCCTAAAGTGC
This sequence comes from Mandrillus leucophaeus, assembly GCF_000951045.1. Classification (NCBI taxonomy): domain Eukaryota; kingdom Metazoa; phylum Chordata; class Mammalia; order Primates; family Cercopithecidae; genus Mandrillus; species Mandrillus leucophaeus. Next base: position 1,835,620 of record NW_012102909.1, on the reverse strand, counting down.
TGGGATTACAGGCGTGAGCCGCCGTACCCGGCCTGTTTTTTATTTTTAAGGATTGGTATTATTTAAAAATAGATGTTATTTATGATTATTTAAAATATTTACATAATTCTGAAGTCACATCTTTAAAACAAGACATATTAAAAGAAGTCTACCCAGCACTTTGAGAGGCTGAGATGGAGGGATTGCTTGAGCCCGGGAGTTTGAGACCAGCATGAGCGACATAGTGAAACCCTGTGCCCACAGAAAATACAAAAATTAGCTTGATGGTGGCATGCACCTGTAGTCCAAGCTACTCGGGAGACTGAGGCAGGAGGATCACCTGAACCTGGGGGTTGAGGCTGCAGTGAGCCGTGATTGCGCCATTGCCGCCATTGCCCTTCAGCCTGGGCAACAGGGTGAGACTGTCTTAACAAAACAAGTCTAGACTCTTCTGTTTCCTCTTATTCCCTGTGTAGATAACATTCACCAATTATTGAGTCTGTTCTTTCATTTAAAAATAAGGAAATACATACAGAATACATACAAAAGTGTATATGTGTGTATTTATCCCTCCCCATTTTTTTCCTTTTATTTTAGAGACAGGGTCTCACTCCTCCACCCAGGCTGGGTACAGTGGTGGGATCATAGATCACTGTAACCTCAAATTCTTGGGCACAAGTGATCTTCCTGCCTCAGCCTCCTGAGTAGCTAGGATCACTGGCTTGTACCACCACACCCAACTAATTTATTTTATTTTTGTAGAGATAGGGGTCTTGCTTTGTTGCCCAGGCTGATTACAAATTCCTTGACTCAAGTAATCATCCCACCTCGGCCTCCCAAAGGGCTGAGATTACAGGCATGAGACACTGCACCCAGCCCTTTCTGATATTTAATTTAATTCAGAAGCTGCCTATTTAGGCTTCTTGTGCTTCAATAATTACTATTGAATATGATCATAATGGTAGCAATAATTTAGACTTTTGACACTGACAAGGCCTTTATGAAAGATTCCCAAAAACTTACATCTAGATTATGTTTTGAGAATTTGGCTTTAAGTTAAAGCCTTTAAATTAGCTATTTATGAATCTCTTGGTTCTAGAATTAAGTTTTTTTTTTTTTTTTTTTTTGAGACGGAGTCTTGCTCTGTTGCCCAGGCTGGAGTGCAGTGGCGTGCTTTCCGCTCACTGCCACCTCTGCCTTCCGGTTTCAAGCGATTCTTCTGCCTCAAGCCTCCTAAGTAGCTAGGTACAGGTGCCCGACACCATGTCTGACAATTTTTTGTATTTTTAGTAGAGGCAAGGTTTCACCATGTTGGCTAGGCTGGTCTCGAACTCCTGAGCTCAGGTGATCCGTCTGTCTCAGCCCCCCAGAATGTTGGGATTACAGACATGAGCCACCACACCCAGCAAGTGTTTTTATAAATTTATTTTAGTACTTGCTGTCATCTTCTCTCAAAAATCTAGTGAAAATGTTTATTATTTGGTTTCTAATTACTGTCAGCCAAAATGTCAGATCTTTACGTATATTAAGAACATTGTGAGGGGCCGGGTGTGGTGACTCATGCCTGTAATCCTAGCACTTTAGGAGGCCAAGGCAGGTGGATCACGTGAAGTTAGGAGTTCGAGACCAGCCTGGCCAACATGGCAAAACCCCGTCTCTATTAAAAATACGAAAATTAGCTGGGCATGGTGGCATGCACTGGTAATCCCAGCTACTTGAGAGGCTGAGCCAGGAGGATTGTTTGAACCCGAGAGGTAGAGGTTACAGTGAGTCGAGATCTTGCCACTTCACTCCAGTCTGGGCGACAGAGCAAGACTTTGTCTCAAAAAAGAAAAAAGAACATTTTGGCCTGGCATAGTGGCTCATGCGTATATTCTCAAGACACTGGAAGGATGAAGTGAGAGGGTTGCTTCAGCTCAGGAGACCAGCCTGGGCAACGTAGGGAGACTCTCTACAGAAAAATAAAACAATTAGTTGAGTGTGGTATAAGCAGCTGTAATCCCAACTGCTTGGAAGGCTGATATGGAAGAATCACCTGAGCCCAGGATCCTGGTTAAGGCTGCAGTGAGTCGTGATTGAGCCACTGCACTGCAGCTTGGTGACAGAGCAACGTTGTGTTTCCAAAAAAAAAAAAAAAAAAAGAAAGAATATTTTGATAATTTAATATAAAATTTAATTTAGCAGTAATTTTTCTCCTAACTGAAATGAACTCTGAATAATAAATCCAGGATTGGCAGGATTTTTTTTGGTTCTCTGTTGCCCAGGCTGGAGTGCAGTGGTGCGATCTCGGCTCACTGCAACCTCTGCCTCCCAGATTCAAGCGATTCTCCTGCCTCAGCCTCCCAAGTTGCTGGGTTTACAGGCACATGCCACCACGCCTGGCTAAGTTTTTGTATTTTTAGTAGAGACAGGGTTTCACCATGTTGAACAGGATGGTCTCAAACTCCTGACCTCAGGTGGTCCGTCCACTTCGGCCTCTGAAAGTGCTGGATTACAGGTGTGAGGCACCGTGCTCAGCCAGATTGGTAGTTTTTATGTACCATCAGTGGCTACAAATAGTGATATTGTCAACTCTTGATTATCTGTTCTTACAGTTTTCAAAGTTAGTTAAAAAAGAAGAAAATTATCCTGAGATCATATCTACCTTCTCTTGGAATGATACATTGGCATTTATTTCTCTGACATTCTATGACTTACCTGGATCTCAAACAAGTTAACTATAGAACTGATTGGTTTTTCTTAGCAAATTCCTTAGTTCTAGTTCTTTTTTTTTTTTTTTT
>NW_012102909.1:1786713-1832356 GCF_000951045.1 Mandrillus leucophaeus | reverse complement strand
CGCCCGGCTAATTTTTTTTTGTATTTTAGTAGAGACGGGGTTTCACTGTGTTAGCCAGGATGGTCTCGATCTCCTGAACTCGTGATCCGCCCGTCTCGGCCTCCCAAAGTGCTGGGATTACGGGCTTGAGCCACTGCGCCCGGCCTGAAATTGTTATCTCTACACTTCCTGTTTATTTCCCCACTCTACCCACCCCCTGCACTGTGTGCTTTGGCTATGCCACATAAACAATGCTGCTGATCTACGTGATGATAATCTGATAATGAGAAGTAGATATAATTACGTTATAAATAACATAAATAGTATAGCATGTTACAAATTTTTGACCTGAAAAAAATCCAGTTACAGTAATAGCTGTTTTAGGTTTCTCAGACTTCTAACTTTTCTGTCATCAACACTTGCTGTTTTAGAATTTATTGTTATTCACAATGGAATCATCACCAACTACAAAGACTTGAAAAAGTTTTTGGTAAGTAGTGACCTCAAAAGACACCAGTCTTTGAGAATACTTCTAACGAGAGCAGTGGGGTTGGTTGTTGGGATGTGCAACACCATATAGGTGTCATCAAGTAATTCCTTGGACAATTCCAAGGGCATGGTGGTTTATTGAACTTTTCTTTGCTAACAGTGGAACAATTCTGTTTTTTGATATGAAAAGGAAATGATTAATATTTGACTGTGATATACATGACAAAAGGCTCAAATAAAATTGGAATTTTGTGGAGACATTTTTTGCATTATGAGAGATTCTGTCATGTTTTAAAGTTCCTAGGACATATTAATACAAGAAGAATCAATACAAATTAAATGAAAGTTCTGTGTCCTAAATAGCTATATACTATATTGTTGTGGTCATAATGTTGACCTGCATGAGTGCTTTCTTAGGGCTGTTCAATTGAACTTTCTCCAGTGATGGAAGACATAGTGTATCTGGGCTATTCAGTATAGTAACCACTGTCCACATATGGTTGTTCAGCTAGTATGACTGAGGAACTGAATTTTAAATTTTATTTAATTTTAATTAAATTGAAATAGCCACATACAGCTAATGGCTATTTATTGGACAGTAAGTTAAGTGTATGTTCAGTTACACAGAGTACAACACTGTTTTGAAGTCACTCTAATCAGATGGTGACTTTAATTTTGTATAATGGGATATGGTGTTCAAAGAATATTAGAAATTAGTGAAATATTTGAGGGGACAATTCTGTAGAAAAGGTTTTTATGTCATGAATATTTCTTTAATTGTATCTTTTTTTCTTTCTACTTACAGGAAAGCAAAGGCTATGACTTCGAATCTGAAACAGATACAGAGACAATTGCCAAGCTTGTTAAGTATATGTATGACAATCAGGAAAGTCAAGATACCAGCTTTACTACCTTGGTGGAGAGAGTTATCCAACAATTGGTATTAAGCCACACTTTAAAAGATAATTATGCCACCATTAATCATGAGAAACTTTCTGGAAATTAAGTTTGATAAGCAGGAGCTGTGCTATTTTTTTTTTTTTTTTTTGTCTTTTATTTCTCATATAACTATTCAGGTTGAATAATTTTGAGAGACTGATTGATTTATTGATTCCCCCCTACCCTCCACTTGAAATTCTACTTACTTCATTCTGGTTTAATGTCATGAGAATGAAAATCCAAAATCAAAGTGTGTCTAACAATTATGCATATATATACACATCCATATGCACCACACGTGGACATGTACACTGTACACACAATGGAGGATTAGTTATTCCCTTGCTTCTTGCTCATCGAATGTTCTTCTCAACCAATAACTTAGCACAATGGTAGCTTCACAGCTGCCACAGTTTATATTCTGGGATAATGCCTGCTTGTCTCTGAGCCAACAAAGTCAACTACTTATTTTTCCTTCTGGGGACTGTTCCTTGGCCCTGAAGGAAGGCTTTTCTATAGATAGAAAAGCATTTCCAAGCCTATGAGAAAAGCAGTATTCTTTTTGATTCCATCCAACATTCTTAATTAAAGATTAAAGACATCAAAGATCTACAAATGTCCAAATCCATGGAGATACCTACATCTCCCTTCCTCACTCTTAACTCTAGCTTTCCCACTTGAAAGTCCTTAACTCCCCAACTGAGGTCCAACCCTCACTTCCCTCCCACCTATACCCAAATCTTATATCTGTAGCAAAAAGAGGAAGCAGGAAAATGGAGAACGTAGAGGCTATTCCTTCCCTTTACCCAAGGCAGAGTAGAGTAGTGTGCCTTCCCTTCCCAGCTTTTTCTTGTTTCTAATAGGCTTTGCCTTTTATTCATCGTATAATCCAGTTTGTGTTCCAGGGTGGTTCTTCCCTCTCCTACTTCATGTTCCTCTTTTATCTGTTCTTGATTCCTGTAAGCCCTGTCCCTGAGGATTCGGGTTGATGGAGTTATGTGGTGTGCATGTTAATAATTGTATATATTTATATCTCTAATATCAAGGTCAGAAAGAGTGGAAGTTAACACTGGTGTACAATTACTAGGGCAGAGAATACGTTTTGGATTTTGATCTTGGGATCTTTTCTAATTCTGTCTTTCCTCTGATAATCGATAGTATTATGACGACATAGATAGGTGAATGATGGAGATAGGATATATCGGTTGAGAAGGTTCATAACCTGTACAAAAGATGACTTTTTAAATGATCTATTTTTGGAGTTGTTATCTATTGAGCATATTTTGAGTGTAGGCTTGGTTAAAAAAGTGGATCTTGGCGTGGTGGCTCATGCTTGTAATCCCAGCACTTTGGGAGGCCGAGGCGGGCGGGTCATGAGGTCAGGAGTTCGAGGCAAGCTTGACCAACATGGTGAAACCCTGTCTCTACTGAAAATACAAAAATTAGCTGGACATGGTGGCGCGTGCCTGTAATCCCAGTTACTCGGGAGACTGAGGCAGGAGAATCGCTTGAACCAGGGAGTCGGGGGTTGCAGTGAGCCAAAATCGTGCCACTGCACTCCAGCCTGGTGACAGAGTGAGACTCCATCTCAAAAAGGAAAAAAAAAAAAGCAGGTCTTGGATACACCGAAGCTTAGGAGTGTTTAAACTTTAGACTTGTTTATAAACTGGTATAAAAGAGCATTTGTGTGAACAAAAAATTTCTGTGCTGAAGCTAGTGTGTTCTAGGCATTTCTGACTTGATAATTGATTATAGTAAATATTGCTAATGCATTTTTTTCTCTCCATAGGAAGGTGCTTTTGCACTCGTATTTAAAAGTGTTCATTTTCCTGGGCAAGCAGTTGGCACAAGGTACATACACCTCTAACAATGACTAATGTATTTCAACATATTTGAGTTACATGTTTATTCTTCGTAGACTATACATAACCCTTTATTATAAAGGCTCTGCCCTTTATTAGATATATTCATGTGAGCATATTTTCACGTGCTCCTTCTTGTCTGTTGTTTTACCACTCTTCCATTTAACAGAATCCCTTAACAGGCGGGGCGCTGTGGCTCAGACATGTAATCCTAGCATTATGGGAGGTCGAGGCAGGTGGATCATCTGAGGTCAGGAGTTTGAGACCAGCCAGGCCAACGTGGCGAAACCCTGTCTCTACTAAGAATACAAAAATTAGCTGGGTGTGGTAGCACATGGCCTGTAAATCCCAGCTACTTGGGAGGCTGAGGCAGGAGAATCGCTTGAATCCAGGGGGCAAGAGGTTTCAGTGAGCCAACATCGTGCCATTGCACTCCAGTGTGGCCTACAGAGCGAGACTGTCTGAAAAAAGAAAAAAAAAAAGAAAAAATACATTTTGGCATTTAATTGGCCTTTTGTCTTTGTTGGGCGCACCAAGGTTACTTTGTGATTTTGGATATTGAATATTACCTAGTAAAGTTAAAATATTAGCTTTCTCTGTATTTTTTGAAACATGTATTCTAGACAGATTCCTAGATAATTGTACCATCATTACTTCTTAATAGGATATTTAGGCCTGATCCTGAAGTCCTAAGTGAGGTGCCCTAAGATATGGTAAGAGAGAGATATTTTTAATCTGAAAACAGGGTGACTAAGGAGAAGGTGCTACATGTTAATACATTGGCATTCTGTGCACAATTGAAAGGAATGTTCCATTTAACATTACAAAGGAAAAAATTAAAATACCTTGTTACAGAACAGGTGTTGGCAAACTTTTTTGGAGTGGACCAGATAGTAACTATTTTAGGCTTTCTGGACCATGTAGCCTCTGTAGCAACTACTCAACTTTGCAGTTGTAGTGTGAAAGCAGCTACAGAAAATAAGTAAAAGAATGGGCATGGTTATGTTCCAAAATAACTGTATTTAGTACAATTTTTATTTGTCAATTAAAAAAAATAATTTAAAAAATTAAAAGAAAAAAAAAAAACATAGGTTGGGCATGGTGACTCATGCCTGTAATTCCAGCACTTTGGGAGGCTGAGGTGGGTGGATTGCTTGACCCCAGGAGTTCCAGACCAGCCTGGGCAACATGACAAAACCCCGTCTCTACAAAATAAAAAATTTAGCTGGGTGTGGTGGTGCATGTCTATAGTCCCAGCTACTCCAGAGGCTGAGGCAAGGGAATCACTTGAGGCCAGGAAGTCAAGGCTGCAGTGAGCTGTGATTGTGCCGCTGCACTCCAGCCTGGGATACAGAGCAAGGCCGTTCTCAAAAAACAAACAAACACACACCCTTTATTTATAAAAATAAATAACCCTGGGACTGCAGGTCAGTTTGCTGACCCCTGATGCAGATTTTGTTTGTTTTTTTTTTTCTTGGATATAGGATCTTGTTCTGTCACCCAGGCTGGAGTGCAGTGGTGTGATCTTGGCTCACTGCAGTCTCCACCTCCCGGGCTCAAGCAGTCCTCCTTACTCAGCCTCCCGGGTAGCTGAGACTATAGGCATGTGCCATCACACTTGGCTAATTTGGAGATGGAGTTTTGCCATGTTTCCCAGAGTGGTCTTGAACTCTTGGGACTCAAGTGATCTGCCTGCCTAGGCCTCCTGAAGTGCTAGGATTACAGGTGTGAGCCATTGCACCTGGCCCAATACAGAATTTTTTTAAAAAATTCTTTTTATCTAGTTCTTTCTTATATCTGAAGTTGAGCTTAGGGGGAGAATTTAAGCATTTGAAGAGTATTGGCCATTAAATTTTATATCAGTCCATTATTTATAAAAATGATTTAATTCTAACTGTTCTTAAAATTTACAGGCGAGGTAGCCCTCTGTTGATTGGTGTACGGAGTGAACATAAACTTTCTACTGATCACATTCCTGTACTCTACAGAACAGGTAAAATTACCTCTACAAACGGAGTGCAGTAGATATGAAGAATTATTTTCCTTAAGTTGGAATAAATGCCCCTTTGGTCAGATGCATATGTATATATAGTTCTGTCTAGACATGAAAAAGATTTGGTTTCGTGAGTTCTCTGATGATTAGAATTTTTTTTCTGTTGTGTATCCTTAGCTAGGACTCAGATTGGATCAAAATTCACACGGTGGGGATCACAGGGAGAAAGAGGTGGGAAATGCATTCTGCATGGATGGGGAGGATCTTATCCTCTTTTGTTTATTCTTCACTAATTCTTTTGTTCTTCGAGTGAATGAATGTGCTGGGCCTCTAAAAATGTGCTTATTTTATGGGGAAACATATTTTGACATTTTTCTAATTTGCAGAGTATATTTTGCGTGTCTGCTTTTGGCATTTAGAAAGTGCTTTTAATAATTTCATTAAAATTTCTGAAATTTGAGAAAATAGTTGAAATTGTAAATTATTTTTTCCTTTGTTTTAAAATCATGTGGGATATATGCTTAGATTAGGAAAAGAGCATTGTGTGCTAGGTTATTATAGATTAACTAAGTGGTAGTTATTTGAATTATTTAGCCTAACTTTTAACTGAAATATGTTTAAATCGTCTTTATTTTATGCATGATATATTACTGTTGGATTTATATTTGCTATCTTGATTGGCTTTATTTGAATTTGTAGTGATTGTTCTTTTATTGTTTATGTATAAAGTTTAGTTTTTGTTTTTCTTATTTATTTACTTTGATGTAACTTTCCATATTACTTTTTAAATAGCATGGCAGGAGGAGACAGGGTCTTGCTCTGTTGCCCAGACTGGAGTGCAGTGCAGTGGTGTGGTCATACCTCACTGCAATTTTGAACTCTTGGGCTCAGGCGATCCTCCTGCCTCAGCCTCTCAAATAGCTGGGACTACAAGTGTGTGCCATCACGCCTAGCTAATTCTTTTTTTTTTTGAGATGGAGTCTCGCTCTGTCGCCCAGGCTGGAGTGCAGTGGCGTGATCTCGGCTCACTGCAAGCTCTGCTTCCTGGGTTCACACCATTCTCCTGCCTCAGCCTCCTGAGTAGCTGGGAGTACAGGCGCCCACCACCACGCCTGGCTAATTTTTTTTTGTATTTTTAGTAGAGATGGGGTTTCACCATATTAGCCAGGATGATCTCAATCTCCTGACCTTGTGATCCGCCCGCCTTGGCCTCCCAAAGTGCTGGGATTGCAGGTGTGAGTCACCGCGTCCAACTAACACCCAGCTAATTCTTATTTTTAGACAGGGTTTTGCTCTCAGCTAGGCTGGAGTGCAATGGCTTAGTCATGGCTCACTGCAGCCTTGGCTGCCTGGACTCAAGTGATTCTTCCCCCTCAGCCTCTTAAGTAGGTGAGACCACAGGCATGTGCCACCACCCCCAGCCAATGTTTTTATTTGTAAAGAGGAAGTCTTGCTCTGTTGGCCAGGCTGGTCTCAAACTCCTGGGCTCAAGGGGTCCTCCCACCTCAACCTCCCAAATTAGAGATTACAGAAATGAGCCGTTGTGCCTGGCTCCCAGCTAACTATAAATTTTTTGTACAATTGGAGTCTTGCTATATTGCCCAGGCTGCTCTTGAACTCCTGGAGTCATGTGATCCACCCGCCTCAGCTTCCCAAAGTGCTGAGATCACAGGTGCCTAGAGAGCCTGTGCTGAGAGCCACTGTGCCCAGCCCAGAGGTGTTCTTTTAATTTAAACAGACATTGATATCTCAAATTTTTTGACCTTATTTATTTAGTTTTTGAAACAGTCTCGCTCTGTTGCCCCGGCTGGAGTGCAGTGGCGTGATCTTGGCTCACTGCAGCCTCTGCCTCCCGGGTGCACGTGATTCTTGTGCCTCAGTCTGCAGAGTAGCTGGGACTACCGGTGCACACCACCATGCCCAGCTAACTTTTGTATTTTTAGTAGAGACGGGGTTTCGTCATTTTTGTTAGGCTGGTCTCGAACTCCTGACCTCAGGTGACCCGCCCACCTTGGCCTCTCAAAGTGTTGGAATTACAGGCGTGAGCCACTGTGCCCAGCCTCAAATTTTTAAACATATTTTAATTAAATATACTTTGTTATTTGAAGAATAAAATTATCAGTATTTGGAGAAAAAACAGTGAAACTCAAGCCTCTTAGGACATTTTATAAGCAAAGGTAGTTTTTTTTTTTTTTTTTTTGAGACGGAGTCTCACTCTGTCGCCCAGGCTGGAGTGCAGTGGCGTGATCTCGGCTCACTGCAAGCTCCGCCTCCCGGGTTTGAGCGATTTTCCTGCCTTAGCCTCCTGAGTAGCTAGGATTACAGGCATGTGCCACCACACCCGGCACATTTTTCTATTTTTAGTAGAGACGGGGTTTCACCATATTGGTTAGGCTGGTCTTGAACTCCTGACCTCATGATCCTCCCGCCTCGGCCTCCCAAAGTGCTGGGATTACAGGCGTGAGCCACCACACCTGGCCACATTTATTTTTTTAAAATGCTGAACTCTCTTTTTATGTGTTTTTAAATTCACTTTTTTGTTTTTGTTTTTGAGACGAAGTCTTGCTCTGTCACCCAGGCTGGAGTGCAATGGCATGATCTCACCTCACTGCAACCTCTGCCTCCCAGGTTCAAGCAATTCTCCCACCTCAGACGCTGGAATAGCTGGGTCTACAGGCGCACTCCACCACTCGCGGCTCATTTTTTGTGTTTTTAGTGGAGACGAGGTTTCACCATGTTGGGCCATCTGGTCTTGAACTCCTGACCCCAAATGATCTGCCTGCCTTGGCCTCTGTTTTTTAACATACAGTAATATTTACTCTTTTTCATGTAGTTTTACAAGTTTTGTCAGATGTGAAGTTGCATAACTACCAACACAATGAAGATACAGAACAATTTCATCACTCAATAAGTTCCCTCAACTTTCCCTCTGTCATCAACCCTTGTCTCATTCCCAGCCCCTGGCAAACACTAATATGTTGTTTTTCTATAATGTTACTTTTTCTTGGATGTCATCTTACACTTATTTTTCAAAGTTTGGCATCTTTGCTGTTAAATATGAATGAGAAAAGTTAGTTTGTTTTCATCACTGAAACATAAAATAATCACAGATGGTGGAAAACTTTGAATATGCTTTTTTTGACTTTTATTATTTTTAATAGATATATAATTATATATTTGGTGTGTATTTCAGTACATGTGTACAATGTATAATGATCAGCTCAGGATAATTGGCACATTTGAATGTACATTTCTAATAATTATTATCAAGTCTCTCTTTATATGTGCATTTTAAGAAGATAGGTAAAATAGCAGTTTTTATAAGTATACTTGTGATATTCTCTGGCTATTGTGTCCATAGTTCTGTTATGTCCTGGCCTTGGAGAAAGGTGCATTTTTGTCTCTAGGACGTTTATGTAGTCTTCAACTAATAGATATTTTTCCTATATTAGGCCAGTTTATAAAACTTTAGTATTCCAGTCTTGATGAAAAAAATTAATGTCTTGACAAATTAAGTAGAGATGTCATAAATCTGAAATACAAGAATTAAAAGGATATTAGCTTTGCAAAAAGACCTTACTTTATCCTGACTTAAAGGAAGTATAAGAAAACCCAAGTTAAAGAAAGGAGAGTTTCTTGGTTTATAAATTTTGTCCCTAACAGTGGGTGCCACATATGATATACCATGATTAGAGAGTGATATGCATCTGTTTTGTTTCAAAATCAGAATTAGTGTAGACTGCAACTTGATTTGTTATGCTGACTTGCTGCTAAAATCTAGTGATGTTTTGTTATGACATAATAAAATTAATTTGCCACTAGCCTTCATTTTTCTTTTCTTTCTTTTTTTTTTTTTTTTGAGAGAGTTTTTACTCTGTTGCTCAGGCTGGAATGCAATGGTGTGTGATCTTGGGTCACTGCAGCCTCCGCTTCCTGGGTTCAAGTGATTCTCCTGCCTCAGCCTCCCAAGTACCTGGGGTTATAGGTGCCTGCCACCACGTCTGGCTAATTTTTGTATTTTTAGTAGAGACGGGGTTTCACCATGTTGGCCAGGCTGGTCTTGAACTCCTGACCTCAAGTGATCCTCCTGCCTCGGCCTTCCAAAGTGCTAGGATTACAGGCATGAGCCACTGTGTTCATTTTATTTTTCATTGCACAATTTTGATATTTTAAATGTAATTTTGTGATAATTATAGGTACACAAACTTATGTGTTAAGATCATCAGGTTTTGTATAAAGTTAAAATTAATTTATACACACTTTTGATTAAAAAAACCAGTTAATATTAAGGAATTACTTGCCTTTTACCTGGAAAAGAAATATTATATGAAAAAAACATATAATGTAGCACTTTTACCTGCCACGCACTCTTTGATAGTTGCTACTTCACTGTACACTTTTTGTCTGTTCTTACTGGCTTATTGCATGGAAATGAGATGATCTACTTGGCTTTTTAAATTTGCTGAAATTGTTTTGTGTTGCTATGATTTTTTTCTTGATTTTGTAGAAAATTATGCATATTTCTACATTGTACGTGATTTTCTACATGTTTGCCAATTCATGTTAACTATATGCTTTAGGCAAAGACAAGAAAGGAAGCTGCAATCTCTCTCGTGTGGACAGCACAACCTGCCTTTTCCCGGTGGAAGAAAAAGCAGTGGAGTATTACTTTGCTTCTGATGCAAGGTGAGCTTAGTTGATTCAAAGACATTTTTAGTAAAACTTCTCATTCTACAGAAAACCAAGAAGTCATTGTGTGTTAGTCTAATTGTGCTCTATAAGAGAACTTTTTTAATTAAAGAAATATAGGTGACCATTTTGGAGATGGGGCTATAAGGACACTTTTTCTGTCATTTCAAAGAGTGTAGGTCAGTTTACCAAGAACACATATGCTCCTTGAGACTTTTTCCAGTGTATTTATTTTAGAACTCTTACATTTTTTTCCTTCTTATTTCAGGAGCCTTATCTAGGTTTTGAAGGGAGGAGATTCTAGATTGAAGAGTAAAATGGCTTAGTTAGTATCCCAATTGTTATAGCATAGTTGCTAAACTATTGTAGTTTTAGTGTAATGTAGATACTCATATTTTACATTTGGAATTAATTTGCAGCATAATCACTTTTATAAAGGGATAGTAGTAGACTAAGACATTCTGAGAGAAAATGCGGGGGGATGTTTAAATGCATTTATAAATGAAGTAGTAATGAGGATAAAATAAAATCACCCAAATTGCAAACAAGTATTTGAGTCATTCACTATACGTGAAAATAACAGAATATAATAAAAATGAGAAAATAATGCCATTTAGGACATCAGGGAATGTATTATCTCAGTGGGAAAACAATCTTTACTCTAATATTTTTACAGATGTGTAAGGTGTGTAGTCAGGGCTAAGATGTATAAGATTACACAGTTGACAGTTACGGCTTAAATACACTGGAATTACAGAAACATATCAGCCTTTTCTCATTCATGTATATGTTCATATTGAACAGTCTGAGTGAAGGCATATGCTAGCCTCAGGAGATAATGGTGAGTAAAAATAAAAATATTACTTGTCCTTAGGAGCTCTTCCTTAGTGAGGAGGCAAATTTTAAACAGTGATCACACAAGTGTAGGATTCCAAATGTGACAAGAGCTGCAGAATGCTAGTAACAGGGTGATTTACCCTTGGTGGGTAAATTTCTTTAAGGAAATGATGTTTGAACCGAGAGTTAAGGAGAGATTAGGAGTTAATTAGGTTAAGAGGTAGAAGGAGGAACATTCATTTTTTGCAAATGGCTCAGCCTGTGAGAGTTTAGGATGGCTATGAGTGTGGCTGGAAATAGAGAGAGTGAGAGGAAGCTTGGTGGAAGATGAAGCTGGAGAAGGAGGTATAGGGGTTACGGTAAGGCACTTTGTTGTCTGTCTTTCTTTTTTTTTTTTTTGAGACAGAGTCTCGCTCTGTCGCCCAGGCTGGAGTGTAGTGGCCGGATCTCAGCTTACTGCAAGCTCCGCCTCCCGGGTTTACGCCATTCTCCTGCCTCAGCCTTCCAAGTAGCTGGGACTGCAGGCGCCCGCCAGGCTAGTTTTTTGTATTTTTTAGTAGAGGCGGGGTTTCACCGTGTCAGCCAGGATGGTCTCGATCTCCTGACCTCATGATCTGCCTGTCTCGGCCACTTTGTTGTCTTTCTAAGAGCCAAAGGGAAGCTGTCAAATGGTTTGTTGAGTGAAGGAGAAATCTTCATTAGAGTTGTTGCCTTTGATATCAGTTTTGGCAGAAATGGAGAATGGATGGAGAGAGATCAGAGACAAAGTGGGTGGACTAATTGGGAGATTCCTGCAGTAGTCCAGCCAAGGAACTGATGGGAGCTTGAATTTGTCTGGTGGTGGATATAGAAGCTTTGAGAGTATTTGGAAGTTAAAATTTCAGGACTTGGTAATGGATAGAATGAGGAGGAAACAACCATGCTTTCTGATCTAATCTATTTGGTTTAGGTTACTATGCAGAGATCCTTTTATTTTTTGTCCACAGTGACCACCTTCCCCATACTTTCCTGTAGGGGATGGCATTAGTAACCAGAAAATTCTCCAAGATACTGCAGAGTGATAGAGTTTATATTGAAATTTGGTTCTTGTATCCAAATGATAGTTTCATTTATAGAAATGATCCTTGGTTATTGATTGTAATATCTCCTTGAAAATGTTATAGTGCTGTCATAGAATACACCAATCGCGTCATCTTTCTAGAAGATGATGATGTTGCAGCAGTAGTGGATGGACGTCTTTCTATCCATCGAATTAAACGAACTGCAGGAGATCACCCCGGACGAGCTGTGCAAACACTCCAGATGGAACTCCAGCAGATCATGAAGGGTAAAAGTTTTTGTCATGTTATAGCTTGCTGTCCTTAATGGAAAGAATATATTCTACTTCTTTTCCTAGCAATCTAATAATGAATGGTGAGTGGAATCTTCCACATGATTAGTCAAAGGACAACCCTAGGAAAAGGGATGATTCTTTAGAGAAATTATCTGCTGGTTTTACAATCATCTTCAAACTAATTAATGATTTGTTTCTAACATTATGAAAAAGAGATTATTAACACTTGATACTTTAAAGATACTTTATAAACATAAATATAGTTCATGTTCTGTTCCTTTTTATTCTCTTTGTGCTTTAGTTTTCTTATATATAACGTGAGGATAATAGAGCCTACCTCATTAAGGTTGTTTTGAGGATTAAGAAGCTACTATATGGCTGGGTGCAGTGGCTCACACCTGTAATCTTAGCACTTTGGGAGGCCGAGGCGGGCGGATCACCTGAGATGGGGAGTTCGAGACCAGTCTGGCCTTGCCAATGTGGAGAAACCCCAACTCTACTAAAAAATACAAAATTAGCCGGGTGTGGTGGCACATGCCTGTAATCCCAGCTACTCGAGAGGCTGAGGCAGGAGAATGGCTGAAACCCCAGAGGCGGAGGTTTCAGTGAGCCGAGATTGCGCCATTGTGCTCCAACCTGGGCAACAAGGGTGAAACTCTGTCTCAAAAAAAAAAGAAGCTATTATATGTAAAGTCCTTAAAATAGTGTCTGACACACTTAGTCGTATGTAATATTTGCTTCTGTTAAATGATTTGGATTATTTTACTGATGGGATTGTGGTAGGAATAGAAACTAACATTGGCCAGGCACAGGGGCTCATGCCTGTAATCTTAACTCTTAGGGAGGCCAAGGTAGGAGGATCACTTGAGCTCAGGAGTTTGAGACCAGCCTGGGCAACATAATGAGACCCTATCTCTACTAAAAATTAAAAAAAAAAAAAAGGTCGGGTGCAGTGGCTCATACCTGTAATCCTAGTACTTTGGGAGGCCGAAGCAGACAGATTGCCTGAGCTCAGGAGTTCAAGACCAGCCTCAGCAACATAACAAAACCCTGTTTCAACTAAAAATACAAAAAAAATTATGGTCGTGGTGACATGTACCTGTAGTCCCAGCAACTGGAGAGCCTGAGGTGGGAGAATCGCTTGAACCTGGGAGGCAGAGGTTGCAGTGAGGTGAGATTGTGCCACTGCACTCCAGCCTGAGCGACAGAGCGAGACTCTGTCTCAAACAAAACAAAACAAAACAAAACCATGAGCCGGGCATGGTAGTGTGTGCCTGTAGTCCCAGCTACTGAGGTGGCTGAGGTGTGAGGATTACTTGAGTCCGGGAGATTGAGGCTACAGTGAGCGGTGATCTTGCCACTTCACTTCAGTCTGGGTGACAGAGTGAGACCCTGTCTCAAAAAAAAAGTAAAAATAAGAAATAACGTTTATTGCATGACTCTACATGTATGTCAGATTTCTTGCTTTATTAATCCATACTGCAATCCATACTGTGAAGTAACTGGTCTCTTATTTTATGGATTAATAATTTCCCCAGCTTAGATAGTAACGGATAGAACCGCAGTTTGAATGTAGGTTACACTCCAAAACTTAAAGCTTGTCTCATTTGACCTGATGCAGTGGCTCACGCCTGTAATCGCAGCACTTTGGGAGGCCGAGGTGGGCGGATCATGAGGTCAGGAGTTCAAGACCAGCCTGGTCAGTATGGTGAAACC
This sequence comes from Mandrillus leucophaeus, assembly GCF_000951045.1. NCBI lineage: Eukaryota > Metazoa > Chordata > Mammalia > Primates > Cercopithecidae > Mandrillus > Mandrillus leucophaeus. The sequence goes on along the minus strand of NW_012102909.1, from coordinate 1,818,519 downwards.
CTGTCTCTACTAAAAATACAAAAAATCAGCCTGGCGTAATGGCGTGCGCCTGTAGTCCTAGTTACTCAGGAGGCTGAGGCAGGGGAATCGCTGGAATCCAGGAAGCAGAGATTGCAGTGAGCCTAGATTGCGCCACTCCACTTCAGCCTGGGTGACAGAGTGAGACTCCGTCTCAAAAAAAAAGGCTTGTCTCTTTCACTTGTTTTAACTGCACTTTTCAAGTATGAAGTTAATTAAAAGTTACTTGTACTCTTATTTTTTTCCACATAGAGTAAAATATATTCACCCAATCTTTTAGGCAGTCATGTATAAATAAACTTTCTCTATTGCATGACCTTTTGTTATATTTTATTTACCAAGTTTTTATTAAAGGTGGGGGACTTTTAGTTGTTTACAAATTCTTTTCTTATTCTTTGATTTATTTTTGTTCTAATTATGTGGTTTCTCTTACTGTAGGCAACTTCAGTTCATTTATGCAGAAGGAAATATTTGAGCAGCCAGAGTCTGTCGTGAACACAATGAGAGGAAGAGTCAACTTTGATGACTATACTGGTAGTTACATATGAATTATTTTATTATTTCAGTGTCTCTTGTAGGAGGTGCCATTAACAACCTGAAAGTTCATTGCCCTTAATAGCCTTGTAGAACAGCTACAGCTGTCAGCTGTCAGTGGAGCCCAGCCATCTTGGAGAAAGTTCTTTAGTGTATTATTCTACCTATATGAGATATCTAGAATAGTCAGATTCACAGAAACAGAAAGTAGATTAATGGTTACCAGGGGCTGTGGGAGGGGAAATGGGGAGTTATTATTTAAAGGGTACAGAGTTTCAGTTGTGGGATGATGAAATTACAGAGATGGATTGTAGTGATGGTTGCACAATAATGTGAATGTGCTTAATGCCACTGAATTGTACATTTAAAAATAGTTAAAACGGTAAATTTTATGTATAGATCACCCATTGTGTACCAGGGAGTGTCCTAGGTGCTGTGAATTCTAAGAAGAATGAGACCTGGTCTCGTTGCTGGGCAGCTTACATGTATCTGCCTAGCCTAGGTTTTCTTTCTGAGTGTACAAGTAAGTAAAAGTGTGAACTTCCCCAGAGGTCTTTCAGGTATTTGCCTGATGCCTTTGGATATCCTGTACCCTCCTGCATTTTTAAGGTAAAGGTGAGAGTACGACACTGTTTTTTGTTTTTTGTTTTTTTTTTTTTAGGACGGAGTTTCGCTATTGTTGCCCAGGCTGGAGTGCAGTGGTGCCATCTCGGCTTACCACAGCTGTCGCCTCCTGGGTTCAAGTGATTCTCCTGCCCTAGCCTCCCGATTAGCTGGGATTACAGGCATCTACCACCAGAGGAATTGTATCTGCCCCTGTAGACAGAGAGGATTGTTGAAGATGGTTGAGCTGGAGGAACTGGGAGAACAGCAGTAAATTCTTTTATGGTGCTTATGGAAATGAGGCCAGGGAAAAGATTTATAAGGGAAGAAAATGAGAAAATGAGACAAACTTTGGGAAGTTCATGGTTTTAAAAAGTGCTTTTGGCTGGGTACAGTGGCTCATACCTGTACTGGGCACCCAAAGCAGGAGGATTGCTTGAGCTCAGGAGTTCTAGACCAGCCTGACCTCGTTTTTACTAAAAATTTTTTTTAAAATTAGATGGGTGTGGTGGTGGGTGCCTGTAGCCCTGGCTACTAAAGAGCCTGAGGTGGGAGGATTGCTTGAGCCCTGTAGATCGAGGCTGCAGTGAGCTCTGACTCCAGCACTGCACTGCAGCCTGGTTGAAATACCTGTCTCAAAAATAAATAAATAAATAAATAGTACTTATATCTGTATTATGTACATAAAAGTTCTATAATAAAACAGGATAGCTGTCATCTTTTTTGTTGTTAGGATGAGGAGATTGAGGCTTTCAGTTTGCCAAAGGTCACGTTGTTAGTCGTTTATTGAACCAAACTAGTTCCCATGTATACATTGTTCTAAGTGCTCTCCATCCCCTCCCCTGTCCATCAGGCATTCTTTCTTTTGCCTGTAGTGATGGCCTACCTCATCTCAACAGGGATCAGGCTTTTCTCAAAAGCATCAAATTTAGAGCTTTGGGCAGCTCCTTTCAGAACTATCCGAACTCTCCTTAGCCACCAGAAATTTCTAGGACTAAGATGAAGGAAACACTGTGGCCAGCTAACCTCACTGGCTTACATCCATGTCATTCTTTGTCATCATCTGCAGTACAGGTCTTTCTGGTAGTTGGTCTGCCTTTTTTTTTTTTTCTTTGCTTTTATGTTGAGTCTTTGCCTTTGCATGACCCTAATCCAGCCCTTTACTGTTGTGTCCTTTCTTCCCAGACATTTGTAATTAATGCCAAGGTCTGTGGAAAACACTGTAGGCAGAGGTATGCAAACAGGCTTGGTCTAGTGCAGGAACAGCAAGAAAAGGCCAGTCTGACTGGTGTGGCCTGAGTGAGAGGGGATGTGCTAGGATATTAGGTCAGAGTAAGCGGGAGACAGGTCGTATGGGACTTGAAGGCCAAAGTAAGTAGTTCGGATTTGATTATAAATTATTTGGGAAGCTAGTGACACTTTTTATTTTGTTTGGTTTTGTTTCCTACTTGCTAATTTTTTAAAATAGAGAAACATACCTTCTTTCATTATTGAAATTCAAAAAGGAGAACATATAATTATTCAAAAGATAAAAAGTAAAACACGTACCTTGGTTTTATAGTATAACTAACTAAGATAAAAAAGAAGATGGGCTAGCTGGGCGCGGTGGCTGACACCTGTAATCCCAGCACTTTGGGAGGCCAAGGTAGGGGGATCACGAGGTCAGGAGTCCGAGACCAGCCTACCCAACATGGTGAAACCCTCTCTACTAAAAATAGAAAAAAATTAGCCGGACATGGTGGCTCGGGCCTGTAGTCCCAGCTACTAAGGAGGCAGAGGCTGGAGAATCGCTTGAACTTGGGAGGCGGAGGTTGCAGTGAGCCGATATTGCACCACTGCACTCCAGCCTGGGCTACAGAGCAAGACTCTGTCTCAAAAAAAAAAAAAAAAAAAAGAAGCTGGGGAGTTGAAGAGAGCAGGGGCAGAGTAGACAGACTGAAAATGGTTCAGAGAGAGCAGCAGGATGAGGCCCACGAGGAGGTACCTGTCATTCTCCTCAGCGAGATTTGAAACTGTTTGAGTCCAGAAGCTCTCAGTGCCTTGACCACTATATTTACTTGGTGGGTGCTTAGGGAATTTTAGTTGAGCAGTTGAATGAATGTTGAATGGGAATTTCTCACAGGTAGAAAACTAGCCTGTGTGGAAGGATTTCTGGACAAGACACATGGAGAACAACATATAAATAGCTATAGAAACTGAAAACGAAAAAGAGGACAGACTTCGTTGGAGGGTCTTTATGTTTTTAAAGGATCACTGTAAAAGATCCTTCTGGTAGCATATGGAGAGCAGACTCCAGGAGGTGGAGAACAGAAGAGAGAACTGGAGAATATTGCTGTTGTCCAGGGAGAGATGTTAGGTTTGAAGATAAATGTGGAGGGATTGGAACAATCAAGCATTTTGACTGAAGCATTAGGGGAATGGGGATGGCAAAGACTGAGAGAGAGTGGGTTTATGTTACTCTACAGGGCACCTTTCTGGGCACCAGAGGGGAAATAAACATAACTGAGATAATGTTTTACCCAGACAGGTTTATTGAGACATGATTAGATATAATAAAATTCACCATTCCTAGTGTATAACTCTAAGTTTGACAAACCTTTGCGACATAGTCATAATCATAACCTCTACAAAGTCAAGATGTAGAACAGTTCTGTCACTCCGAAAATTTCCTTGCACCCTGTTGTTGTCAACCCCTCCTCCAGCTCCAGCCCTCAACATCTAATGGTCTGTTTTCTGTGTCCCTCTACTTTTGCCTTTAAGATAACTTTCAAAGAGAAGAATGTAAAAATGACTAACTAAGGTAGAATGTAATAAATACTGTAATTGTGTGGGGATGTAGAGAGGTGAGTAAGGTCAGTTACAAGTTTGGGGGGCCAGTTAAGTTGTGACTTATTTAATTTACTTTTCAAAATTACAGAGAACTATGCTTTCCAAGAGGAATATTAATTGTTTAAAACAGCCGTATTCTTTATCATATTGGCAGTGGATACTCATAAAATGCGATTGCCTAGTTCACATGGTTCTTTGCTGAATAATTATATACACAAACTTTTATTTCAGTGAATTTGGGTGGTTTGAAGGATCACATAAAGGAGATCCAGAGATGCCGGCGTTTGATTCTTATTGCTTGTGGCACAAGTTACCATGCTGGTGTAGCTGTAAGTGCTTTTTAAAATTTTAATTATGTTGAATATTAGAGAATATCTATAGACCAAGTAGTAGCTCTAATAACGTACTATGTAAAACTATCTTTTGTTAATGTGTTATCTTTTCACTTTTGTGATAAAAACAGAAGGTAAGGGGAGAAATTTACCAGCTGCTTGGAATTATTTATCAATGGAAGATCTGTAGAAAAGGTCCCTAGATATACAGATAGACCTTCTGCAACAGACTTCATGAAAGGCCAAGACGGGAAAAGTTTTCTGTGCTGTCCTAGACTTGTAGCCTAGGGAGCTTGCCTACATGTATAAGAGCAGTCATTGGGTTTTGCTTAGCGTTATTCACTTGCCCTAGACAGATGTCCTGTATCATGTGTGAACCTCAATGCAGTTTTACTTTGTGGGCACGTTACTGCAAAGAAAGGTAGTCTGTCTTTTTTTTTTTAATTCAGATTTTATTCTTTAAATTGTTAGAAGCTGAAATTCAGTATCAAAAACGTGTATTGTCAGTGCAGAAGCATAGGTGTATGAGGGTCTTTTATTCTAATAAAAGACCAATATTTCCACATATAGTTTCCTTAGAGAGAGAGAGTTTACGTGCTGTTGATGTCAACTCTTATAAACAGAAGACCTTTACATTCAATTTCTGCTTTTAGGATTGATTTCCAAAGTTCATGACATAATTTTTTTATTTGCTGAGTCATAAATATTTATTAGGAGCCATTTATTTAAACAGTGAGTGAAACTATCTGGTCACTTGCCCTTGCATCTCAACAAGCTTTGCTCTTTTCAAAGATTACACCGTATACCTCCTCCCCTCCTCCCCCAAAATTATATGGTCCTAAACAGAAAGTCTATGTAATATTGAAGGGTAGAGGTCTGAAAAAGTGATTGTTTTGTCCGGGTGCAGTGGCTCACACCTATGATCCCAGTGCTTTGGGAGGGCAAAGTGGGAGGATCACTTGACACCAGGAGTTTGAGCCTGGGCAACATAGCGAGACCCTGTCTCTACCAAAAAAAAAAAAAAAAATGACCGGGGTGTGGTGGCAACTCCCTGTACTCTTAGCTACTTGGGAGGCTGAGGCAGGAGGATCACTTGAGTCGAGAAGGTGAGGCTGTGAGCCTAGATTGCACTGCTGCACTCCAACCTGGGGGACAAAACCAGGCCCTGTCTCAAAAAAACAAAAAAGTATTTTGAACATGGGAAGAAGAAAGAGGTAAACACGTTAGTGGTGGCTTAGATCTATTACTGAATGAGCCCTCTATTCAGAAATAGCAAATTTAATTAAATGCTTCGTCTAATGCTAAGATAATTTTGGGGCAGCAATTATATGCTCTGTTAGCATTCTCTAAGATTTTTTGTTGTTTTGTGGATACCAAGACTACTATAGTTAACAAACATTAGAAATCCCCCTGTGGTTTATCAGACAAAATAGTACCATTTATTTTATCCTGTTTTATATTTTTGTTGTTGTTTCATGACATATTTGCATGTTTTTTTTTAGTATCTCTCTATGTCCTGAATAATAACTGACTACACTCTAATCATTCTTAACTCATTTATGCCAGAGGTTGCAAAATTTGTTTGTGAGGAATCAGACTTTGGCGATGACCTTGAGCAGTAGGATATAAATAACTCCCACAAGCTTAGTGTTCCAATGATGGAACACTAGGCATAAATGATTTAAGTATAGCCTACTTAGTATGCTTTTCAAAATTTTAATTTTCTCTAGGTTTTGTAGTTGCATTCAGTGGAATTTATAGCATTAAGTTACTCTATTGTGATGGAAGTATGTCATTTTGTGTATTTATAAAAAATTGTTTGCAGCTGGGTGCAGTGTCGTGTGCCTATAGTTCCAGCTACTTGGAAGCTGAGGCAGGAGGATCACTTGAGACCAGGAATTCGAGGCCACAGTGCCCTATAATTATGCCTCTGAATAGCTACTACACTCCAGCCTGAGCAACAAACCAAGACCCCATCTTTAGCCAAAAAAAAAAAAAGTTGCCCCAACTAAAAGAGTAAATTATTAATTAGCACAGATAAGTCTTGAGATTACTTTTTTGAGGTTTATTACTTTTAAATATCTGGTAAGCCTCTAGATTTCTTTCTTTCTCTCTTCTTTCCCCATCTTTTTATTTTGAAGAATATGATTCCAATGTAACATTTATATTATAAACTGGGTGAAAAGGTTTGGTTTACATTTATTTGTAGGAAAACATTTAGCATTTTAGTGTCAGTAACTTAATAATGTATAATAAATAAAATATATTAATGGAAAAGAATAATAAAAGGAGCATTTTATCTTCAATGACTTTCTTTACATGATGTTGTAATATTGTTAAAAAATGCCAAATCAAAGGTATTTAATATTTTTGTGGGAACCAAATAAAACGATTCTGCTCAAATTTGTGGGCAAGCGCAAGTTAAAGGGCTATGAAATAATGGCACCTTTAAGTTCTTTATTGCTGAGAAGGAGGAAAGCTGAGATGGGTGAGAGATGGGCAGGACCACTTGCGTGAAGAGGCTGGTGAAAGGCTGTCAGGATAGGTGAGCTCCAGAGTTAGAATTAAAGCAACACTAAATGTATACATTGGTTGAGCTTAAAGTTTTTGCTGCCTAAAAGTTAATTTTTCTGTTGTTTTTGATTTTCTGATGTTTACTGTAAAAATAATTAGAATGGAAATTTACTGAAATGAAGGTTAAGCTACCTTTCGCACAGAGGCATACTGCTCCCTGCTTCATTCCCTCTGCCCCATCCCACAAAGGTTGAAAATAGCCTTCTTAAACAAGATTTCTAAAATATATTGACTTCTTTCGGGAAATGGTCCTATTTATGAATACATTGTATTTTTAAAGTGTTAAATTTTTCTCTCTATATTTGTACGTCTGTTATCTGATTTGAAAACCCTCACTGACATGGGTATTACATGAATTTTCATTTTAAAGATTAGGAATTGGGTAGTTAGAGATAACATACAAGTTAACTCAGAACCATGCCCTTTCCACTTCTCAAAATGTTTTATATGTATGGGTATGTTTCTTTATACGAATGTACGTGGCCAGAAGCGGTGGCTGACGCCTGTAATCCCAGCAGTTTGGGAGGCCGAGGTGGGCAGATCTTGAGGTCAGGAGATCGAGACCATCCTGGCCAACAAGGTGAAAACCCCATCTCTACTAAGCTGGGTGTGGTGGCATACGCCTGTAGTCCCAGCTACTCAGGAGGCTGAGGCAGGAGAATTGCTTGAACGCAGGAGGCTGAGGTTGCAGTGAGCTGAGACTCCGTCAAAAAAAAAAAAAAGAATGTATACATAGTTGTTTAAAGAGACTGATAGTAAAATGTTAGCTGTGCTTATCTCAAGTGGTAGGATTTTGATTTTTTTAAAAATTTTAATCTAGGTTGTTTTTATTTTCTAACATGTCATTTTTGTAATCAGAAAAAGCAAAAACTATACACTGAATCCAAAGAAGTCCAATGAAAGAGTATTTGAAGGAAAGTTCTGTGACCAAGTCATCTTTTCTCTGCAGACACGTCAAGTTCTTGAGGAGCTGACTGAGTTGCCTGTGATGGTGGAACTAGCAAGTGACTTCCTGGACAGAAACACACCAGTCTTTAGAGATGATGTTTGCTTTTTCCTTAGTCAATCAGGTGTGTTAATTTTAAAGACTTAAAGGGAAGGAAAGTGATTCTTTCTCATAATTCTAGCATATCTTGGCAAAAGCTGATATTTAAAGATAAACTGGCATTGCAGATGACTTGATGAACACAGATTTGTTTTAATATTACATAATTCTTTATGAATTAGTAAAAATGAATACCTTTTATGTTCAAAGAGCTGGATTTTCAGTGACAGAAGGAAGAGAGATCCTGACAAGCCCATATTACTTAAAGTTTTATAAATTTATTGAATGGATGTTTTTGTATTTTGTTTAAAACAAGTAATATTGTTGAAAGTGTGGTCAATTTGTTTTTGCTGCTAAGAAACAGCATATGCTAAAACTGTTCTGTATGTGTTATGCTTGTCCTACTTTTTACACAGGTGAGACAGCAGATACCTTGATGGGTCTTCGGTACTGTAAGGAGAGAGGAGCTTTAACTGTGGGGATCACAAACACAGTTGGCAGCTCTATATCACGGGAGACAGATTGTGGAGTTCACATTAATGCTGGTCCTGAGGTTGGTGTGGCCAGTACAAAGGTAAATTCTTGACTCATTTCTCTGATGATTATTTAATCATAGTGTCAGTGAAGCAGACTAGTCTATAGACTATGCTGTATCTTATTTTTTTAGCAGTTACAGAACTCACACATTTTACTAATCATTGTAAATACTGTAGGACTTAAGGGTCAGTTAGATAAAAGACTTGTCATTCTCTCCCTCCTCCTAATCTTAGAGTTTAAAAGGGACTTATATATATAAAATGTAAGTCCATTTTGAAAAGGTCTCTGCTGGCTACCCTTGTCTATCACTTACTGCCCTCCCGCTAGGCACAGTAGGATACATAACAAGTATATAACATCCTCCTCTTTTATGAAGTATAGTCTGGAATTCAAAAAGTAACAAATTAGAAACATCCACTTGAACCATTTTTGGAATTTTTATTTATCTATTTATGGTTTCTAATAAATAATGTAAAAATGTACATGCTACCTCTGAAAATTTGTAAGGAGGAATACACCTTTGGTATACAATTTGGCAAGTTCCGGGCACGGTGGCTCACGCCTGTAATCCCAGCACTTTGGGAGGCTGAGCTGGGCAGATCACTTGAGCTCAGGAGTTCAAGACGAGCCTGGCCAACATGGTGAATCCCCGTCTCTACTAAAAATACAAAAATTAGCCAGATGTGGTAGTACGCGCCTGTAATCCCAGCATACCCGGGAGGCTGAGGCAGGATGAAATCACTTGAACCTGGGAGGTGGAGGTTGCAGTGAGCTGAGATCATGCCACTGTACTGCAGCCTGGGTGACAGAGCGAGAGTCCATCTAAAAAAAAAAAAAAAAAATTTTAAATTTGGCAATTAAAAAAATTTTTTAATGAGTATCGTATGACAGTATCTGTTTCTCTTTAGATATTGCTCTGGGGAGGTTTAAAGGTGCTGTCTTGTTTTTTGAAGGCCTAGTAAGACTACTTTGCTCTTTGGAATTGGAATATGCATAAATTTAGGAGGCTAATAAAAATAGGAAATCTTAGAAAGTTTTATAAATACAAGAGATGTTATCCTTCCACAGGTGTTTTTTGGGGTTTTAGGTTTGTTTGTTATTTAGAGACAGGGTCTTGTTTTGTCACCCAGGCTGGGGCTGGAGTGCAGTGACAGGAATCACAGCTCCCTGCAGCCTCAAATTCATGGGCTCAAGTGATCTCTGCCTCAGCCTCCTGAGTGGCTGGAACTACAGATGCACCACCATGTGTGGCTAGTTTTTTTGTGTTTGTTTTTTTTTTTAAACCGGGTCTTGCTATGTTGCCCAATGTGTTACTTTTTACGATTTCACATTTTTGTTTTCTCAGTATTTTTCTGCTTAAGTTTGATATTTGTTGCTGATTATCTAATAAGATGTTGGGGTATTGGTGGATTTGAGTTTAATTAAAGAATTGTGGAAGACAATGTTAATGTGTGCATAACTGCATTTGAGTTTTTCCCTCAAAGATTCTCAGAGAATTTTTAGTAGAAAGTTTGTGATTCTTACATAAAAATTCTTCTTTTTTTTTCCTTTTTTTTTTTTTGGAGATGGAGTCTCACTCTGTTGGCTAGGCTGGAGTGCAGTGGTGCGATCTCAGCTCACTGCAACCCCCACCTCCTAGGTTCAAGCGATTCTCCTGCCTCAGCCTCCCAGGTAGCTGGGATTATAGGCACCTGCTACTACGCCTGGCTAATTTTTGTATTTTAAGTAGAGATAGGGTTTCACTATGTTGGCCAGGCTTGTCTCGAACTCCTGACCTCAAGTGCTCTGCCTACCTCGACCTCCCAAAGTGCTGGAATTACAGGCATGAGCCACTGTACCTGGCCTTTTTTTTTCTTTGAAACAGAGTCTCTCCTCTCTGTCATCCAGGGTAGATAGAGTGCAGTGGTTCAATCATGGCTTACTGCAGCCTGGGCCTTCCCAGGCTCAGGCAATCCTCCCACCTCAGCCTCCTGAGTAGCTGGAACTACAGGTACAGGCCACCACCCATGCCTGGCTAATTTTTGTATTTTTCTGTAGAGACGGAATTTTACCATGTTGCCCAGGCCAGTCTCTAACTGTTGGGTTCAAATGATCTGCCTGCCTTTGCCTCCCAAAGTGCTGGTGTTATAGGCATAAAAACTCTTGAGTGAGATTTTTATTTCATGGGTATTTTGATATTGCTAACACTGTAATTTACAGAGTACTGAAACTTGAATTTTCTCCATATGGTAATTAAAACGTGTTACATGTTTGTACTTGGGTTTCCATCCTGTTGCTGAATAAATGACCAGCCACCTTTAGTAGCACTTAACGATTTGATTAGGGGATTGGAATCCCAGAGCCTGTTTGTTTATAACAGATTGTGAAACAAGGGCTACAACGTGGTGTATGTGGGATATGGGATTGTTTGATTGGATGGATGTCATTGACTTAATCTTTTCTGGAATTGTGAGCTACCAGGGGAAATATATATATTTTATATTTCTCATTCCTTTGTTTATGAGACACCTGTTATCCTGGCACTTTGGGTGGCTGAAGTGGGAGGATCACTTGAGGCCAAGAGTTCAAGACCAGCCTGGGCAACATAGTGAGACCTCATCTCTATAAAAAATTCAAAAATTAGCAGGGCATAGTGGTGCATGCCTGTAGTCCCAGCTATTCAGGAGGCTGAGGCAGGAGGATCCCTTGAGCCCAGGAGTTTGAGGCTGCAGTGAGCCATGAGCACACTACTACACTCTAGCTTGGATGACAGAGTGAGACCCTATCTTAAAAAATAATAATAATACATTAGCATTGGTATATCCACCATCTAGCTTCTACCATAGCATATTCACCAATTTTAAGTGTACAGTTTTAGTGAATTCATTTGGCTGTGCAACTGTTATCACAATCCAGTTTTAGAATATTTCCTAGATGAAATTAAATATTGATGTCATTTTTTTTTGAAACAGAGTTTCACTCTTTTTGCCCAGGCTGGAGTGCAATGGCATGGTCTTGGCTTACTGCAACCTCTGCCTCCCGGGTTCAAGCGATTCTCCTGCCTCAGCCTCCTGAGTAGCTGGGATTACAGGTACCCGCCACCACACCCAGCTAATTTTTGTATTTTTAGTAGAGACTGGGTGTCACCATGTTGGCCAGTCTGGTCTCAAACTCCTGACCTCATGTGATCCGCCCATCTCTGCCTCCCAAAGTGCTGGGATTACAGGCTTGAGCCACCGCGCCCGGCCCTCCTTTGTGTTTCTTTATAGTCAGTCCTCACGCCTACCCTCCAGCCTCATACTCAGGAACTACTGTTTTCTCTTGCTGTATTGTGGCATTTTCCAGAAAATTCTTGTAAATGGAGTTGTATAACACGTCTTGTATGTCTAGCTTCTTTCTTTTAGCCCGAAGTTTGTTTTTTAAATAAAACCGGTTAAATTTAGCAGTGAGGTATTGTATACCAACTTTAGTAACGCTAATGTTAATGAGTTCTGATGACCCTCTGCTGCTGGACCAGCTGAGCCTGAAGTTTTTGAGATTTGTTCGTGTTGTTATTTGTGTCAGTCGTTCTTTCTTTCTGCAAGTGTTTTTTAAAAATATCTTTTTATTTTAAAATAACTATATAGGAAGTTGCAAAGATAGTATGGAGAAGTCTTATGTACTTTTCACCCATTACCCCCAGTGGTTACCACATGTAATAAGAAAAATTAGCGTTTTTTTAGTACAGACTTTAATTTTTTTCAAAAATGACTCTTAAAAAATTTAGTAAGTATGGCAATTTAGTATTACTTTCATTTTTCTTGGGTTCTAAAGTAATTTTATTCAACTGTCTTAGACATTTTGGGCTTAGTTACTTACAATAAATTTTGGGTTATTTAGTCACAGACCATTCCAGATGGCAAATAAAAGTTTTTATGTTAATGGATGTTGAAAGAAGTTGATTATTATTACTATGATTATTATTATTATTTTGAGATGGAGTTTTGCTCTTGAGTGACTGGAGTGCAGTGGTGTGATCTCTGCTCACTGTAACTTCTGCCCTCCGGTTTCAAGCGATTCTCCTGCCTCAGCCTCTTGAGTAGCTGGGATTACAGGTACCCGCCACCACACCCAGCTAATTTTTGTATTTTTAGTAGAGACTGGGTGTCACCATGTTGGCCAGTCTGGTCTCAAACTCCTGACCTCATGATCCACCCACCTTGGCCTCCCAAAGTGCTGGGATTACAGGCGTGAGCCACCGCGCCTGGCCAAATAGTTGATTGTTGATCCTAATCCCTGGGCCCAGTGATGGAGCTAGTAGAAGAATTCTGTGATTATAAATTCTCAACTTTGCCTGAAAAGCTGTCAGGATTAGAGGGATCTTACTGAGTTTCTCATAGTGTCAGACCATAGATAATTTGATACCTCTGGAGGAATTGATGGGTATAAATGGTAGGTTCAGCAGTTTTTATATGTTATTGCAGGTGTTTAGAATTTCACCAAAGTGCTGACTTTTGTTGATTAAAAAAAATAAAAATGTAACTTTGTTTTTGGCTGACAAAAAGAAAAACCAAGTTTAACATTTCCGAGTCAGGATTTTCTTGGTAAACTCTTTGAAACCTCAGTAGATTCTAAATGTAGGGTATAGCTTATTTTTCCTCATAGTTGGTTTCCTGGTATGTATTGATGAAATTAAAAATATGAAATTGAAATTAGAAATTAAACTGTAATAGTAATGCAATGGAAAAACATGGATTAAAGTTGCTCTGTTTAATATTTGTACTTAAAAACTAGTGTTCAGATGGTTTCAGTTCAAACAAATAAACAATAGTTTGTAGAATAACATTTTTAGTTATGGGCTACAGGAACTGGAATACTCATTATCTGATCAGTTTGGATTGGAAACAGTTTAAGTATCCCAGGGGTCCAAGATACCTCTGACCTGGTAGTATATTTTGTGATTAGTTGATTTATTGAAAAGTAAACCACAGTAGGAAGAAGTAGACTGGAAGAGACTGGAATTTAGAATATAGATGTGCTCATTAGTCTTGGAGGTGGAGGACTTCAAATTCACTTTAGTGTTATGGGAAAAGATTCGAATCTGCTGGTAGAATATAATAGGTGTACGGGGGGAGGCAGTTGTGGAGGACCATGTGAGCAGCTGGAGGCTGGTAAGTCCAGCAAGAGGAAACAGGGAGTCTCATTTAACTATTGGGATGATAGGGAGTTACCAGACTGTGATTTTATTATAGAGGGAGTCTCATTATCCACATCATGCCAGGAAATCACTAATGGACTAATCCCTTATCAAGAGAAGAGTAATGGAAATTCAGCATATAATCCATGTGCATGTGCGCGCGCACACACACACACACACCCCCCTTAGAATAAATTTCCTAAAGCTAAAATTAAAACACTGTAACTGATAACGGCACAATAACCTACTGTTTTAATAAAAGAGATGTAAGTAAAAGCCTCAAATATCTGAAACATAAAAATGTTTTTCTTAATAACTATTGGATTAAAAAAAAATCAGAACTACCATTAAGAAAAACTTACTAGAGGCCGGGCGTGGTGGCTCACGCTTGTAATCCCAGCACTTTGGGAGGCCAAGGTGGACGGATCACTTGAGGACAGGAGTTCAGGACCAGCCTGGCCAACATAGTGAAACCCTGTCTCTACTAAAAAAATACAAGAAAATTAGCTGGGCATCATGGTGGGTGCCTGTGATCCCAGCTACTTGGGATGGCTGAGGCAGGAGAATCACTTGAACCCAGGAGACTGAGGTTGCAGTGAACCAAGATCACACCATTGCAATCCAGCCTGGGCAATAAGAGCACAACTGTGTCCCCCCCCGCCCACAAAAAAAGACTTACTAGAAAAAAGTAAACAATGAATAATAGAGGTAAAAATTTAGAGTGTGTGGCCAAAGTGATAAATAGAGGTAAATTGCATTAAATTCCTAGCACAAATTGAAGAAAATACTATATTTTTAAATGGAAAGATTGTTTTGTAAAGAAATGACATATCTCAGGATAGAATTAGTGTTCCTTCAACTTGCACTAAAATTAATTTCAAACAGACTAAAAAAATAAAAAGGAACAATGAAAACAACAGAGGTAAGAACATTTAATAATACTTAGCTTATGTTAGGATATGGAAGGATTATCTGAGTCTCAAAATTATGTCAACACCAATATAAAAGGTCAGTCCATGATGAGAAAAAATATTTGAGACGTAACAATAACTACCTTCTTAAAACCAATTTGAAAAAAACTCAAGTTGAAAAACAGGTGAAGAACAACAAAGTCATTGTCAAAAGAGAAAATATAAATGGTCAACAAACATGAAAAAAGAGCTTAGTTTTAGGATTCAAGATAGGTATGTTAAAATAGTAGTAAAGGTTCATTGTCCAGCAGTCAAAATGGTAAAAGTTTACTAAAGAGATAACTCTCAATATTTCACAGTACTTGACAAACCAGGCGCATCTCACATTCACATAAAGTTAGTAAGAATGAAAATAGTCTTGGCAGTAGGATTGTGAGTTTTAAAATATGTACAATTCTGTATCCTAAGAAAATAATTGTCTTTTAGTTCAAGCTGTCATCAGTAAAATTTATAGTACATTTTGAGCCTGTATATCCAGGTATTATACAGAACTGAATGTGTTACATTTGTCTCATTTAGTTGTCATGATAATCTTATAAGTGTCAGGTGCATTTAACAGATGGGGTATCTGAGGCCTAAAGAGATGAAAACTGATCAAGGTTATAATATAACTTGACAGTTCAGTTTTGGGAATACACTTGTACTATTATTTACGAGTGAAAACAAGTTATAAAATTGTACCTGCTGATAATTAATTTTCTTAACTGTGTAAAGAAAAAGAAAAACAGTAAAAACTTTAAGGCAATATTCACAAGTGTTAATAGCATATTATTAATGTAATTATTTATATTAACAGATGAGATTAAAGATTATTATTTGTTTACTTTTCTACAATTGTACTTTCTTTCTTTTTTTTTTTTTAATGCCAAACTTAAAAAATAAAACTGGGAGTGAGGAACAGCCAATAGGCAAAGGTGAAAATCAAAAAGCAATTAAAAAAAAAAAAAATCCAACAATACCAGTGCAAGTACTCCAAGGAGAGTTTATCAAGCACTTGCATTTTGACTTACACCAAAAACTAAATTTGGTTAGGCACATGCTGATTTACTCAACTTTTCCTTCCTTTCTTAGGGATATTAGGAATTTTATAAGCATTCAGTGAATTTATAAGGTGTTTGGCTTTTGTATCTAAGAAATAAAGGTTAAATCATTTGTTCAAAATTCAGAAAAGGAGAATAGTGATTTCCTAAGTACTGATTCAGTTCACTGTTACTAAGGTAGTTATATTTATTTATTTATTTCATTTTTGTTTTTTGGAGACAGGGCCTTCCTCTGTCCCAGGCTGCAATGCCGTGGTGCGATCCTGGCTCACTGCAACCTCTGCCTCCTGGGCTCAAGTGATCCTCCTGAGTAGCTGGGACCACAGGTGTGCACCACCACACCCAGCTAATTTTTTTATTTTTTTTAGAGACAGGGTTTTGCTATGTTGCCCAGGCTGGTCTTGAACTCCTAAGCTCAAGCGATCCACCCACCCAACCTTCCAAAGTGCTAAGATTATAGGCGTGAGCCACTGTGCTTGGCCCTAACGTAGTTTTAAAAGATAGAGAATGTATACCGTAAAACCAATGGGAATTTTATTTTCAGCTTTTTAAAATTAAAAGTTCTAAATTCTTAAGATACGGCTGCAACTAATTGTCTTGCTTTTTTGTGATGTTTCAGGCTTATACCAGCCAGTTTGTATCCCTTGTGATGTTCGCCCTTATGATGTGTGATGATCGGATCTCCATGCAAGAAAGACGCAAAGAGATCATGCTTGGATTGAAACGGCTGCCTGGTACAAAGATACTCATATGTTATACTTTTGTTGTCCTAAGGGAGTGGGTGATAGATAAAATTCTCTTCTTATCCTTGAAGCAAGTCAATAAGATCTTTCTACTTTTGCTCCGATGTATTAAAAAAAACCCATACTGATTGATAGCACAGAGGAATAGAAACAGTGGTCTTTTGTTGGTTGCTACCAATGTATTGTTATTTTATTTGTTTGGTTTACTGTCCTTTTTTTGCTAATATTACTTCTTAGATTTGATTAAGGAAGTACTGAGCATGGATGATGAAATTCAGAAACTAGCAACAGAACTTTATCATCAGAAGTCAGTTCTGATAATGGGACGAGGCTATCATTATGCTACTTGTCTTGAAGGGGCACTGGTAAGTTTTCTCAGTTCTAATTAATATCAGTCCATTGACCTGCAGACCTGACACATAGTCATACTTTTACATTAAATGAATGAAATAGGTAGAACTTTTAAAAGTGCTTCTATATTTATGCATTGTGGTCTGTTTACTTTGAGAAAGTGCAACAGAGAACTCTATTCAGAAGTGAAAATCAAAAAGAGTACATTTTAGCATGATAAACTTGGATTTAGCAAGTAACTTGGGTTAATTTGTTCAAATATGAATAAAGATTAAATTCTCTAGATAAGAAATTTAATTGAGGTCAGGCTGGGCACAGTGGCTCACGTCTATAGTCCCAGCACTTTGGGAGGACGTGGCAGGTAGATCACTTGAAGTCAGAAGTTCGAGACCAGCCTGGCCAACATGGTGAAACCCCATCTCTAGTAATAATACAAAAACATTAGCTGGATGTGGTAGCACATGCCTGTAATCCCAGCTACTTGGGCCCCTGAGGCGGGAAGATCACTTGAACCTAGGAGGTGGAGGTTGCAGTGAGCTGAGATCACACCACTGTACTCCAGCCTGGGCGATAGAACAAGACTCTGTCTTTTAAAAAAAAAAAAAAGTTACCCAGAAATATGAATATGTTCGTGATAATCTAAAATCTTTAAGAACTCCTTGTGGAGCTTTAAAACTTGGAATTACTTGTTGATAATATGGAAATAGCGATCTATTAACTTGTTAGATATATTTATAGATCAGTGGTCCTTTAATACTTTCGGATAAATAGACGGTGACTTGACATATCGGATGCTTTGTGTAATATTTACTTAAACATGGATTTTTGAAAAGTGGACTGAAGACAAATCTGGTTCTTTCCTATTAGAAAATCAAAGAAATTACTTACATGCACTCTGAAGGCATCCTTGCTGGTGAACTGAAACATGGCCCCCTGGCTTTGGTGGATAAATTGATGCCTGTGATCATGATCATCATGAGAGATCACACTTACGCCAAGTGTCAGAATGCTCTTCAGCAAGTGGTTGCTCGGCAGGTAAGTCGGGGGACTGTGAGAACACTTTGGGGATCAAAGAGGGGAGTTACGCTAGCTTATTTGAATGACTTACAAATCATGTTTACACGTGTTAACTCATTTACTTTGGAATACAGCCTTTGAGGTTTACTTGTGAGGAATCAGATACTTAGAGTTTTTTTTTTTTTGAGATAGAGTCTTGCTGTGTCACCCAGCCTGGAGTGCAGTGGCACAATCTTGGCCCGCTGCAATGTCTGCCTCCTGGGTTCAGGCAATTCTCCTGCCTCAGCCTCCCGAGTAGCTAGGATTACAGGTGCACTCCAGTACGCCTGGCTAATTCTGTGTTTTTGGTAGAGATGGGGTTTCATGTTGGCCAGGCTGGTGTTGAACTCCTGACTTCAAGTGATCCACCTGCCTCAGCCCCCCGAAGTGCTGGGATTGCAGGCGTGAACCACCACTCCTGACCCAGATACTTAGAGTTTTGAGAAGACCAATGTCGTAGATCTCGTATTGAGCAGAACCAAGACCAGAACTGAGGTCTTGGTCTCCACATCCTGTCTTCTTTCAGTTAACATATGCAGCTCCTTTTTAATTTAATACTTTAAAAACATTTAAAAATGTATTTTAAAATATTTTAAAATATATATTTCAGCTGAGTGCAGCTGCACATGACTGTAGTCCCAGCTACTCTGGGGACTGAGGCAGGAGGATCACTTGAGTCCAGGAGTGAGACCCTGTCTCTAAAAAAAATAAATAAAATAAATTTAAAAAAAATACACGTGATATATTTCAGGGGAAATCTAACATCTAGGTTTTATTTTAATATTATATAATGGAGTTTTCTTCACATCAGTTGGCTTTATATATAAATTCCAAAAGATTATTCCCTAAGCACAATGTGGTGGTAATGAACTTGAGCTTTGAAGTTAGGCAAACCTGCAATCAAGTACTAAGCCTGATATTTCTTAGTTGCATGAGTTTAAACAAATTACTGGATCCCATAAAGCTTCTGTTTCCCTGACTATAGGTAATAACATTCAGATTTATTACATAGGAATTTAAAGAAGTCTGTCAGTGAGGCTTCATGTGGATTATGCAGTGCAGTTTTTGCACATTCATAAGCTATAGCCCTGCCTTTGCCTACCAATGATGTTGTCTATGTGTGTGATTTTCTTTCCTAGGGGCGGCCTGTGGTAATTTGTGATAAGGAGGATACTGAGACCATTAAGAACACAAAAAGAACGATCAAGGTGCCCCACTCGGTGGACTGCTTGCAGGGCATTCTCAGCGTGATCCCTTTACAGTTGCTGGCTTTCCACCTTGCTGTGCTGAGAGGCTATGATGTAAGTCATCTACCACTGCAGAAATCTTGGGATGGTTTTTTACCTGGATACATTCTGATTTTTTTCTCCTAGATTTTTAACAATAGTGTTTGAGAAGTATCTGTTACCTGTTATATTTTCATGGCCCAATTTGTAGGTTACATCACAACATCTTCTTACCCATAGAACTTGAAGGAACTTGGGGTTCAGCTCCAAGATTGTGACTCACCTTGGGTAGTCGCCACCTGTTTTCTTAATATAACCCCATGCCTCTTAATAGGGCAGCTGTTGGCATTTGGCAAGACTGTTCTTTTTTGTTTGGAACTGTCCCACACATTGAAGACTTTTTAAGCGTTCCTGGTTTCTCAGACATTGTGGCAACCAAAACATTGTGCTTTTGTTTTTACTGACCCCTATGAGGGCTACTACTTCTGTAGAGGACCACAGTAGCTCTTTCTTTGTGAACTGGCAGCTTTAGCATGCTTTTTCCTTACCAATTTCAGTTTTTTTCAGGACACATTATGTGATAATATTTTCTAATCTAATTCTTTGTAGTCTGTAATAAAGATGGTTAATGATCGTATTGTTTTCTGTTTTTATAAACAAAAATAATTTGCTTATAGCAACCTCCCTTCCCTAGTCTGCATAATCTCTCAAATCTTGCTTTTTTTTTATTTTTGCAGGTTGATTTCCCACGGAATCTTGCCAAATCTGTGACTGTAGAGTGAAGAATATCTGTACAAAATGTACGAAACTGTACGATTAAGCAACACAAGACACCTTTTGTATTTAAAATCTTGATTTAAAATATCACTCCTTAAAGCCTTTTTTAGTAAATCATTATTTATATATCAGTTATAATTATTCCAGTCAATATGTGATTTTTGTGAAGTTACCTCTTATATTTTCCAGTAATTTGTGGAGGACTTTGAATGATGGAATCTATTGGAATCTGTATCAGAAAGATTTTAGCTATTATTTTCTTTAAAGAATGCTGGGTGTTGCATTTCTGGACCCTCCACTTCAATGTGAGAAGACAGTATGTTTCTAAAAATTTGTGCTTGTTTCACTATACTTCATTCAGACCAGTGAAAGAGTAGTGCATTTAACTGGAGTATCTAAAGCCAGTGGCATTGTATGCTCATAGTTGGACAGTTAGGGAAGGTTTTGCCAAGTTATATAAAGAGAAGATGTGATTTATTTTGAAATTTGTTTCTGTTTTGTTTTTAAATCAAACTGTAAAACTTAAAACTGAAAAATTTTCTTGGTAGGATTTATATCTAAGTTTGGTTAGCCTTAGTTTCTCAAACTTGTTGTCTATTACCTGTAGGTGGAAGAAATTTAGGAAGCAAAGTATTATAGTAGTGCATTGGTGGGTCTCCAATTCTTAACATATTTGCACAATTTTGTAGCACAAACTTTAAATTTGAGCTGCTTTCGACAACTGACAATATGATTTTAAATTTGAAGATGGGATGTGTACATGTTGGGTATCTTACTTCTTTGTGTTTTCATCTCCTAAAAATGGTTTTTATTTCCTTGTATCTGTAGTCTTTTATTTTTTAAATGACTGCTAAATGACATATTTTATCTTGTTCTTTAAAATCACAACACAGAGCTGCTATTAAATTAATACTGATATATTCAGTATTCTCTTCAACTTTGTCACAAGGAAGAATTTCCTATAGTTAATTTTAACTTTCCTTCACTGCATTGTTGCGTAAAACTAGTCCCTTAGTGCCAGTTTGGAAGTTATTTGTGATTGTTTGGAAGATTTGCAGGTCGTTGACCTCATCATTTCCAGTGTATGTGGTAGGCTAAGCTCAGAAAAAGGTATGTATGCTTTACACTGATAGCCACCAAATTTAGTATTACATTCTAGGTATTTTTCTCTCTGTATTTTCCATGCTCTACCCCTGAAATATATTTAGGAATAAAGAAGATATAAATAAAGTGATACTGGGGTATGTTCAGCTTATAGGTGTCAGAAATGGAAGTTGACAATTTGGATTAAAATATTTAAAGTAGAATATTATTATTTGATATCCCCAAAATTGTGAGTAATGATTTCTTCATGGAGCTTTTCTGGCCAGGTCTTCGGGGCTATAGGAGTGTGTGTCTGTTTTTGGTGAAGTCCTTCTTTTTCAAAAGTTTTTACTTTTAAATTGTGAAGGTAAGCTATTTAGCACAATTATTTAAGTAAGCTAAGTCTTTTCCTTCCTTTCTTTTCTCATTTGAACTTCTTGGTGAGGGTAAGATTTTCTAATAGTTATTGTTGTTGCTAGAGAATCATAGAATTCTGCTTGTGTATTAGGGTTAGAGAAAGATTTGTTATATTTTGAGGTAATTTGGAAGGACTTTCATACATGGTGACTAGAAACCTGATCTTTTTAAGAATAAAATAGGGTCACTATTTACATTATATATATATAGCTATTATAGCTATATTAATCTACTTTAATTGTTTCTAAGATTATTTTGTATAAGTCAGCTAGTATGTGTATAGTATCATTTCTTATTTACAAACATGATTCATGTGGGTTTGTAGCATTTCTTACTAGTTTAAAGTTTGATTCAGCATTCTAAGTTAAAACTAATGTGTGAAATCAATCATTAGCGTGCATAATCTCTGTGCCCCTCTCTGTGTGTCTTTCTATAAAGCACATGTGTACACACACACACACACACATACTGAAAGCTAGGGTAAGTTCTAAACTGAATATCGAAAACCAAAATTAAGAACAAAGAAGTGATATTTTCCAAACAAACATGGATTCTCTGCCGGGTGCAGTGGCTCAGCCTGTAATACCAGTCTCCACTTTGGGAGGCCGAGGTGGGAGGATTGCTTGAGCTCAAGAGTTTGAGAATAGCCTGGGCAACATAGTGAGACCTGGTCTCTACAAAAATATTTTTGGCCGGACGCTGTGGCTCACGCCTGTAATCCCAATACTTTGGGAGGCCGAGGCAGACAGATCACGAGGTCAAGAGAGCGAGACCATCCCGGCCAACATGGTGAAACCCCGTCTTTACTAAAAATACAAAAATTAGCTGGGCGTGGTGGCACGCGCCTGTAGTCCCAGCTACTTGGGAGACTGAGGCAGGAGAATCGTTTGAACCCAGGAGACGGAGGTCGCAGTGAGGTAGGATCGCGCCACTGCACTCCAGCCTGGCAACAGAGCAAGACTGTCTCAAAAAAAAAAAAAAAAATTTTTTTTTTTAAAAAATTGACTTGGCATGGTGGCTTGCGCCTGTAGTCTCAGCAACTTGGGAGGCTTAAGTAGGAGGATCACTTGAGCCTGGGAGTTTGAGGCTACTGTGAGCTGTGATTGTGCCACTGTGCTTCAGCTTGAGTGACAGAGTGAGACCCTCCTGACTCAAAACAAAAAACATGGTTTCTCCTTCTCTCCTGTCTTCTTACTCTCTATCCCATTTGAGTAGTGATTTTTAAATGCTTTTATAAGTTCTTAACATAAAAGAGACATTGTAATGAGGCACACTACTAAAGTGACCATGCCCAGTTAAAACCAGTGTAATATAGGATAAGAAAATCTGATTTTTCAAAAAAGATACTCTACATAAAGAATCCTTCATATAAAAAGTTCTTTTTTGTACTACATTTAAAGTTTTAATTCACTCATGTATAACTGAGAATTCCTTACCCTCTGAGCTCTTTTTAGGCCGGGAGGCATGTCTGTCATCTAGCATGTGGCCCAGTAAATAATTATTACATTGGAATCAGTTTTTCAATCTTTTTAAAAAAAATTCTATGCCATAAGAATAAAAGATAAAGAAAAATTAATGTTAACTGTTTTTAGCTTATAATAACTATGTCAACAAGTGTTTATTAATACCTATTATGAGAAAAGTCACTGTGGTAGGCATTGAAAATTACATCATCTTTAAAGCAGTGTTTGTCTCCAGGTGGACTCATCACTAGCAAAGTCTAGGTTCATTGGAAGGCATAGGGTGAGAGAATGGGAAGATGGAGTGGAGGTGGGTTGTTAAAGTGCTGTGAGTGAGTGATTTTGTCTGCTTGAATAATGGTCCATGTTTGGGGGCATATTGTGTTTCGTAAGAAGTGAAAGGTATTTGCAAAGTAAGCTACAAATGACCCATAAATCTGTAAACAACAGTCCTTAATATGCAAAGATGAAAAACAAGCATTACTGCTACCCAAAGAGAACTGGTGCTTGGTGATGTGCGGATGGGGCTGTTGGTTAAGAGAGCTATTACAGGTTTTCTCTCTTAGATTTCATAGGAGGTAGTTTCTGCGGTGAGATTGTTTTATCTTTTTGAATACAGATCTCTTGTTCTGAGTTAGTTCTGAGGATGGGAGGAAAGGAGTTTTTTTTGTTTTTGTTTTTGTTTTGCTTGTTTGTTTTGTTTTGTTTTTGGCTCCTTAGTAATACTCCTCTGACATCTATTTCTATTCTTCTTCAAAGAAAGGAAACCAACTGAAATGTTTGCTTTAACAAACATTTTAAGAAGGTCTTTGGGTTTTTTTCTCCCTTTTAAAAAAATTAGGATATACCATAGCAACAAAAGAACTAATGTAAACTATTGTATGCTACAACTTGTGATTTTTTTCTAAAGAAGCACAATGTCATTGAAAGTATTACTGAAAAGGATCATAGTCACATTGAATTTGTGAAGGCCAAAGAAATTGAAGGGAATGATATTTTCATTTTATGATATTCCCATATTTAGTAAATTTTGTGTACAAGAATACCAGGCAGAGTGTTTTACCCATGGAAACAGGTTTCAGATTGCTTTGTTTTTACTGTTAGAGTCTCAAGTTTAGAAATGTTAACACTTAAATCAGTTTTTTCTCACTATACTTAAAGATTGTTAATATTTTGGTATCTTCCTAGCTTGATGAATTTAAACATATCTTCAGATCTGTGACAGTGACAACAAGTAGGACTGATAATATTAG
Organism: Mandrillus leucophaeus; assembly: GCF_000951045.1. Taxonomy (NCBI): domain Eukaryota; kingdom Metazoa; phylum Chordata; class Mammalia; order Primates; family Cercopithecidae; genus Mandrillus; species Mandrillus leucophaeus. Next base: position 1,794,515 of record NW_012102909.1, on the reverse strand, counting down.
CTTCAAACCGATAATATCCAGGGTTAAAATAAAAATCATAGTGAAAGCACGATTGTAAAATTATGCCATACTAACTTTTAAGTCTGTAATAGCTTGATATCAAAATGTTATGTTGTATACCATAAATAATGGCTAGCGAGAACATCTTTGGAAATTCTCAAATTACCTTTCTTACTACACTGTTTTCAGAATGAATGTAGAAATGATCCTGTTAGCTTTTCAAATGTTCTGTGGTTGAATATGTTTTTGCTTAAATAAAGCTTTTGGTATTTGTTTAAATTACACTTCTTGAGAGGTGGAAATTTTAGACTTATCTTTGCTTTGTTTCAGTTTTGTGTTTTTTGAAATGAATGTTTAGTTTACTGAGCCAGTTGGTCATTTCTTCTTCATGTCTTGTTAACTCCAGTGAGTAAGCCTGAACTGTGCATAAATTACCAAAAACTTACTTAGAATTTCATTTTGAAGCAATTTGCTAATATTTGAAGCATATACACATTTGTAGTTATGTTAAAAATTGTACTAAGAATGTAGTCAATGTCTATTTTAGTTGTAAACATTTCTCATGTCAAAACTTTATTCATTACTGTTGATTTTAAGAGTAAGAAATCACTGCCTAAGTATTACCAGAAGCCACATGTCTCTACCCCAACCTCCCAGTTTGGGAAAGAATCGTTAGATAAAACAAGGGCTCTGCCTTTTCTGATACCACACTCCACAGATATTTTCTCACATCTTTTTAAACATTTTGCAATAACATGTTGTTTATAGGAAGCTTACAGGGTATGCAATGATTAAAATTTTTAAGTGAATTGATAGTTGCAAAAGAGGAATAATATATTTAAGGTCAGTGAGTAGCAAGACAATCTAAAGTTTCTGTAATATCTAGCAGTCTGTTCATTATAGAGCAAAGATTCCCTTACAGAATCCTTTTATGAACAGCAGGCTAGAGTCTATCCCTAGTGGTTATAGTACTTGCTATGTTTTTCAGGAGACAGTTATGCCAGGGTGATTTGAATGGATAGATGTGCTGTTTTGCCTGCTTGTAGAATTCAGCCCAGTCTTTGGTCTCTCTCTGTCTCCCTCCAGGTTCACGTGAGTCTTCTGTCTCAACCTCCAGAGTAGCTGGGACTGCAGGCGCATGCCACCGTGCCCAGCTAATTTTTGTACTTTTAGTAGAGATGGGGTTTCACCATATTGGCCAGGCTGGTCTCGAACTCCTGACCTCAAGTGATCTGCCCTCCTCAGCCTCCCAAAGTGCTGGGATTACAGGCGTGAGCCACCGCGTCCTGCCCAGATATATCAAATTTGACAAGTATTATATACTCTTTGGATCTTTAGGAATTAATTTTTGCCTCTGGCACTCAGCTTTGTGTATTTTGAAATGGAGATAAGTATAGGGAGGTCATGGAAGGAAAATTGCCAGAATTCCCAAACCATGTAACACTCATTGAGAATTCCAGATCCATTATATCTAAAGGGCAAGTGAAGGAAACAGTATTGTGAACTGGGTATAACTCCTTGATTCTTACCTAGTACATTCTTAATTTGTGAGACCCAAAGGTTGATAAATAATAATTTAAGATTGTACAGTACTCTAAACATCTGCAAAAGTCTAGATGTTATCAGTATTACTAGTTTTTATTTCTGCCAGTAGCTCCCTTTTAGGTTACATTGTTGTCCTCTTTCCAGTGTGGCATCTGTTACTGGTTTTTTACTATGGCAAGTTCGTTAAAAAGCTTGCTCCATTGTTGTCTTCAAGTAATGCCCATAAGGAGATGGAAGATATCTGAGACAATTAAGGCTTTAGCTTCTAGGCAAGAGAAATAACATTGCATTAAATTCCAAGTTTCTTTCTGCTAGACATGAATGTGTCTAGCCACTCTAATTTATGGGGGCTTTTGGTTTTTTTCCTATTGTACTTTGTATGTAGAGTTGTTTTGAAATATCAAGCATATTTGCTTTGAATTTGAACTCTTTCTTAATTTTGTATTTATCCTTTGAATAAAATGTAAATCCAATATTTATTAATTTCCTTTCATTGCTGCTATGCAGAAACCTAGGAAGTGTCGGGAATCTTTGTAGGATTTCTATCTTTTGTTCTTGGTTGTTAACTTGGACCCGTGTAGTGTTACTAAAGTTTAGAGCATTTCTTTGTTTGAAAAAAACTAATTTAGAAACTTTTTCATATATGTAATCTTTTTTTGTTGCTTGAAGTGGTGAAAATAAGCTGGCCTTTGAATACAGAATTGACTTTGCTGACATGACACTGGGAATTTAAATGATTTGTGTCTTCTTAGCAGGGACAGATTTGTATAAATTAGTTTGTGCATTCCTAGTTCTATCAGAAGATAGTGCTGTTTTTATTACTATTATTTTGAGAAAGGGTCTCTCCCAGTTGCCTAGGCTGGAAGGCAGTGGCATGATCATAGCTCACTGCAGCCTTGACCTCCTAGGCTCAAGCTGTCCTCCCACTTCAGCCTTCCAAGTTGTTGGGACCACAGGTATGCTCCAGTACATGCAGCTAATTTTTTATTAGTATAGAATATTCAGGCCGGGCGCGGTGGCTCAAGCCTGTAATCCCAGCACTTTGGGAGGCTGAGACGGGCGGATCACGAGGTCAGGAGATCGAGACCATCCTGGCTAACATGGTGAAACCCCGTCTCTACTAAAAAAATACAAAAAACTAGCCGGGCGAGGTGGTGGGCGCCTGTAGTCCCAGCTACTCGGGAGGCTGAGGCAGGAGAATGGCATGAATGCGGGAGGCGGAGCTTGCAGTGAGTGGAGATCGTGCCACTGCACTCCAGCCTAGGCGACAGCGAGACTCCGACTAAAAAAAAAAAAAAAAAAAGAGTATCATGGTTCTGCCTGTCATGGAGCAGCTATCCCTTTTGAAATGAACACACACTCACCCTCTTCCCAAGAAGAGGAGATAAGAAGTTACACAAATTACTCTGTCCATTTCTGTGTTATATTATTCCTCTCAATCACAACCTCTCTTGATATAAAAGTCTTATATACAGTCATCCCCTCTTGTGCACAAGGGATATATTCCAAGACCCCCAGTGGATACCTGAAACTACAGATAGTAGCAATCTCTATTTATACTTCTTTTTTTTTTTTGGATCTGATAACCAGGATAGCTACTAAGTGATTAATAGACAGGTAGTGTATAAGGGTAGAGACACCGGACATAGGGGTGTTTCATGTCCTGGGTGGGACAGCTCAAGGTTTCATCATGCTACTCAGATGGCATGCAGTTTAAAACTTATTAATTGAAGCCATGCTTGTAATTCCCTAGGACTTTGGGAGGCCAAGGCGGGAGGATTGCATTCCCATAAGTATTCCAAGACATAATAGCTCAAAATCCAAAATCATACACATGGGAGATAAGATACTACAAATGATAGGATCAAATTTGCCAAGACTGCAAACATTTCAGGCAGTCCTCTCGCCTGAGCCTCGTGAATAGCTGGGACTACAGGTGAATGCCACCACACCTGACTTTTTTCCTTTATGTAGAGATGGGGTCTTGCTATGTCTGCCCAGGCTGGTTTCAAACTCCTGGCCTCATGCAATTCTCCCCCACTCAAAAGAAGAGAGATGAATCTCTTTATTTGACTAAGGAAACTGCTCTCCAAAGAAATGCAGTTGTCTTAAGAGCCCCCTTTCTAGGAGTCTTCTAACCAGGAAAGATAAACCAGTGGAGAAGAGAGAGAGACTAAAAGTTGTCATCATGCCCAGATAGACTTTTCATCTATTCTGAGAGCAGCTTTGAGAGCCTGAAAGACTGTTTGCATAAGACAACCTTTGTTCACAATGTAGTTCCACCCCTCACCTTCCTGTAATTTGCTGATCATCTTCAGTTTTCTAAGATAATCATTTATAAGATAATATCTGCCTCCCAGGTTGATTCATTTCCCCTAGAAATTATTTACTACCCTTCCAAAATTGCCTACAGCTCCCCATGAGGTGGGAGGCATTTAGGCGAGAGGACTGCCTGAAATGTTTGCAGTCTTGGCAAATTTGATCCTATCATTTGTAGTATCTTATCTCCCATGTGTATGATTTTGGATTTTGAGCCATTATGTCTTGGAATACTTACGGGAATGCAATCCTCCTGCCTTGGCCTCCCAGAGTCCTTGGGGATTACAAGCATGGCTTCAATTAATAAGTTTTAAACTGCATGCCATCTGAGTAGCATGATGAAACCTCTTCCTTATAAAGATGAAACCTTTTCCTCTTTCTTATAAAGAGGGTGTTTGAGTTTCAGCCATGTGTCCTTGCTTTGAGTCTCATATTTGTGGGATTCCCGTGTCCATGTGTGTATGAAATTTGTATGCATTTTCTCCTGTTAATCTGTCATCAGCTCGTTTCAGCAAACCTTCAGAGAGGAAAGAAGGGAAGCTTTATTTCCATCTCTGCAATCTGTAGATTACTTATAATACCTGATATAGCCAGGCATAGTGGCTCACACCTGCAACGCCAGTGCTGTGGGAGGCTGAGGCAGGAGGATTGTTGGAGTCCAGGAGCTTGAGACTAGCCTGGGCAACGTAATGAGACACCATCTCTAGAAAAACTAAAATAAAAAAATTAGTCAGGCACGGTGGCTTGTTCCTGTAGTCCTACCTACTCAGGGGGCTGAGACAGAAGAATTGTTTGAGCCTAGGAGTTGAAGGTTGCAGTGAGCTATGATTGTGTCATTGCACTCCAGCCTGGACGGCAGAACAAGACCCTGTCTCTAAACAAAACGGAACACCCAGTGCAATGTAAATGCTATGTAAATAGTTGTACTGTATTTAAAAATTGGTATTATTTTTTATTGTTGTAATTTTATATTTTTTTAAACAAATATTTTGGATCCATGGTTGGTTGAGTCCATGGATGTAGAACCCATGGATACAATGGGCTGACTGTATCAGAAGCAATAAGAGGAATCAAATATATGACAAAGGTATAAGACAATAAAGAAAGACAAGGCAGATGTGAGGAAGGACTGAGAATGAAATATAACAATTGAAATTAGAATGGATGAACAGATTAGGCCCAGCTGAAGAGAGAATTAGTGAACAAGAAGATAGGTCTGAAGAAATAATCCAGAATGCAGCATTTACTATAGAGAGTGATAGAAAATGAGAAAAGTCAAAGCTTCTTTACTTTTTAGAGAATTTTCTAGGCCAGATTAAAGGCAAATCCTAGAATTTAGAGTGCTTCACAAATCTTAAGCTGATTAAAGGAAATTGCATTCTTAAACACATTGTTTTGAAACTGAACGCAAAAGATGAAGAGATCTAAAAAGCAGCCAGAGAGATAAGACTACCCACAAAAAGTCAATTATTAAACGGACAGCTTATTTCCCAACTGCACCAGTGGAAACAAGGACAATGGAACTATTTCAAAGTGCTGAAAAAATAATTCACGAAACTGAATTTGAAGACTGATGGGAAAATGTGTTATCTGATGAATAAAAACTGGGACTCTCACTAAAATCTTCCAAAGATAAATGCTAAGGTGACAGAAAATGATCCCCCAAAGGCTTAAGATGCAACATAATGAACGGTGACTGGGTGTGGTGGCACATACCTGTGGTCCCACTTACTCAGGAGGCTGAGGCAGAAGGATCACTTAAGGCAGTGAGTTCAAGGCTGTAGTGCACTATGGTCATGCCTGTGAATAGCCACTGCACTCCAGCCTGAGCAACATAGCAAGATCCCATCTCTTTAAAAAAGAATGGTGAGGAAAACAAAAGAAAACACTTTTAAATGAGGGTAAGTCTAAAGCACTAACTGTAAAACAGTAATGTTTTAGGAGCTATAAAACAATCCCTGTAATCCCAGCACTTTGGGAGGCCGAGGCGGGTGGATCACGAGGTCAGGAGATCGAGACCATCCTGGCTAACCCGGTGAAACCCCGTCTCTACTAAAAATACAAAAAACTAGCCGGGCGTGGTGGCGGGCGCCTGTAGTCCCAGCTACTCGGAGGCTGAGGCGGGAGAATGGCGTGAACCTGGGAGGCGGAGCTTGCAGTGAGCTGAGATCGCGCCACTGCACTCCAGCCTGGGTGACACAGCGCGAGACTCCGTCTCAAAAAAAAAAAAAAAAAAATCCATAATGAACTAAAATGCTGGACAATAATATTGTAACTTAGGAATAGAGGAGCAGAGTTAATAAGGCTCTTTTTATGATGTGGCAAGAGGATAAAGATAACTTGTGACTTTGTGAAGTTAAATATGGATATTTAAACTTTTATGAAAACTAAAAGATTATAACTAGAGAATATAGTTTCCAAAGTGACAGAAGAAAAAAATGGAATTTAGAAAATCCATGTACATTTGTAATAATCACAACAAGTATAGAAGACATCTGAAACACAGGGACACAGAAAAGTTGAATGTGAAAGGCTAGAAAAAGGTACACCAGGCAAATCCCAACCCAAGGAAAGATGGTGAGCTACATGAATATGATGAGATAGGCTGTAAGTGAAAATGATTTATTTGGAAATAGTGCATCTTCCATGGAAAAGTTTGGTAGCTTCTCAAGAAGTTAAACATGGAATTACCATACGAACCAGCAGTTCCACTCCTAGGTGTATACCCAATAGAACTGAAAACAGAAACTTAGGTATTTGTACACCAATGTTTGTATCAGAATTACTTACAACAGCCAAAAGGTGGAAACAATCCAAGTGTCCAACAATGAATGAATAAACGAAATGCGATACGTACACACAATGGAATACTACTGAGTCATAAAAAGGAGTGAAGTCCTGATACACTCCAAATCATAGCCGAACCTTGAAAACATAAGCGAAATAAGCCAGACATTAAATAACAAATATTATATAATTCCATTTATATAAAATATCTACAATAGGCAAATTCATAGGGACAGTAAATTAGAGGTTACCAGAGGCTGGAAGGAGGAAAAAATGGGGAGTTATTGCTTAACAGATACAGTTACCATGCTGGGTGATGAAAACTTTTGAAAATGAATAGTGGTGATCATTGCACATTGTGAATGTAATTGATGCCACTGAATTGTACACTGAAGAATGGTTAAAATGGCAAATTCTATGTTATATATATTTTACCACAATAAAAACAGTTTGAGACTGGATATAGTGGCTCGTGCCTGTAATCCAAGCACTTTGGGATGCTGAGGCAGGAGGATCGCTTGAGCCCAGGAGTTTGTACCAGCCTGAGCCACATAGTGAGTTCCCCATGTCTACAAAACAAACAAAAAACCAAAACCCTTAAGTGGGTGTGGTGGTGCATCTGTGGTCCCAGCTACTCAGGAGGCTGAGGTAGAAGGATCACTTGTGCCAGGAGCTTGAGTTTACAGTGAGCTATGATTGTACCCCTGCACTCCAGCCTGGGTAACAGAGCAAGACCTTGTCTCAAACAAAAAGTTTAAAAAAGCATTACTAGAGACAAAAATTGTTACCATAAAATGATAAAAGTTTCAATTTGCATTTAAAACTTTTGCCAGATGAATACATCCTTGTCTCTCATTATGATTTTAATTTATATTTCCTTTTTTTTTTTTTGGAGAGGAGTCTCGCTCTGTCACCCAGGCTGGAGTGCAGTGGCATGATCTCAGCTCACTGCAACCTCCGCCTCCCAGGTTGAAGCGATTCTTCTGCCTCAGCCTCCCAAGTAGCTGAGACTACAGGTGAGCACCACTACGGCCAGCTGATTTTTTGTATTCTTAGTAGAGACGGGGTTTCACCATGTTAGCCAGGATGGTCTCGATCTCCTGACCTCGTGATCTGCCCACCTCAGCCTCCCAAAGTGCTGGGATTACAGG
>NW_012102909.1:1751438-1786498 GCF_000951045.1 Mandrillus leucophaeus | reverse complement strand
TATTGCAAATATGTTCTCCACTTTGTGACCTGTCTTTTCATTCTTTTTTTGGTATTGTATAGAAATCCTTAACTTTAATATAGTCAGATTGATCACCTATTTTCCCTTCATGATTTGTGTTTTTATGTAACTTGTTCAAGGAATCCTTCCTAGGTTTTAAACACATTCTCCTGTATTGTTTTCTAAAACCCTTATAGCTTTTCCTTTCATCCTTGGATTTTTAGTTCACCTTAAATGGATTTTAAGTTTGATATGATGTAGGAATTCATTTTACCTTTTTTGTTTGTTTTTCTTTGTTTGTTTGTGTTTTTTTGGCCGGGCATGGTGGCTCATGCCTGTAATCCCAGCACTTTGGGAGGCCAAGGTGGATAGATCTCTTGAGGTCAGGAGTTCGAGACCAGCCTGGCCAACACTGCAAAACCCTGTCTTCTATTAAAAATACAAAAATTAGCCAGGCACAGTGGTGGGTGCGGGTAATCCTAGCTACTCAGGAGACTGAGGCACAAGAATCGCTTGAACCTGAGAGGCAGAGGTTGCAGTGAGCGAAGATCACGCCATTGCACTCCAGCCTGGGCGACAGAGCAAGTCAGTCTCAAAAAGAAAAAAAACAAAACAAAAACAAAAACAAAAAAGCCTTTTTTTTTTTTTTTTTAAATGAAGATATCCTATTTCCCAGCATGTTTATCAAAAAACCCATCCTTTCCCAATTTCTCTGCAATGTCACCTCTCATATCAAGTGTCGATAAGTGGGTTTGTTTCCATGGGCTATTTATTTCTATACCAATTCAACACTCTCTCCATTATGTAGCTTTATGAGAAGTCTTGATATCTGGTAGGGCAACCCTCCTTTGCTTATTGTTTTTCTTCAAGAATATCTTGGCTATTCTTTTTCTTTTCAATTTATATAAGGATTTTAGAAGCAGCTTGTCAAGTTACACAACTGCTGAGGTTTTTATTGGAATTACCTTAATTTTATAGATGAATATGGGGAGAATTGGCAGTTTTACAATGTTGAGCCTTCCAGGCTGCGCGTATGGTTTGAGCACATCTCTGCTTATATATCTCATTAATGACTCTACATTTCTATAATTTTTATCCATAGAGTCTGTAGTAGACTAAATAATGACTTCCAAAGATATCAGGTCCTAATGCTGGGACCTTGTAAATGTTACCTTATATGGAAAAGAGTATTTGCAGATGTGATTGAGTTAAGGATCTTGGGATGGGGAGATTTTCCTGGATTATTTGGGTGGGGCCCTGTAGGTATCATTGTAAGAGGAAGGCAGAAGGAGATTTGACACAAAAAGGAGAAAGCAATTAACCACAGAGGTAGAAACTGGAGGGATGCAGCCACAAGCCAAGGAATGCCAGCAGCCACCAGAAGCTGGAAGGGACAAGAAAGAGCTTTTTCCTGTAGAGCCTCCATAGGGAGTGCGGCCCTACCAGCATCCACTCAGTGATACTGACTTTGGACTTCTGGCCTCCAGAACAACTGTGAAAGAATAAATCTCTGTTGTTTTTAGGTCACCAAGTTTGTGGTAACTTGTTTCAGCAGCCACAGGAAACAATTCAGAGACTTTGCACATCTTTTGTTGTATTTATTCCTAGGTATTTGATATTTTCTGTTGTTCTTAAAATTATTTTTAAAAGCTGTTTGTTGCTGTTATAGAAAATCCAATGAAATTTGGCATGCTGATTTTTGTTTGCTGCAACTTTGCTAAACTTACTTGTTAATTCTAATGGATTTTTCTAGGTATATACTCATATTACCTGTGAATAACAGCACACTTGTTTGTTTTCTTCTAATCTTTATGTACTTTTAAAAAATTGCTCCACAGTGCTGCCTAGGGCATCCATTACAGTTTGAACTGAAATGGTAATGGAAACATCTTTGTTTTGTCCCTGATCTCAAAGGAAAGCTTTCAGCATTTTATCATTATATTTACTGTAGACTTTTGTAGATACTCTTTATCAGGTTAAGAACTTTTTTTTTCTTCTTCTTCTTCTTGGTTTGCTAAGAGGTAGGGGGTTTTTTTGTTTTTGTTTTTGAGACAGGGTCTCGCTCTGTCACTCCTGCTGAAGTGCAGTGGTGTGATCTTGGCTCACTGAAACCTCTACCTCCCTGGTTCAAGCGATTCTTATGCCTCAGCCTCCCAAGTACCTGTGATTTCAGGTGCCTGCCACCACGCCTGGCTAATTTTTTTTTGTATTTTTAGTAGAGACAGAGTTTCACCATGTTAGCCAGGCTGGTCTCGAACTCCTGAGCTCAGGCAATCCACCTGCCTCGGCCTCCCAAAGTGCTAGGATTACAGGTGAGAGCCACCACACCTGGCCGAAACATCGTCTTTAGATCTCATAGTTTTATTGCGTCCATTGTACAACCTTAGGCAAGAGTGTGCAGTAGCCACGACTGTCTGTCTTCCTGGAGGGGGAAATGTTCATTGAAATTTGTTTAGGAACCACTTTCTCTTTATATACATGGACAGAACCACTGAAATCTATTGTTCGAACCTTGGTATGGGAGGGAGCACTGTGTGCTCGTGCAGACCTGGATCTCAGTGGAATAATACAGGCAAAAGTACCTTGCACATAGTTGCTCATATATTTATAACACTTTGAAGAAAGTAATGATGTAAAAGTCCGGACTTATGCTAAAATTTTATTTAGCTTCTCTTTCCCTGCTCCTCAATTGGTGCTAGAGCTAAAGAGAGACACGTCATTTTCTCAGTGTTATTTTTGGATCGAAACACCAGTATAAGCCAGTTTGCCCTTATCTAAAAGTCGCTTTGATTCCCCATCTACCCTGGGTTGAGTTGGAAATGTGTGAATTGAAGCCTGAGTTGAGATGTAAAAAAGCAAACGAAGATCTTACACATGTATTCACTGAAAGAATGTCTATAAAAGGGTTTTTAATGCTGTAATATATGGAACATATGTAACACCTGTAACATGTGGAAGGTGTTTCACTCATCAGAAATGTGAATGGGAAGCAGAAAATGAAGAGACAGAGACAGCATCACTAACTCTCTATTAAATGAAGAACTTTAAAAACGTTGAAAAGTAAGCAAAACTATGGCAAGCCAAGTAAGAGAAGCAGAGAAATACCAAAACTGACCAAACTCAGTAAATAACTTTACCTTGGCTTATTGCAACATCACTGTATCTCCGCAGGTCTGCTTCCCTATCAGGCTGTTTCCCTAATGTATCTCTAGGAGAACATTTCAAGTCAAAGCCATGCTTTATGCTTAGCCATAAATCTCATGCTTTATATGCTTGAAAATAATACAAGTTCTAGAGTCCAGTTAATTTCACTTCTTTCTTTTATATTATTAACGCTCCCATCCTTTTGGAGATTGGAATGTGGAATGCAATGTGGCAAATATTAAAAAGTGGGAAAAGATGTAGGAAAATAATCTGATGTCAATTTAGTTTTCCCTTGGAGTGGAGCAATCCTTTCCCCCAGAGCTCGGGCCCAGCTTGGCTTCTCGGCAGCCTCAGGCGGCCACACGGAGAGGGTGGCTCTCCCGCCTGCCTTCTCGAATGGGCTGTCTCGGATGGAGAGGATGGAGAAGGGATCCCACTTGAGGCTAAGTGGAAACAGACATGCTTGGACATGTCAGAATGGGGCTGCCTGGCCACCCAAAAGACTTCCTGGGGTGAGGGCCTGAGGAGCTTCCTGCAGGGCTGAAATGATGAGTTTGCCCTCAGCCACAGGAGGAAGCTTAACGCTGAGAAGGGCCACCTGCCACCACTGGGACCAGCCCTGCGGTCTGTGGCCGGGATCTTTGGATGGCAGGGGCATGTGAGTAAACGCTAAGATCATCTGCTGACAATGCCTGTGAGGCAGTGGGCACAGCGGCCTGGTTTGGGGCGTGTTTCTTGAGTGTAGCACAAAGGGAGGTGAAGGGTTCTCCTCGAAGCACCCTCCTCACCCACCACCAAGTGCCCTGACTGCCAGGGACAGTACAGAGGTGATGCGGGCCCTATCGGGCCCTGCTGCAGAGACAAGCCGCCCTGTGTCTGGCAGTGGATTTGTTCAGGGCCATGTCCAGGCATACGACCCAGAGGACTCAGAGACCTCCTAGGAGCCAAGGCCCTTGCAAGCAAGTGGGAGAAACACCTGGAGCCCATGGGATCTGGTTCCTGTGGGTCACATGTTAGTGTCATTTCATCGGCCCTGCAGGCTTGGGAGGCCCAAGGAAACTTGGGTTACATAAAAAAGGAAAAGCATACTGTAGTTTGGCAAACAAAATGCGTCTTTGTGTGTGAGAGTGTGTGTGAGAGAAATGAGCTTTCATTTAGAAGCATTGGCAGCAGTTCTAACTGGTTCCCAGGTCCTTTTTAAATGATATTTTCTGAGCCTGGAAACCAAGCAGGCAGATCATGGAATTTTGGCTGGAGATGTTTTTTAAAAAATGTAGGCTAGCAATGAAAAAGGAGGGGGTAATTTGACTCTGAGGCCTTTATGGGCTGCAGAGCAAACCCAACAGGGTTACCATGGCGGCGCTTCTACTGTTTATATAAACACAGGTTTTTTTCCTGACAAACATACTTCATATTTAATAATCCTCAGTCCACAGGGGCCTCTTCCCTCTCTTTGTGTGTAGCTAGTTCATGCCATTTGGAAGTGGGGAGAGTCTTATTATTGCATGTGGCTGTTTTCAGGCACCCAATACACTAGAATGAAGTGTTAGGTGCTGGTATCTTGAAGTGTGGGGTGAGAGGCACTCAGTGTGTGTAAGAGAGATCAACCTGTAGGAGAAAATGCAAAACAGGCTTTTCCTGGGTCCGAGTCTCCTGGGCCAGCCACACCCAGCATTCAGAAGTAGACACTGCCACGATAATTCAGTTCACACTCCCAATACAACCTGCACAGCACCTACCACACCTCTCTGAGTAGCACCGCAGCCTTCAGATTAGCACTGCCTGAGATGTCCACTTCCTGGTAGCCCATATCTAATTATGTGGGAAGACTTAACAAATTCTGCGTTGTGAGAGGACTCCTCTGGTTATGGGTAACAAAAACCCTACTCTATGGAACTGAAGCACAAAAGGGGACTTATGACTGGATCGTGTCACTGGAAAGGCTGGGGTCACCTGGCTTCAGGAATCACCGACCCAGCTTGTGTGCCTGTATCCCAGATTCTGGCACATCTGATATAGTTCCTGTGACCCCCCACTCCATAGTTTCCCCAGAGTCTCTAGGAAGACTCTGTCTGTTTAGATACGTTGGGTCTGACCTAAGGACTTTGAGTGTTCTCAGGCATCCTTTCTCTAGGAACATAGAGTGACCAGAAATGCCAGCCAGCTTGGGCAAAGCCACTCACCTTTTCCTCCCTCTGGAACATCCAGCCACCTCTCTAGACCTGCCCAGGAGCTCAGAGCAGCCCAGGAGGGCCGCTCAGTTGTTGTCCCCTCACTGCCCTCTGGGGTCTCCAGAGCCAGCAGGGAGTACTGAGGTTCCCTCCTAGCTGCAAGCTCCAGAATTCTCTTTGGATGCCACTGCCAGGGTTACCCTGTGAATAAACTGGTTCTACTCCAAGGGTGTCACATGTGCATGATGTAGGTAGACAGAGCATCAGGACTCCAGTGATCCCAGACAGAATCCCCATGACCTCTGACTATCGCCAGCAGCAGCCAATCTGTGGGTCCATATGTTGGCTTCATTCCCCCAGCTTTGGGATCCTTCATAATGACAGGACATTGGTGTCCTCCTCCACCACTCCAAATGCCACAGGCATTTCTCAAAGTCCCTAGGAGTGTGCGTGTGTGTTTGGGCACAAGCCCATTACATCTTTTGCCGGCCTGGGTTAGCAATCATCTGCACCTGTTGCGCCCTCTCCTCAGGGCCCACGCCTTGCCCTGCAAGCTCGTCACCCCACAGCCGCTACTCCTGAGCTACTATCAGGCTCAGTTCTTGCGCTGAGTGGGGCTGGGACCACATACCACAGGGTCACCCTCTCATTCACTGCTCCACCATCTCCTTTCCACTAAAACTTTCTTCTGCACTAAAAGATCCTCATGTCCCCTGCCATGAACACCACAGGCATCTATTTCAACAGGTGATCCCCTGTGAAGCAGAGTCACCCAAGAGACCCCCAGGGGCACAGCGCTGCTTGGAAAACACCAGAGCTGGGGTCTAGTCCTCATTCTCTGCCTTTTGTTTTATACCCACATGATGCTTTCTCTGTTAATAATAATAATAATGGTAATAATATCTGAGAGAACTGTTGCTTAAAAATGTAAAACAAAACCACTGTGTAAATGGAGCGGGGTCTTCAACGGAGAGTCTAACCTTGGGGGCCCCCCGCAGGAGGGGGCTGAGGGCCCCCAGTTGATGTAAAGAAACCACTGACTGCCAGAGAGGAAGAGGGATTTGAGGATGCCCGAGCCAGGGAGCGTGGAGCAGCCAGGCTTTGTGGCGGGGCCTTCCACAGGGGCATGCTGGAGTTCAGCACTGAGAGCACTGGGAAGAGAGGGACAGCAATGGGCTCCTCAGCCCCTCAGCAAAAGAAGATGGTGACCGCCACAGTGGCCCAGACTCCTGGAATTTCTGAACTACTCTGTAATTGGTTGGAATTTTGGGGGTCCGCAGAACCCAAAGTTCTCCAGGTGGAGCCGAACCAGAAAAATGCTACTTTGTGGTGTTATTGTGACCCCCACCCCCGCGCCATATCCACCCCAGGTGGGTGTGAGCCGGAGATCGGGGTCACACAAACGAACAGAGAGGCGCTGGTCACAGCGGAGGAGCGCCCCGCACGACAGCCTTGCGGAGACGGGCAGCGGCCACACGGGGGCAGCGCCTTCCCAGCCTGAACGAGCACAGACGCGGCGAAGCCCCCGGGAGTCGGGAGGAAGCGCAGTAAGAGGTGGCCACGCGTCCTGGCCCTGTGCCCTTCCTTACATTTCTCGCTCTGCCGGGCGCGCCATGCCTGCAAACACAGGGCGTCAATGGCCCCGGGAGGCTGGAATGTGGGGTGTGCAGAATCCCATCCAGCGCAGTCTAGGGCAGGACCCAAGGGACACCCTGTGGGCAACCCCCATTCTGGGTTGGTCCCCTCCAAGTTCCTCTGCCCGCTCTCTGATCTCACCCAGATCGGCCCCCTCACCCTCAGAGAGCGGCCCCTGGGCTTCAGGCACTTTTCTAGGCCCTGGCGGCACAGTCGTCCCGGGACGCTGTCTGGAAGGCAGGGACAGTAGTGTCCCCTCAGCGCCTCCTACCTGCCACCACTTCCACCTATGCCAGGAGCCCCAGACCCGCCTCCAGACCCGCACCCGCCGAGCTCGGTGCGGAAGAGGCTGCAGGCGCCCGGGGCCCTGCCCTCGGAAGCAGGGGTCGCAGAGGGGCTCCGGCCTTGAGGTATCTTGTGTCAGCCGCACACCCGGGCGTGGCTCTGGGACCGGGAGTGGGGAAGCTGCAGAGGCGCGCAGTGATCCCAGGGGGGCGTCTGGAGACCACAGAAGGGGCGGTGCTCACCGGACAGGCGTCTTTCTCGAGGGCCACAGTCGGGCCAGCGGGGCATTTCTCCGGACGGCCTCTCCCCGCTCGCTCTACTGGGAAGTTCACGCTTCCACCCTCAGCGCGGGGCCGCCCTGCCTCGCCCTCCGGAGCCCCCAAGCGGGTGTCAAGGGCAGCCGCACCCACGCGGAAAGCTCAGTTTCCCCTCCTGTCCTTTGGGTTTCTGTGGCTTCTTTCTGCCACCGTAGCTGGAACCAGGACGTGACCGTGGTCCGGGAGAGCTGGGCCCAGAGTCCCGGCTTCCTGCGTGAGGGGGAGCGGCTGGGAAGCGGGTTCCTGGCGGCTGGACCACCGCCCCAGGTGGGCGTGCGGACTCGGAGCCTGGATTCACACACACACAGAGCCCTCCTACAGCGGTGCACGCCCCGCGCCCGCTCCCTTTCCTGGTTTTTGGTGGATACAGCCTGTCCCAGGCCCACCAGTTTAAATGAGTTTAAATCCCCACGCAGCCGACTTTGAGGAGAGAATTCAGGAAGCTGGCACGGCTGCACCTCCAGCCGGAAGGTTTTGTGTCTGACATTTGATTGCAGATTGCAACGTTTCAAGGCTTTATAGTTCAGGGGTTGAAGGCAGGAGAGGGAGCCTATCTGTAAAGATCTTTCTCCTTAAAATGTGGTCTCTCCCGCCTCTCTTCCTTTTGGCTCCTTTCCCTTTTTTGGCACAGGAAGATGGCTGAGGTCAGCGAGGCTGGGTTGTTTCCCTGTCCACAGCGCATTAGGGACCAGAAAAGAATGTTGGCGTCTCTGAGGTGAGCTGCTGTCACCTCAGGGTCCCGGGCTGGGGGTGACAAGGGCTAAGCTAAGACGAGGCCCCTAGGTGAGTGGATTTTGCATTGATTTGGAAGTTGGTTCTGGCTATTCAAAACAGTGCGGAATTCCTTGGTGCTGAGGTCGCTTTGGAACTCGAGGTCTCACTTATGCCGGCTTCTTGCTTCAGGAGCGACGGCCCTGGTGGAGAAAGGGAAGCCGCGCAGCCTCTCAGGTGGCCACATCTCCCTCTAACCCGCACTGGCAGCTTGTCTGAGGTCTGGCTGCAGAGCTATCTGAAAGGAGCTGCGCTAGGAGATGCCAGTGGGGTGTCCCAGTCACACAAAACTGCAGGCACAAATGGGTTGACCATGCCTCAGTCTAGACTGCCCCCCTCATCGCCCACCCCAGTGCCTGACCAGCTTGTAATTACTTGACGAGTACATGTGACCCTCAGCAGTCACCTGCTAATATAAGCTCCGATTTCAATCCACTTCACATGCCCCCTGCCCACGCAGGACCCTCACCTCCAACCTCCCCCGCCCCACCCCCTGCTCCAGTATGCCTCGACTCCCCAGGCCTGCCTCATCTTGCTGTCTTAGAAGAACTGGTAGTGTGTGGTCCTGGGCTCTGGACTCTGGCCTCTGCATCGTGTCAGCACGTGGTTGCCCTGGGCCGGAAGAGGGACACTGCTGTCCCTTCTGGGCAAGGGGATGAGTAGGCTTTTCTCCAAAGTCCTGTAACACAGCTGAGATCAGGCTGAAATATTTAGCAGGACCATCCTGGAGGCTTGGACAAGCACAGGGCAGTGCGGTGCAATCCACCTCCCAGCGTGGTGTCTGCTAGGGCCATAGGATCATCCTTGGGGAGATGGGGACTCTCACAGAGTTGTGGCTGCCATCGTCTCCCCCCCAGAGAGAGGGCTCTGTCTGCCTCTCTATATTCAGGAGAGAGGATGAGGACTTCCATTCACCTTTGGGACAGCCTTTACTTTGTCCTCAGGCCCAAAGAGAAGAGGAAATTCCTTTTTCCTACAGCCCGGGACTCAGATCCTCTCATTTCTGTGCCTTGGTCTGTCTGTGCCTAGGACACTTGACAGTGGGGTTCATCCAGTTGCGGACAGGGAGAGGGACAGTAGCTCCATCCTCAGCGACAGCCCGATGCTGGGCCCTGCAGGCTCCACAGAGCCACCGCTGCTATCAACACACTTGGGTATCAGCTGGGCACAGAGGATGTCAGGAGCACAGTCCATTCCCTCCCTCCACCCACCCTTGGATCAGGCAGCACTCATGTCTGCCTGGAACATCTGCGTTCAGATTCCTGGAGGCTTCACAGTTACCTTCAGGGATAACGTGGGCATTGGCTTCACTCAAGATGGCTTTCCTAGAAAAGGGCAAATCTGACTCTGGGGTGAATTTAGGCATCAACTCATATGGACATAAACTGCTGGATCCTTGAAGTACAGCTTATGCAGAGTTTAAAAATTCTCCAGGTTTGGGTCCAAGCTAGAGCATCACTTTCCATGGCTTTCTCTTCTCTCATCTGTCTCCTGTTCTCCACCCTACTATTTGAAAGCTCCCCATTCCTCTCAAATCTCCTACCACCCCCTTCCCCAACTGCCTGCCCTCAATTCTGGGTGGCTGCCCTAATTTGGGGTGAAAATGAAAGCCAGCAGTCCACCATTCCTCAGCTTCCCATTAACTCACCTACACAAAGAGGCATGGTGGCTCCTAGCCTCTCCTTTTCTCCTGTCACACTGGAGAAGGCTCACCACCCTGCCAAACCTGGCCCTACTGCATCTGGGAGGAGGAAGCAGGCAGCACGAGACTCTGTAGGCCACTAAAAAGACCCTGTCTTCCATCTTGCTTGCCCTTTCCTGCTCTTTGACTTGCTCACTCTGCTGGAAGCTGGTTACTGTGTTGTGAGCTGCCCTGTGGAGAGACTCATGAGGCAAGGAGCTGAGTTCTTTGTTTCAATAGCCTGTAAAGAACTGAATTCTGCCAACAACCACATGAAGGGCTTGGAAGTGAGCCCTCCTCCCTCAGGTGAGCCTTCAGATGAGACCACATCCCAGCCGACTGTAGTCTTATCAGAGACCCTGAGCCCAAGGAACCCAGCTACACCAGTTCAGAGTCTTGACTCACAGGAATTGTGAGAAAATAAATGTTTACTATTTTCAACTGCAAAATTTGGGAATAATTTGTTACACAGCTATAGATAATGAATACAATGGTTCTCAGACTTGTTAATTTCTCAGCCCTGAAAATTTTGGAAAAAATTGGGGATTCATAAAAATTTCCCAGCTTTTTATTTTACAAAATAGATCTTGAAAAATGGCAACCACTCTTTTCTTTCCTTATTGTTATAAATGAAGGATCACTATTTCATTTTAATTATTTTTTATGTAGATATTATTTTCAGTTTGGGAGGCCAAAGTAGGAGGATCACTTGAGGCTAGAAGTTGGAGACCAGCCTGTGCAACATAGTGAAACCCCATCTCAATGAAAAAGGTATTATTTTCGTACAGTACAATTTGTCTGCTTAAAATCTGAAGGTCAAAAGCAGTTGCTGCAATTTCCCAGCCAACAGGAAGGGAGAGGATGTGTCCATAGCAGATGTCTTCAGGGAAATAGCTTTGAAATTGCACACCTAACTTTTGCTGAGATATCATTGGCTCAAAATAAGTCACATGAGCAACCTAGCTGTATGGCAGGCTGGGTAATGTAGATTCTAGTTGGTTAACTAAATGCCCACTTAAAAGCCAGGGGAAGCTGGGTAATGTAGATTCTAGTTGGTTAACTAAATGCCCACTTAAAAGCCAGGGGAAGCTGGGTAATGTAGATTCTAGTTGGTTAACTAAATGCCCACTTAAAAGCCAGGGGATTCTATTGTTGTGGAAGGAGACAGTTCTGTGTTATCTGCTAAACTGTCAGCCTCTGCCTCTCTTCTGGATTCTATCCATCAGCATGTCATGGGCTTCTCATTTAAAAAAACACCTCCTTTGACTGTACATGCTGCACACTCCTTGTTAGCACCTGCCCTTCCTCTTCCTTAAACTCTTTTCCCTTTTTCCTCACTCCCATTCACCCCTCAACCCTAGGCAGTACAGATCTTTCCTGACACTCTTCTGAGACTAGTGGTCTCCTTTGGTTGAATTCATTCTTTTCAGAGCCTCCCCTACTGGCTGTCTCTATAGCTTCCAGCAGGTTTGTGGTGAAAAGAAAGAGAGATCAGACTGTTACTGTGTCTATGTAGAAAGAAGTAGACATAAGAGACTCCATTTTGTTCTCTATTAAGAAAAATTCTTCTGCCTTGAGATGCTTTTAATCTGTAACCGTAGCCCCAACCCTGTGCTCATAGAGACATGTGCTGTGTTGACTCAAGGTTTAATGGATTTAGGGCTATGCAGGATGTGCATTGTTAAACAAGTGCTTGAAGGCAATATGCTTGTTAAAACTCAACACCACTCTCTAATCTCAAGTACCCAGGGACACAATACACTGTAGAAGGCCACAGGGACCTCTGCCTAGGAAAGCCAGACATTGTCCAAGGTTTCTCCCCATGTGATAGTCTGAGATATGGCCTCATGGAAAGGGAAAGACCTGACTATCCCCCAGCCTGACACCTGTAAAGGGTCTGTGCTGAGGAGGATTAGTAAAAGAGGAAGGCCTCTTTGCAGCTGAGATAGAGGAAGGCATCTGTCTCCTGCTCATCCCTGGGCAATGGAATGTCTCGGTGTATGTTCTATTTACTGAGATAGGAGAAAACCACCTTAAGGCTGCAGGTGAGACTAGTACTGCTCTTTAATGTACCAAGATGTTGATGTGTATGCACATCAAAGCACAGCACCTTTTCTTAACCTTGTTTATGACACAGAGACATTTGTTCACATGTTCTCCTGCTGACCCTCTCCCCACTATTACCCTATTGTCCTGCCATATCCCCCTCTCTGAGATGGTAGAGATCATGATCAATAAATACTGAGAAAACTCGGAGATGGTGCTGGCGTGGGTCCTCCGGTGCCAACGTGGGTCCTCCATATGCTGAGCACCAGTCCACTGGGCCCACTTTTCTTTCTCTATACTTGGTCTCTGTGTCTCTTTCTTTTCTCAGTCTCTTGTTCCACCTGACGAGAAACACCCACAGGTGTGGAGGGGCTGGCCCCCATCAATGTTGACACTCTCTCCTGGAATACTCTGTGTCCTTCATTTATTTGCTTTCATAGCCTGTAATGTTTTCCACATTAATTATAGTTGCTCATAGTCAGCCCCTGCTATGAATGACTCCTTTTCTGCCTTCTTCTTCCTTCCTTCCTTTATTTATTTTTTTGAGATGGAGTTTCACTCTTGTTGCATAGGCTGGAGTACAATGGCGTGATCTCAGCTCACTGCAACCTCTGCCTCCTGGGTTCAAGCAATTCTCCTGCCTCAGCCTCCTGCGTAGCTGGGATTATAGGCACCCACCTGTAATTAGCCTGGCTAATTTTTTTTTTTTTTTGTATTTTTAGTACAGACGGGGTTTCACTATATTGGTCAGGCTGGTCTCGAACTCCAGACCTCAGGTGATCCGCCCACCTCAGCCTTCCAAAGTGCTGGGGTTACAGGTGTGAGCCACCACACTGGGCCCTTTTCTGCCTTGTATTATCTCTCAGCATTTCACAGAGCACTCTCATGTTATTTTCTCCTTCCACTCCCTACGCTTATTCTGAGCAGATCCACTTCTAGGATAAACCAGTTAGGATTGTGTTTAGCTGCATGTAACAGAAACCAAGCAAATAGTGGCCAGTACAAATAGGAGGTTAATTTCTAATGGAGCAGGGAGTCTCCAGGCTAGCCAAGTCCAGGGCTCATTAGGCCCCTTCTTTATTCTGCTTTGCCATCTTTAATGTGTGGCTATTTTCCCTGTGGTGCAAGATGGCTGCCACATCCTCAGGCATCACATCTACATTCCAGGCAGGAGGAAGAAAAAGGGAAAAGGGCAGGAGGCAAAGGTAGGGTGCCGACTGAGTCTGTTACATTTTGTAAAGGTTATCTCAGGAGGCCTCCTGGTGCCTTCCACCCCCGTTTCACAACCAGGTCCTGTGGCCTGCCCTAGGTACAAGAGTGTCATACAAAATGAGTCGTTTAGCTGGGCACAGTGCAGACCAAAACAAAATCAGGGGTCGTGATGTTAATAAGAAAGAAGGAGAAGGTAATAAGTGGATGGGAAAGCAGCCATGGGTGCCACTCATGACTTTAATTGGCATCTATCTGCTGACAACTCAAAAAAAAATCCATATCTTTTATACAAATGGCCAATAAGCACATGAAACAATACTAAACGTCACTAATCACTGGGGAAATGCAAATAAAAACCACTTCACACTCCTTAAGATGGCCATTCTTTTAAGTAAACTCAAAACAAGTGTATAGATGTGGAGAATTTGGAATTCTTGTGCATTGCTGGTGGGAATGTAAAATGGTGCAGTGTGTATGAAAAGCAGTCTGGTGATTCACCCAAAATTAAACATAGTATTACCATAGGATCTGGCAATTCCACTTCTCGGTATATACCCCAAGGAATTGACAGCAGGGACTTGAATAAACATTTGTGCACCCATGTTCATAGAAGCATTATTCATAATAGCTAGAAAGTGGAAACCACCCAAATGTCCATTAACAGATGTATGGATAAACAAAAGGTGTGTATGCATGCAATGGAATAGAAGTGTTTTTTGTTTGTTTGTTTCTTTTGAGACGGAGTTTTTGCTCTGTTGCCCAGGCTGGAGTGCAATGGCACAATGCAATGGCATCTTGGCTCACTGCAACCTCCGCCTTCTGGGTTCAAGCAATTCACCTGCCTCAGCCTCCGTGTAGCTGGGACTACAGGTGACCGCCACCATGCCTGGCTAATTTTTGTATTTTTAGTAGAGACGAGGTTTCACCATGTTGGCCAGGCTGGTCTTGAACTCCTGACCTCAGGTGATCCTCCCGCCTCGACCTCCCAAAGTGCGGGGATTACAAGTGTGAGCCATTGCACCCGGCCTGAAAACGCAATGAAGTTCTGACACATGGTACGACATGGATGATCCTTGAAGACATCATACTAAATGAAACAAGTCAGACAGATATTGTGTCTGTCAAGGACAAATATTGTATGATTCCACTTATACGAGGTACCTAGAACAGGCAAATTCATAGAGAATAAAGTAGAAGGTAGAAGAGAGGTTACCAGGGGCTGGAGAGAGGGGGGAATGGGGAGTTATTGTTTAATGAGTACAGACAGACTTTTCAGTTTGGCAAGATGAAGAGTTCTGGAGGTGGATGGTAGTGACGGTTGCACAATAGTGTGAATATACTAACACTACTGAACTATACACTTAAAAGTGGTTAAAATGGTATTTTTTTTTTTGAGACAGAATCTCACTATATTGCCCAGGCTAGTCTCGAACTCCTGGGCTTAAGCAATCTTCCCACCTCAGCCTCCTGAGTAATTGGAACTATCTGCCACCCTGTCTGACTTAAAATGGTAAATTTTATGTTATATGTATGTTACCATAATAAAAAACTCCTTATCTTCAGTTTTGAACCCTCATACTTACAAGGCTTGTTTGTTCAAGCATTGGACATTTGGCTTGGATGTCACCTTAAGCTCTATGCCTAGAACTGAACTCATGAAGTCCCATGCTGGGCTCTACGTGTTACCTCTCTGAGGTCACATTCACAAGCTTTGTCACTGGCCTGCAAAGCCTCACACCTTGCCAAGACGGGAGTGCCCAGAGCTCCACGTCCCTCTGGAATGGGAGGGTCTTGGAAGGTTCTGGTCTCAACCCCAGGTCCAGGGGGCCCAGGCTTCTCCACCACCCTGGGCTTCCTTATCAAGTCCAGATCATCATCCCCCGCCCTTCCAAAAACAAACAAAACACCTCCTTTCTCTTTCCCTCCTAAGTTCCTTTTCAGAGTCCTTGGTGTCTTTTCCTGCTTTGATCTTGGGGGAAGACCATCCTGTCCATGTTGCCAGATTTGGGACAAGAGGTTGGGCTCTGCCCTTGGGACAAGGGCACGCTGCTCTACCCTCCTCCAGAACACTGCCTGTCAAGGAGTCTCAGGGTGGGGAAAGCCTTGTCAAGCACCCAGGGTTCTGTCACACCCTTCCTCAGGACCAGGAGCTTCCCTGGGGGAGGACGTATGAACCAGCATCCTTCCTGGTCAGCTGTTGTTGACTCTGACCCCAGCCTAGGACTGTGAGTCCGCTGATTCCTGTGAGGAGAAAGATTTACTCCAAAGGGACTTGTAGTGTCTGCCTACATATGAAAAAGTCTGGTGTCATGTAGAAATTTCTGCTTCACCCGGCACGTCTACAAACAAAATATAAAGCAGTTCTTGGCCAGGCAAGGTGGCTCATGCCTGTAATTCCAGCATTTCAAGAGGCCAACTCTGGAGCATCACTTGAGGCCAGGAATTCAAGAGCAGCCTGGGCAATAGAGTGAGACCCTGTCTCTACAAAAAATACAAACATTAGCCAGGCATGGTAATGTGCGCTTGTGGTCCCAGCTGCCGGGAGGCTGAAGCGAGAGGATCACTTGAGCTCAGGGAGTCAAGGCTGTAGTGAGCCCTGATTGCACTACTGCACTTCAGCCTGGGAGACAGAGCAAGACCCTGTCTCAAATAAAAATAAAAATAAAAATATAACTCATTAGGAGACATGCTAATTAACAATGAAGATGGGGAAGAGACTGAGATTTGGGGACATTTCTGATCCTATCAGCCATAAGCCATTAGCTCAGGCACACACAAGATCTTGTTTATTAGACCCGAAAACCTGATTCAAAGGTATTTGTTATCTCTTGCTGCATAACAAATTCCCCTGAAACTTAGTGGTTCAAAATAACATTTATTATCTCACAGTGTCTGTGGGATAGGAATACAGAATGACTTGACAGAGTTCTCTGGCTCAGGGTCTCACAAGCTGCAATTGAAGCCTCAGCCAGGGCTGCAGTCATCTCAAGGCTCTCCAGGGCAGGATCCTCCTTCAAGTGCACTCGCTGAGTGTTGGAGAGAATCAGCTCATCGCTGACTGTTGGCCAGAGGCCACCTCAGTTCCCTGCCGTGGGGGCCTCTCTGTAGGGCAGCTCACAGTAGCAGCCAGAGCAGGCACACTGGAGGGGCCAGAGAGAGTGTGAGCGGGAGGGTGGTCAGTCTTTTACACCCCAAGCACGATTTTGCTGTATTCTCTTGATCAGAAGCAGGTCCATAGGTCTAGCTCCCATGCAAGGGGAGGAGACTAACCAGGGCACAAATACCAGGAGCTGGGGGTTACTGGCAGTCATTTTAGAAGCTTCCCACCACACTTGCTAAATAGACACTGAGTTCTTTTTGGCTTTGGATATTTCGTCTTGCAGGGAACTTTGGTCAATCAGTCAAATCAACAGGGGTTAGGAGGTGGAGAAATAAGCAGACACAGGTCTGCGCAGTTCCCCCTGCCTTTCCCGGTAGCTGTCTTTCCCACTTGTGTTGATTTCAGCATTTTCAGACACAGATGGTGAAGTTGCGCATATGTGTGAAGGGTCAGGGTTTCTCCTTGGCCTCTGAAGAGGAAAAGCGCAGTGGTTCTTACGGCTGCCTTCCCTCTCCTTGCTCTGACTCGCCCTGGTGGCTTGGCCTTGCTCTGTGGTTTGTTTACACGGCTGGGCAAGGAAGACGACTTACCCTATCCAGGCTCCTAAGCCACATGGAGCCCTGGCAGGGCTGATTTCAAAGTGAATCATCAGTCAAAATAAGTCCTAACCAATGCCATGAGCAAGCGTCCATGTCCGTGGGGACAGTCTGTCTTTCCTGCAGACACACATGACAAATCACACTTCTGTGTCTTTGCATGTGCTGTCCCCCATCTGAAAAGCGCATCCTACCAGCCCATCCATCCTTGCAGGTGCCCCTTCATGAACCTTCCTGGCTCCTCCTGCCTGACTTCCCTTTCTCCTCTGAAGTTCGCGAGCAGGCAGCGTCTGCGGCTTGCAGTCTGGCTCCTGGTTCCATCTTGCCTCATAGGGATCTTCATTGCCCTCATGTGGGCCTTACGCCCCGCCTGCAGTGAGACAGAAGCCTCGCCAGGGAAAGCCTTGTTGTCTAATTCTTTCAGCTTCACTTTGCTGCACAGTCCTGGGTAGAGCTCACAGATACTTGAGGGCAGAAACCTGGTCAGGCCTCATGTTTGGAGCCTCCCTCTATCCCTCTCCCAATTCTCTTGCACAGTGTCAGGCCACTGCAGGCTTACTCTAGGTAAATGTAAATTCGATGTTGGTGTTACAGCATTTGCATCGATGGGACCTGTCATAGAGGAGGCAGATGGAGAGGACAGGCTGTGGCCTCTCCCTGCAGGCAGCAGTGATGATAGAGCCTGCTTTGACTCACGTCCACCTCTACTCATTTCACTCTCTTTGACCATTCACTCATGGGGCACTGTGATGCTGGTACCTACGTGGCATCTTGGTCAGACCTACTCTCTGTGGGGTGCCCAGGAGGTGCTGCTTATGGGGCCATGCTCAGTCTATGGAAAGGGAGTCTAGATCTTTATTTCCAGTCAAGCAACCCCCGCCCTCACCCTGCATTCCTGACTTTTGGAAAGGGCAGTTGTTTTTTTGCTTTGAAGGAAGGAGAAGGAAAATGTGTGTGGGATCAGCAGGGAGGGGTTGGGCATCGCTCAGGAGCCTCCCCGCACAGGCACGGCTGGAGGGTTGAACAAGGGAGTTCTGGGTGGGGCATTCAAGGGCTGCTGCAGACACAGGAGCCGGCATCTGGAGAGGACCACACCGTGTATTCTGTGCTCGGCGCTGCAGCTCCAAACTCACAGGACAAGGCCTAAAATGTCCGGGTGCTCACTTTGCCATTGGGAACAGGAGGCGATGAGGTCCTTCTGGTAGAATTCGTGTCTCTTGTGCGCTCTGGGGATCCTGGGGCTGCGTTGACTGGGTGGGTGGGAGGGCAGCACCTCTCATGCTCTGCTGTAACCAGCATTTAGCAACAGCGTTTCTGGATCCCTGGCTGTGCTCTGGCCTTTGGGGTAGTGGACATTGAAACCACAAAATCAGATGTGGCAGGTCCTTGCCCTGGAGCAGCGCTTGCAGTCTAAAGGGAGAAAGACAGGGTGATATCAGAGGTTTGTGTCCCCTGCTGTGGGTGCTCAGAGGAGGGGGGACCAGGCAGGAGACATAATGTGTATGGGGGTGTAGAATGGGTTTGGCCCAGCTGCAGTGTGAGGGTTTCAAGCAAGCATGAAACAGTCAGGGTTGTATTTTAGAAAACTCACTGTGGCTGGTGTGGAAAGAGGGTTGGAGGGGAGGTACCTGGAGAGCGGTGGCTGTGTTGGGTGGAGGCTCTGCGGCCATCCAGGAGAGTGATTCCAGAGGGCAGGCAGCCGAGCAGGAGACATCAGGGGAAAGCAGCTAGAGTTCCTGCTGTTCTGTGCGTGGTGTATGTGCATGTGGTTTTGATTGTGTGCATGCATGTGTATGTGCGTGCTTGTGCTCATGTGTGCGCCTGTGTGCATGCCTGTGTGTGTGTCCACACATGAGCGTGCATGTATGTACGTGTGTGAGCATGTGTGTGGGCTGCGGGAGAGTATAAGAATGAACATTTACTGAACTTGGAATTATAGTCTTCATTTTACATTTGAGTAAACTGAAGCTCAGATATTTTGTTTAATTTTTTTGAGACGGAGTCTCACTCTGTTTCTCAGGCTAGAGTGCAGTGGCGCAGTCTCTGCTCATTGTAACCTCCACCTCCTGGCTAATTTTTTTATTTTTAGTAGAGACTGGGTTTCACTACGTTGGCCAGGTGGTCTTGAACGCCTGACCTCAGGTGATCCACCTGCCTTGGCCTCCTAAAGTGCTGGGATTACAGGCGTGAGCCACCGCACCTGACCTCAGATATGTTAAATACCTTCCTTTTTTTTATTCAATGAATATTTGAACATTGTCCATTTGGAGGGCATATTTTACATATTTTGCCACATTTAATCCTTATAGACACTTATAAAGGAGTTACTGTGGTTTCCCCATTTTGTAGATGAGGAAACTGACACTTGGACAGATACAATTCCTGACATGATTGAACTGGGTGACGTATTTCTACATGGCAAATGTCATCTGAAACATTTTCAAATGATGGTGAAGATTCAACATAGTGTTTTATTTTTTACACAAAAAGGGCAATCTAGGTGCCTTTCATGATCTTCCAAGGGTAAAGGCAAGAAGGAACAAGGGGATAGGTATGGATTTCATAAAACAGTAAGAAGGCACAAAGTCAAGTCCACAAGCACACAATCCTTAAAGCAGCATCCTCTGACAAAGTCCAAAGCAATAAATGGGGGTTATGGAGGATTCCACAAGGCCCCCATTAATGTAATTCTTTCTGCTTTTTTTTTTTTTTGAGACGGAGTTTTGCTCTTGTTGCCCAGGCTGGAGTGCAATGGTGCGATCTCGGCCTCCTGGATTCAAGCGATTCTCCTGCCTCAGCCTCCTGAGTAGCTGGAATTAACAGGCATGTGCCACCACGCCCAGCTAATTTTGTATTTTTAGTAGAGATGGGGTTTCTCCATGTTGGTCAGGCTGGTCTCAAATCCCCGACCTCAGGTGATCCACCCGCCTCGGCATCCCAAAGTGCTGGGATTACAGGCGTGAGCCACTGCGCCTGACACTTCTTTCTGTTTTAATATTAAGCCTCTGACTTTGGCATGTGCTAACACAATGTGAAAAGGAAAGGAGGAGTGGTTGTGAAATGTACTTTAACTAACACTTTCAGATTTTAACACGTGCATGAGCCTCCGGGTGTGGTATTAGAATGCAGATTCTGATCCAGTAGGTCTGGGTAGGGCCTGAGAGTCCCCATTTCTAACCAACTCCCAGGAGACGTCTCTAATGCAAGGCTGTCAAGGATGTGAAGAAGTACAGGTGCCTGCCGTTAGTGGAGAGTGGAAATGTGGGCGAAAGTGTGAGGGGAGGAGATGAGTTTTATTTTGGATGTGTTGCATTTGAGGCACTCTGATTTTTCCAGAAGAGTCAGTGTGACAAAAACCAAGCGAGAAGAATCAGTAGGAAGAGTGGGGTGTGCTGCTTCCTCCTGCTTACCTCGAGATCTGCCACTCCCAGCTCTTCTCACTGTGCTCGGCAGCCCGGGGGGAGCACCTTTAGAGCTGTCAGCAATGCCTCTCTCACCTTCTGGACTCTGGTTGGGTTCAAGCCAATGGGGAGCCCTGCAGGAGGGTGTTGGAAGGAGACGAGTGGGTTGGGGTGTGTATTTCCCTGGCCCTTACCCTCCAATGCAGGCCCCAGCTTGTTGGAGTGGGGGTTCTTCTCAACATAGCTCCCTCTCTCTGGTGTTGGTAGCTTTTCTCTGTTACTGGCCCTTCTATACTGCACCATTCCTTGTTAGTGAGGGGACTAACAAGGAATAGAGGTATGGGCTGGTTTGGGCAGAGCAACCAGCTTGTATGTGCCATCTGTGTTGTGTTTGGCAATGACCAATAGAGAGGACATGGTCGACAATGCTAGATGTTGCAAGAGAAGGAATTGGAACTAGGACATCCGATTTTGCAGTTGAGAGCTCTGTTTCCCAAGGGCAATTCTCAAAATATTCCCAATATGATGGGCATAGTGAACTGAGAGATGAATGAGGCTTGAGAAAGTATTAGACGACTCCTCCAAAAAGTTGGACTATGAAGAGAATGAGGGAAGCCAGGCAGTAGCCAGAGTGAACACTGGGATTGAGGAAAGGGATTTGGGATTGGAGACCCTGGAGTACATTTGCAGGCAGAGAGGAAGGCCCTGTCAGAGATGGAGAGATTGAAGATGCAAAAGAGGGAGAGTGGATGATGGATGAAGAATCGCAGAGTTCCAAGGCCTCAGGATCAACACAAGACATGGAAGACTCAGCTTTGGAAAGGAGGAGGCATGTTTTCTTTATAGCAGATGAGAAGGAAGGGATAGCGAGTGATGAAACAAGGACTTGGCACAGGGAAGGGTACCAGCTGATCTCCTCTTGGGTGATCATCTTTTCACTGACGGAGGAGGCAGATCTCCACCTGCGAGTGAAGGAGCAAAGGGCAGGTGTGGTAAGTTAAGCTGTTATAAGGAGGAAAATCAGGAATATCTGGAGAAGGCCAGGCATGGTGGTTCATGCCTATAATCCCAGCAGTTTAGGAGGTCGAGGTGGGTGGATTTCTTGAGTCTAGGAGTTGAAGACCAGCCTGGGCAACATGGTGAAACACCATGTCTACTAAAAATACAAAAAATTAGCTGAGCATGGTGGCATGCACCTGTAGTTTCTGCTACTTGGGAGGCTGAGGTAGGAGGACCACCTGAGCCCGGGAGGTCAAGGTTGCAAATAAGCTGTGATTGCACCACTGCACTCCAGCCTAGGCGAAGAATGAGAGATCCTATTTCAAAAATAAAATAAAAAAGAAGTATCTGGAGAAAAATGGAAAGTGAGGTAAGCCAGGCGGCCTTTTCCATGTGCTATGACCTGAATGTTGATATGCCCCTAAAAATCATGCGTTGGATGCTAATCTCCAATGTGATAGTATTAACAGGTGGGCCTTTTGGAAAGTGATTAGGTCATGAGGTCAGAGCCCTCATGATTGGGGTTAGAGGCATTATAAAAGAGGCTGAAGGGAGCTGCCTCACCCATTCCACCACGTGAGGACGCAGCAACAAGGTGGAGAGCCCTCACCAGACACTGAGTCTGCTGGTGCCACAGTCTTGGACCTCTCAGCCTCCAGAACCGTGAGCAATACATTTTCTGTTGTTCATAAATTACCCAGCTTGTGGTATTTTGTTACAGCAGCCCAAACAGACTAAGACACCATGTTACATGGTTCCTAATTGCTCTCACCATGTGGCTACCCTTCATGCATTTGCTCGTTCCCTCTACCCTCACAACCACTTCTGTGGCAGCAGTCAACACCAAATGCATTGTAATTGTGAGGGTCTTTGCCTTTGTGGGGTCATTACTTGTCCTCCAGGATCTCTCTGTCGGCCCTCATCTGTTCCTAACTGGTATCTGGTGAGGGATGAAGCACGTGAATCCTCATGTGGTTTGACTGTTGGCTCTGGCTGACCTCAGGATGAGGTGGGGTCATGCGTTACAAACATGGGCCCACAGACCTACCCGTCAGCAGAAATTGTGGACGGGGTTCCAGCAACTTTACAGAAGCTCTTAGTGAGATTAACACCCTGCTGAGAGTTTAGTACATTGGGATTTGGACTGATGTAAATGAAATTGTTTGAGGAAAATTCCTTTGGTTGTTTCCCCTGGATGCTGAAAGATCCCTAAGGGATAGCAAGGAATTGGCTAATGGTTCCCTAAAAACATTTTATCATGAAGTAGAAGTCCGTTAGAGGAAAGAAGTGACTTGTGGGAGACGTGAATTCAGAGGCTGAGGTGGCAGAAATGGACCCTGGGCATGTTTATCATCACTGCTTGCTCAGAGCAGTCACATCCATAGTCTGAGAAAGCATGAGACTGCAGGCTTGGCTGGACCTCATAGCCCAGCGAAAAGTCTCCATCCCGTTTTCCCTAAGGAAAGAACTTGGGATTCGGAGTTGAAGGGTCTTGCTCTGCACTATATAATTTTAGGCAAATCTTTATCTCACTGAGATTATAATCTTCAAAGACAACATCTTTGGACAAATAATACATTGGGTTAAATTCACACCAAGGTGTGGATAACAGACTACCCAAACTTTTCCTTGGCGCAAGACCATGGAGGGAAGATGTCAGTAAATCTAAAGCCAGGAATTGTATTAAGATTTCTGCACACTTAGCCTTGGGTTGATTAAGCTTAGGCCTGAGTGCATAGGGGTGGTGTTCACTGGTCTTTAAACATTCATGTGTATGTGGAAGAAAGCCATTACTTAGAGTCTGTGAGGTGTGTGTCTCCCTCACGGACTTTAAAATCTGGGCTCTGTTTTCCATGATTGTCCTTTCCCGAGATACTTGCTGACTTTCCTCTTGACTTTGTACACCAATCCTGTTTGAAAGAAACAATTTCAAATACTGCCAGAGTATTCAGCTGTGACTCTTCAGCCTGCACCCATGTAGGTACGTGTTCCCTCCACAAAGGGCCAACCTCCCTGGCTCATCACTATTTTTATTTAAAAGCCGAAACAAACAAAAAACTGGGAAGCTTCCTACCCAAAACAACAACAACAAAACCCCATTGGGTTTGTTTGTCAAGGAAAGGACCCATAGTTCTTTCAAATCTCACATGCCACATGCATTTCTTTTGCAAAAGATCCCTGACTTAATGTCTCTCCAAGGGCCTTGCAAAGATGATCTCATCCCTGAAATTGGCAGGGAAGAAGCTTTCTGGTTCTGTTTCAGCACAAGAACAGAAAGGTAATTGTTAAGCAAGAAATTGTCCAGTTAATAATCAAACAAGCCCAGTCTCTTCTTCCCAGAAAGATTTCAGCCAAATTCTGGAGATACTTTCTGCAGGCAGGGTTTACCCTAGACCCCACAGGCATCTGATTCTGGTTTCTATCAGAGGTTTTAAGGCCTGGTTGGTTTTCAGGGCCTCTGCGGAGGAAAAGGGGGCTGGAGAGGAGCAGATTGATGTGGAACCCTCCTACTCCAAACACACAGAAATGCGGGATGAAAGGAAACCAAATTAGTCCAATTGCTGGGACTGAAGAGGGAATGGAAAAACATAGCTGGAAGTGGTGAGCAGCACCACAGCAGACCTGGGGTGTGGATGTGTCTGTCTGTGCTGTTCTTAGGCTGGCGTAAGGTCCACGCAGAGATGAGAATCAGAGGCTTGGGCTAGTGCCATGCACGAGCCTAAACAAGAAAGCGAAAAGCTGGAGCAATTGCAGGACTGAACTCCTAGGGAAAGAGGGACTAGGACAAAAAATCCACCCATTGAATCGGGAAGATGTCAGGAAAGTTTGCTTGTGCTTAGGTTCTGGGTGAAAAAATAAAATCCTTTTGTGAGAAAGTAAAATCCCAAGCTTATGCTTTGAGAGGTTTGAAGACTGAATTTATACTGTCTCTCAGTTACCAGCATCATAAAATAAGAGATGCATGTGAAGAGTGGGCCCATGAATGTTACTGCTGAGGATACATGCTGACATAGATGGAAAATCACTCTGGTCATAAAACATTTCCATTGAAAAATCAAACTCAGTTGAAGATGAGCTTTCATTAAAAATTACAATATATCTGATAGACCCACCGTAAACAAGAGTTTTCAGACACTTGTAGGGAGGTCAGCAACCCCAAACTCTGGATCATAGAAAAACATTTTGAAAGAGACCATCAAAGACAGGGATGTTTAAATGATTAAAGAGATACAAAGGCTGGGTGTGGTGGCTCACACCTATAATCCCAGCACTTTGGGAGATCGAGGCAGGAGGATCAATTGAGCCCAAGAGTTGGAGACCAGTCTGGGTGACATATGGAGGCCCCATCTCTACAAAAAATAAAAAACTAGCTGGTGTTGTGGTATACACCTGTAGTCCCAGCTACTCAGTAGGCTGACATGGGAGGGTCGCGTGAGCCCAGGAGGTCAAGGCTGCAAGGAGCCGTGATTGTGCCACTGCACTCCAGCCTGGGCAACAGAGCAAGACTCTGTTTCAACAAATAAATAAAAAACAAAAAAGTCACAATGAAAGAATAATACATTATGAAAAGGAATGGGAGTAACATTGACAATAAAACATTTTTGTGTTTATGTTCAGATTTTAGAAATAAGTAGACTAAAACTGAGGGTAACAGGTCACCAAAATAAAACACAAACACACAACACCAACAATTCAGCAACATCTCCACCAGCCACTAAAAAAAGCAACTCGAAGTAAAAAACTCCAAAGTATAGGCCTTGGAAAGAGGAAACAGAATGCTTACATCTTGTTCTTGCATATTTCAGCCCACTGAACTTAGTACAGTTGATATTGCCTTATAAAATACGCCAGCTAGCATTAGGATTATCATGAAGGAAAAACAATGCAGACCCCAAATTGGGTTACCCAGGATACAAAAATAACATTTCTATTATAACAACATGATAATGGAAGGAACTGAGAATATTGTACCAGTAGGGTCCTTGGGAGATAGTGAATGGAGAATTTGAGTAGAGTCATGGGATGGAAAAAGAACATTACAAGGAAATCGTGCAGGGTGTACATTCAAGCATCCATGTTCGAGAACTTCGGTACTAAACGTGCCTGACGATCAGCCACCGTCAACATGATGAGTCAGAGTGAACTTTGCCTCCTCCACTCCCGTGTTGCTGTAGAGACTGTAGAGTCCACTTTCTTGTTAGTCCCTATGACTAACATTTAAAATAACAATAGCAACAACAAAAACAATATGCACGTCTATTATATAGCAATAAAAAATACAATGAAAACACTATGAACTTCTAGAAAGAAATATGAGGATAAGACCTTTAAAGAAAAGATGAAAACAATTTTTTGAAAGACGTAGAACAAGACCGGGTAGTTGGGAGACAAAATATATTCATGGAAAAAAATCTTGATACATAAAATGTCAGTTTTTGTCCAAATCAAAGTTAATTCAATTCCAACAAAAATGCCCAAGAATTTTTCACGGAACTTGACAAAATAGGTCCAAAAATTCATATAAAAGAGGAAACAGTAATAAATTTCAAAAATCTTAATCATGATAATGCTGGTAATGAGAAATATGCCCTCTCAGATTTCAAAACATTTTACAAGCTGTAGAAACTTAAACAGTGTAATATTGGCATAGAAATAGGAAAAGCTACCAGTGGGACAGACTGGAGAGTGTAGAAAAAGACTTATGTATATTAAGAATTTGGTTTATGACAAAAGGAGCATTCAAAGCAGCATGAAGAAAGAATATTTAATAAATTGGTCTTGAACAATAAACTATGAAAAAAGAAAAAATAGGATTCCCACCTCACTATACATACACACGTGTGTACATGCATACATACACAATTCCAGCTGGATTAAAATCTAAGTATAGAATGTAAAATTTTAAAATGTTAAGAAAATATAGACTAATTATAACTTCAGGATATGGAAAATGTTTTAAACTGGACAGCATAGGCAAAAAAGAAATTTGATAAATCTGACTTCATGAAATGGGAAGATACTTGCAGTATATATAGCTAATAAAAATCAGTGTGCAGAATATATTGAAACTCTTAAAAATTAATGCTAAAGATACAGGCAATCCAATGGGCAATTCAAAGAAAAGATTGAGGGGGCAATAGCCACATGAAAAGCAGCTTACTTTGTTAGTAAGGAGGGAAATGCAAAATAAAAGAAAAAAACATTTCCCACTATCAGATTGACAAAAATTTAAAGCAACGGCTGGGCGTGGTGGCTCATGCCTATGATCCCAGCACTTTGGGAGGCCAAGGCGGGCTGATCGCTTGAGATCAGGAGTTTGAGACCAGCCTGGCAAACATGGTGAAACCCTGTCTCTACTAAAAATACAAAAATTAGCCAGGCATGGTGGCGGGCGCCTGTAATCCCAGCTACTCAGGAGGCTGAGGCAGGAGAATCACTTGAAGCCGGGAGGCGGAGGTTGCAGTGAGCTGAGATCGCACCACTGTACTCTAGCCTGGGCGGCAGAGTAAGACTCTGTCTCGAAAACAAAAGAAAACAAAACAAAAATGAGCCAGGCATGGTGGGGCCTGCCTGTATTCATAGCTACTTGGGAGGCTGAGGCACAAGAATAGCTTGAGCCCAGAAGGCAGAGGTTGCAGTGAGCTGAGATTGCACCACTGCACTCCAGCCTGGGTGACAGAGCAAGACTGCGTCTCAAAAAAAAAAAAAAAAAAAAAAAAGGTCTAATAGCACTAAGTGATGGTTAAGATGGGGGAAATACTTCTTGTTAGTGCTGAAGGCAATGTAAATTCATACCCCAATTTCTTGGGAAATTTAACAGTTATTTACTACTGTTGAAGAGGTACAAGCTTTAACTCAAATAACTTCACTCCAGGTATGTATTCTAGAAAAACTTTTGTATTTATGTGCAAGAAAATTCACTGTAGGACATCTTGGAATAGTGAAAATATATGAAATATAAATTATCTAATTATCCATAAATAAGAGAATAAAATATCAAGTATCATGCATATGCTAAAATGAACGAACTAGATCTCCATGTTCGAAATGGATGTTTTTCAAAATATTAGGAGTGAAAGAATAAGCTGTAAAATAGGATTATAATGGAAAACTATTTTTCATTCAAATTGTTAATTATGGGCCAGGCATGGTGGCTCATGCCCCAGCACTTTGCAAGGCGGGCGTATTACCTGAGGTCAGGAGTTTGAGACCAGCCTGGCCAACATGGTGAAACCCCGCCTCTACTAAAAACGCAAAAAATTAGCCGGGCATGGTGGCACTTGCCTGTCGTCCCAGCTGCTCGGGAGCTGAGGCAGGAGAATCGCTTGAGCCTGGGAGGCAGAGGTTGCAGTGAGCTGAGATCGTGCCACTGCACTCTAGCCTGGGTGACAGAGTGAGACTCCATCTCAAAAAAAAAAAAAAAATTGTTAATTATCTGTAGGTTATGAAATCAATTTAGTGGGTTTCTGCCAACATCATAAAATAAAATTAGAATAGAAAGAAAATATCAGGCCGGGTGTGGTGGCTCACACCTGTAATCTCAGCTACTCAGGAGGCTGAGGCAGGTGGATTGCTTGAGGTCAGGAGTTTGAGACCAGCCTGGACAACATGGTGAAACCCCATCTTTACTAAAAATACAAAAATTAGCTGGGAGTAGTGGGGTATGCCAGTAATCCCAGCTACTGGGGAGGCTGAGGCAGGAGAATCGCTTGAACCCAGGAAGTAGAGGTTGCAGTGAGCCGAGATCATGCCACTGCCCTCTAGCGTAGGCAACAGAGTGAGACTATCTTAAAAAAAAAAAAAAAAACAATAATAATAATAAAAGGGCCGGGCACGATGGCACTTTGGGAGACCGAGGCAGGCGGATCACGAGGTCAGGAGATCAAGACCATCCTGGCTAACACGGTGAAACCCTGTCTCTACTAAAAAAAAAAGCCAGGCATGGTGGCTGGTGCCTGTAGTCCCAGCTACTCGAGAGGCTGAGGCAGGAGAATGACATGAACCCAGGTGGTGGATCTTGCAGTGAGCCAAGATCATGCCACTGCACTCCAGCCTGGGTGACAGAGCAAGACTCTGTCTCAAAAAGAAAAAAAATAAAAGTGCCAGGCGCGGTGGCTCATGCCTGTAATCCCAGCACTTACCGTGGGCAACATAGTGAAGCCTCATCTCTGCTAAAATACAAAAAATTAACTGGTTGTGGTGGTGTGTGCCTGTAGTCACAGCTGCTCGGGAGGGTGAGGCACGAGAATCACTTCAGCCTGGAAGGCGGAGGTTGCAGTGAGCCGAGATTGCACCACTGCACTCCAGTTTGGCCTACAGAGTAAGGCTCCGTCTCCAAAAAAAAAAAAAAAGAAAAAGAAAAAGAAAAAATATCGGAACGTACTGCAAGTAATTAAGAGTGTTATTTCATGAAAATTTTGTTTCAGATTACATATGTGCTCACATACACAGGTATATATGTCTACGTATATGCACACACGTGTGTGTGCGTGCATGTTTACAGGGTCAACGTATAAAATGCTTTTCATGGATTGAGTGTGGTAAAAAGTGTGAAATCCATTATTTTACTACATTGTCTTACAATATTCTGTGTTTATAGATCCAAAAGTATGCATGGGAGAGAGAAATAGTGTTAGGACAGTGGTTCCCTTCGGAGTGGGAAGGAAGGGGAAGACTTGGGGTCAGGGTGTGAGGATTTGCTCCATCTATGTTGATATATTACAAAATATATCTGAAACAAATGCAAATGATGTTAATATCTGTTGTCTAGGATGTCCTTGGGTGTTCATTACATCTGTGCCTTTTCATACGCTTGAAATATATCGTAATTAAAAATAAAAAATTAAAATTTCACCAACAGCACGGCATGTGCCTGTAATCCTGGCCACTCGGGAGGCTGATGAGAGAGGATTGCTTGAGCCCAGGAGTTTGAGACCAGCCTGGGCAACATAGCGAGACTCTGTCTCTAAAACAAAACAAAACAAAACAAAACAAAACAAAAAATGTAACCAACCATAAAAGGTAAGGAGATGTGGGTAGGGAGGGAACAGGGACTCAAATGTCTTTAAGAAGCTTGCAGCTTAGGGGCCAGTTGTGTTGACTTCTCTGTGGCCAGATGTCCCAGGAGCCTCTGCTCCTGTGGGCTGGTGACTGGTGAGCAACTGCCATATATTGTTGTGGCCTTGTTGCTTCACTCTTGACTGGCATTGCCACTGATTTTATTCTTATCCAGTTAGATCACAAGCAGTCTGAGGGCAGCGATGAGTCTGAACATTTTCATCACCCTCCAGCTCCTGGCACCTGGCAGGACCAATAGACTGGACACAGGAAAAAGGTGCTGCTTGCCGTTTATTGAACATTCTTTCCCCA
Source organism: Mandrillus leucophaeus (assembly GCF_000951045.1). NCBI lineage: Eukaryota > Metazoa > Chordata > Mammalia > Primates > Cercopithecidae > Mandrillus > Mandrillus leucophaeus. The sequence goes on along the minus strand of NW_012102909.1, from coordinate 1,756,770 downwards.
GGAACCCTCTGTGCCTCTGGCCCTACAATTCTCATTAGAAAAATTTTTACATTTTTTTAATTATGAGACATTTCAGACTTACTAAAAGTTTGGAGAATAATTTATTTTTTTTTTAATTTTTTTTTTTTTTGAGACGGAGTCTTGCTCTGTCGCCCAGGCTGGAGTGCGGTGGTGTGATCTTGGCTCACTGCAAGCTCCGCCTCCTGGGTTCACACCATTCTCCTGCCTCAGCCTCTTGAGTAGCTGGGACTACAGGCGCCCGCCACCATGCCTGGCTAATTTTTTTGTATTTTTAGTAGAAACAGGGTTTCACCGTGTTAGCCAAGATGGTCTTGATCTCCTGACCTAGCGATCTGCCTGCCTCTGTCTCCCAAAGTGCTGGGATTACAGGTGTGAGCCACTGTCCCCGGCCTTTTTTTTTTTTTTTTTTGAGATGGAGTCTTGCTCTGTTGCCCAGACTGGAGTACAGTGGCATAATCTTGGCTCACTGCAACCTCTGCCTCCTGGGTTTGAGGGATTCTCCTGCCTCAGCCTCCTGAGTAGCTGGGATTACAGGCACATGCCACCACACCTGGCTAATTTTTGTATTTTTAGTAGAGACGGGATTTCACCATGTTTGCCAGGCTGGTCTCGAACTCCTGACCTCAAGTGATCTGCTCGCCTTGGCCTCCCAAAGTGCTGGGATTGCAGGCATAAGCCACTGCATCCAGCCTAGAGAATAATTTAATGGATACCGATGCACCCACCATCTAGCTTAAGGTATTTAAAACAATGCATTTAAAACTCCCTGTATCCCCTCCCCATCCCATTACCTGCCCTCCCATCTAGTTTGAGGTTGGTGTTACCATGTTTCTGTATATATTCATAGATTGATTACACATATCCTGTTAGCTCTAAACAATATATAACATTGTTTTGTATCTTTGTAAACTTTATATACTGTAAATGATATAATAAATGCCATTTGCTTTTTTAAATTGAATATGAGATTTATCCATGCAGATATCACTATCTCTAGTTCATTTTTATGAATATGCCACCATTTGTTTATCCATCTAAGTGTTTTTATTGCTCACTATTGCAAATAATGCTGCAGGGAACATTCTGATTCGTGTCTCCTGGAGGGTTAGGGTATGTACACCTAGGAGCAGATTGCTCGGTTGACGGTGATAAGGTTTGGCTCTGTGTCCCCACCCAAATCTCATCTCAAATTGTAATCCCTATGTGTGGAGGGAGGGAAGTGATTGGATTACGGGGGTGGTTTCCTCCATGCTGTTCTTGTGATAGTGAGTTTTCATGAGATCTGATGGTTTTATACATGGTAGCTTTTCTTGCGCTCTCACACTATCTCTCTCCCCTGCTGCTTCCCTTTTCGCCATGATTATAAGTTGCATGAGGCCTCCCCAGCCAAGTGGAACCGTGAGTCAATTAAAAACCTCTTTCCTTTACAAATTACGCAGTCTTGAGTAGTATCTTTATAGCAGTGTGAAAAAGGACTAATACAGAAGCGTAGGCCCTATTTCTTGAGAAACAGGATGTGAAATGCAAACCCTCCTGTGATCTTATGGTGGAGGCCTGAACATCTGGGCCCAGTTTTTCCTGATGAGCCGCTTTTCTTATTTTTACTGACTTGTAGAGCTTTAAAAACGTTTTCCGGATACCACTTCTTTGTCGGTCATACTCACTGCGAATGCCAACTCCCAGGCTGCATTTGCCTATGATGCCTTAGTTAGAGTTTCCTCTGCTTAAAAATATTTTTAAAATTGTATTTGAGTCAAATTTGTTTATCTTTTTCTCATTGCTTGTGTCTTTTGGGTCTTGAGTTGAACTTTTGTGAGAATTTCATCAAGCCCTGTTTAATGGAGAGATTTTTCTCTGACTCAATTCTGGTAGTTTATTTTTAGTAGCATAATGGGTTTTAGTTTATATCCTCTGGTAGGGTCCTCTAGCCAGGCCTAACTCTATTATAATTCATGTAAACTAGTACTTAGACCTGCAGAGATCCAAGCAGCTTCGAGGCCTGCCAGACCCATTTCATCTCAGGGGTGGGGTCCTCTTCACCTGTCTCTCATCATAATCCTCCAAAAGAACCACCACAATCTAGCTTGTCTGGAATTTTTTCAACAAGGGCAGATTGAAATTCTTTTCTAGAATAGAGTTAGAAGGAGATTAATAAATAGAAAATAGGGGTGGTTTACTTTGGATTTGGAACAAGACAGTTCTTTGGAGCAAGAACTTGCTTTGAAATCCCAGTCATGTCATTAATTCTGAGTCTTACTTTTTAAAAATCTATAATATGGGAATAATACAACCTCAATTGCAGAATTTGTGATGAATAATAAATGTATAATTCTGGATATAGAACGATCACAACAAACAATAGTAGCTAAATGTGTTGAGTGCTTAATGTGTACTAGTCACAGAGCTAAACATTTTGCATGAATTATCTCACTTGGTCTTTATGACAATCCTACCAAGTGAAGTACCACTACCATGTAATGTAAGCGTTAAGGTAAAGGTTTTGATCATGTTTAATTCTCAGCTCACTTACTTACTGTGTGACCTTAAGTTCTTGGGTTTTGTTTTTCTTATCTGTAAAACGGAAATGTAATAACACACATATACATATGGTCGTCCCTCAGTATCTATGGGGGGATTGGTTCCAGGATCTTCCATGGATATCAAAGTCTATCAGTGCTTAAGTCCCTTATATAAAATGGCTTAGGACAGGCACAGTGGCTCAAACCTGTAATCCCAACACTTCGGGAGGCTGAGGCAGTTGGATCAGTTGAGCCCAGGAATTCAAGACCAGTCTGGGCAACATGGCAAAACCTCGTCTCTACTAAACATACAAACATTAGCCAGGTGTGGTGGTGAGCACCTGGCATCCCAGGTACTTGGCAGCCTGAGGCAGAGAGGGTCACTTGAGCCCAGCAGGTGGAGGTTGCAGTGAGTTGAGATTGTGCCACTGCACTCCAGCCTGAGCAACAGAGGAGGTTCTCCCTCAAATTAAAAAAAAGAGGCTTAGTATTTGCTTAAAACCTATGCACATCCTCACTTTACATCATTTCTAGATTACTTATAATACCTAATACAATGTACATGCTATGTAAGTACTTGCTATACTGTATAGTTTTTCAAATTTGTATTTTTTATTGTTTTGTTTTTCTGAATGCTTGATTTATGGTTAATTAAATCTGCAAATGTGGAACTGTGGAAATGGAGGGCTGACTATATATATAGTCACAGGTTGCTTAATAAAGGGGATATGTTTTGAGAAATGTGTCATTAGGCGGTTTTGCCATTGCATGCACATCAAGAAGTGTACTTATACAAACCTAGTGGCTATAGCCCACTACACGCCTAGGCTATTGGGTATAGTCTATTATGCCCAGGCTACAAACCTGTACAACATGTTACTGTGCTGAATCCTGTAGGCAGTTATAGCACAATGGTAGGTATTTATCCAAACATATCTAAACATAGAAAAGGTACGGTAAAAATACAGTACTGTTTATCTATGGGACCATCATTGAACATATGATTTGCACTGATGGAAATGCTGTTATACCATGCATGACTGTATGTATTTGCTAGGGCTACCATAACAAAGTACCACAGACCAAGTGGCTTCACCAACAGGAATTTATTGTCCCAGCTCTGCAGGCTGGAAGTCCAAGATCAGGGTGTCAGCAGGGTTGTGCTCCCTCTGAAGGTTCCAGGGAAACACCTGTTTCCTGCCTCTCTCCTAGCTTCTGGGAGTTCTTGGCTTGTGGCAAAATAGTTTCAATCTTTACGTGGCATTCTCCCTATGTGTGTGTCTCTGTGTACAAATTTCCTTTTTTAAAAAAATTTTTAAATTTTATTTTAGTTTTTCTGAGACAGAGTTTTGCTCTCTCGCCCGGGCTGGAGTACAGTGGCATGATCTCAGCTCACTGCAACCTCTGCCTCCCGGGTTCAAGAAATTCTCCTGCCTCAGCCTCCTGAGTAGCTGGGATCACAGGTGCACACCACCACACCTGGCTAATTTTTGTGTTTTTAGTAGAGACAGGGTTTCACCATATTGTCCAGGCTGGTCTCAAACTCCTGACCTCATGATCTGCCTGCCTTAGCCTCCAAAGTGCTGGGATTACAGGCATAAGCCACTGCGCCCAGCCTAAATTTCCCGTTTTTGTAAGAATACCTGTCATGTTGGATTAGGGGCTCATCCTATTCCAGTAAAATGTCATCTTAAATGACCTAATTACTTCCACAACAATCCTATTTCCAAATAAGGCCACATTCTATGCTACTGGGGGTTAGCATTTCAACATGCAGATGTTTGGGAATACCATTCAACCCTTAGCAATATACATGAGTTTGTCATGAGGTTGAAAAGAGCTGATCGATGTAGATGGTTTACAACATTGGTACCTAGAAAATGATCAGGAAAATGTTAGCTCTCATTACCACTACCATGAATCAGATGGAGAAACTGAACTTAGAGAGGTGGAGGGACTTTCCTAAGGTCACACAGCCACTCAGTGGCAGATTCAGGACTTTCAGCCAGATATGGCTGATTTCAAAACTTCTGCACCATGTATCCTCATTGCCTAAGAGGATAGAAGAGAGGGAGGCATTTATAATTCAAGGTGACATTCAGGAGAAGAGGCTCACCTGGATGTAATTATCTACAAACAAGATTCTGAAAATCGTCCTCAGTACTTCACTTGCATATTTATATTGCATATACATTTTCTTATTTCCAAGTAAAATGGCTGTGAATGAATGAAACGAAATAAAGAAAAAATGAGCTGTCAGTCATTGCATCATTTTCTCTTTTCTATCGGTTATTTACCACATTGGATTGCTTAAGTTCCATTTCCTTCAGTTATTTCTTCCACTTAGTATTGCCTAAAGCAGGGTTCCACGTTTCCTTATCAGGGCTGTCCTTCTTGTAAGGTCTCTTATTGGGTTTTAATTTCCTCCCAGTCAAAATCTACCTCTCCTATGTCCCATTCTCATAACAGCTTTTACTTGGTTGTCCTGGTTAAAAAAATAATGCAGGTCAGGTGCAGTGGCTCATGCCTATAGTCCTAGCACTTTGGGAGGCTGAGGTGGGAGGATTGCTTGAGCTCAGGAGTTCGAGACTGGAGTTTGAGACCAGCCTGGGTAACATAGTGAGACCACGTCTCTACAAAAAATTTAAAAATTAGTTAGGCATGACTTAAATGTTAGACCTAAAACCATGAAAACCTAGGCAATACCATTCAGGACCTAGGCATGGGCAAGGACTTCATGACTAAAACACCAAAGCAATGGCAACAAAAGCCCAAATAGACAAATGGGATCT
>NW_012102909.1:1733064-1750469 GCF_000951045.1 Mandrillus leucophaeus | reverse complement strand
TTGAGCCCAGGAGGTCGAGGCTACAGTAAGCCTTGATTGTGCCACTGCACTCCAACCTGGGTGACAGGGTGAGACCCTGTCTCAAAAAACAAAAACACAACAACAAAGCAACAAAAACAGACAAGCTTTGCTGGGGTGTATTTGTTATACCCCTGGCGGGTTCCTAAAGACTGTGCCTCTGACGGCCTGGGAACAGGTGGTGGTGGGGTTTATACCAGGGACAAGTGAGAGATGGTCATGACTGGGCAGGCATATCAGGGTCTGAAGGTTGAGAACAGCCTTACCATTTCCAGCCCCAAGTCCAAGTCTTCAAATTCCTTATTCAGGTTCCAGGGTGTCAGGGCTCCCCAGTGAGGGTCCTCGCCTAAGAGATTCATGTCTTCGGTCCCATTTGGGAAGCCCTCCCTCAACATGGTAACCTTTTGGGGATCCATGAAGAGAGGTCCTGCTGTAAATCTGGATGGGCACCAGGCACTGAGGAATTATAATTGCCTTTTCCTTTTTTTCTGGTGTGGTTTATTGCGCAGCTGATTCTCACTGGTTATGCTGAGCGAGGATTCTTTAAGATTTTGGAAGGAAATTTCCTCACATTTTCCATTCCTTTCTTCCCAGAGACATTTTGCTGGCAGAGCAACAGCAAATTCTCTCGGCAGCCAGATGAGAAACAGAGCTTGGAGGCAGAGGCAAGAACAGTGCTGATGTGGCCGGTGGTGTTCCTTGGAATTAAAAAAAGGCAGTCCCACTTGGGGCCATTTTTCTGAAAAGTAAAGGAAAATGTAAAACATAAAATGGACCTAATCTCAAGAAAAGTGGAACCTGCTATTTGGGGAGAGATGGTTCTGGTTGAGATGATGCCACAGTTCTCTTTCTATTAATACTTAGATCATTGATACCTTGTCATGTCACAAACCTGGCCTTGGTCTCTGGTCATGGACATGCCACACTCACGTGTCCTGAGGTTTGGCCCTCTGCCTTATCTTCCCCAAAGACAGGCTCACTGGCCCCTGAGTCCCAGGGATTGCCAAAAAGGGGCCTTTGTTGTGGGGACAGCCCCATCGTCCCAGCTGGTGGCCACCTTCCAGCAGGTGTTATGTGGCCCTGTCCCAGTTCCCAAGTTGCTGACCTTGTGTGATCTCTTCCCCACCCAATTCTGCTGTGATCCTGGAATGACAACAGTTCCTCAAATCTGCAGAGCGCTTTCAACTTCCAAAGGGCTTTGGCAAACACTGCCACTAATTTAATCCCTGACTTTCCATTAAGTTTGTGTTTAAGGAATTTTTATAACTTTTAAAGAAAACTATAAAATCAAAACAGCACACATAAATGGTTTTTAAAGAAGCATAAAATATTACAGAAAGGCCAACAATGAAAACCTCCATTTCTCATGTCATCACCAAACACCCCATGTTCTCCTTTCTAGAGGAAATCACTCTTAATGGTTTCTTTCTTTTAATTTAGTTTTTATTTTATTTTATTTTACCATGCCTTACAAGGCTTGTTATTAAAACAGCAGTATCACATTTCTTATCGGATGATGAAATGATCTAAAATTAGACTATGGTGTTCGTTACACAGCTCTGTGAATATACTAAAACCCATTGAGTTGTACACTTTAAATGGGTGAACTTTACAGTATGTAAATTATATCTCAATACAGAGCTGGACATTTTTCAGCAATATGAAAAATGTGATGTGGTGATTTCAGTCCTATAAGGCAGATAAAGCAATTTGCGAGGGCTTTGAGAAGACACATAATCCCTAAATGGATAGACATGTGGCATTAATTATTGATCACAACAGTTACTATCCAAATAGTCACTGCTCTTAGAATAACACAGAGTACTGTCTTTGGTCTACAAAGTCACATATGCAGAAAAATTCTTGTTTCTTTACATATTGTCTGTGTTGACATACACTCAAAAATGTTGATGTTCTTTCTTCCACTTTGCTGACATCATATTTTCATGAAATATATGCTGCAGTATACTAAAAAAATTGTATCTCAAGCTGTTAGAAAAGGAGGGGGAGGCTGGGCATGGTGGTTCACGCCTGTAGTCCCAGCACTTTGGGAGGCCAAGGCAGGTGGATCACTTGAGGTCAGGAGTTTGAGACCAGCCTGGCCAACATGGTGAAACCCTGTCTCTACTAAAGATACGAAAATGAGCTGGGTGTGGTGGTGCATGCCTGTAATCCCGGCTACTTAGGAGGCTGAGGCAGGAGAATCGCTTGAACCCAGGAGACGGAGGTTATAGTGAGCCGAGATTGCGCCACCGCACTCCAACCTGGGCACAGAGTGAGACTCTGTTTCCAAAACAAAAAAAAAAAAGAAAAAAAAAAAGCAGTCTTCTGCCTCCCCTCTTCCAACCGCCACCACTGTCTCACTTCCTGAAGGCCATCACTTTCAAGCAGTGTGATGTTTTCTTCCATATTGCTAAATTATTTGTTTGCAATGCTATTTCTTCATTACTTAGTTTTAGGCATTTACTATTGGCTTCCCATTAAAAAAAGATGAGGCTTTAACTTTCTTCCATCTAACTGCCTTGGCCCCCACCATACTAAATATGCACTTTCCATCCCTCATCCTTCTCACATAGAGTTACAGATATCTTGGTTTATGCAGTGTTTCTGTTTATGTTAATGTGATGACAAAAGCACCACTGGTAGCTGTCCCGTTGCGTGGCATGGAGGAGGGCATTCGAGGGTTTTACTGATTCTTAATTTGTCAACCTCCTATCTTCCCCCCCGCTCACTCCTATTTCCCAAGGTCCCTGGATTCCATATCTTTTGTTTCGTCCAAGGTGTAAATGATGCTTCATTGAGGCTTTCTCTACGGTGAGCTTGGAATTCAGGTTTTTTTTTTGGAGGGGGGGTCTCCGGTTATTTATCACTCGTCCATCTGTCATTCAATTTCTGAAATTTTGTTGCTATTTTCTCATCTCACATTCTCGTCTTTTCTTGAAACAGATTTGTTGACATATAATTTATAGACTATACAATTTATTCATTTAAGATGTGCAACTCAGTAGCTTTTAGTATATTTAGAGAGTTGTGCAGCCACCGCCACAATCAATTTTGGAATATTTTCATCTTTTTCTTTTTCTTTCTCCTACCCTTGATATCCTGTCATCTCTTTTTCTTTGTGAGTTTATGCCTTTAAACATTCCTTTCAGTTTTTTGAATTCCTTAGAGTTTCCTTTGAATTCACTTGAACCCAGGAGTTTGAGACCAGTTTGGCAACATAGTGAGACTCAATCACTACAAAAATAAACTTGCTGGGTGTGCTGGTGTGCACCTAGCTACTCAGGAGGCTGAGGTGGGAGGATCCCTTGAGCCTGGGAGGTGGAGGTTGGAAGTTTAACCCCCTGCATTGGATCTATTGCTTCCTGGGTCCTGTGTCTTATCCTTTGTTTTTGAATTGTCTTATTTTGCTGGACTATATCATCAAGCGTATTCATTAAACGGTAGTAAATTTTTCATTCCTTCCAGGTCTGAAAATGTCTTTGTCCTGATTTTATGCTTGATTGATACACAATTCTAAGTTGATACTGATTTTTTTCTCAGGAGTTTGAAGGCTTTGTTCCACTGCTTTTTAGAATCGAAGATTTCTGTTGAGAGATCTCGTACCAATCTAGTTCTTGTTCTCCTGTAGGCAACTTTTTAAAACCTTTTTGGATGCTTTTAGCATTTTCTCTTTATCCTTGGGGGGTCTTCAAATTTCACAATATGTCTGTCTATCTGTCTAGCTATCAGTCGTCCTCTATCCATTCTCTTGTGCAGTGTACTTGGTTGATTCTTCAGTCTAAAGACTTGTGTCTTTCAACTTGGGGATTTGGGGTACTATTTTAAAAACAATTCTCCTTTTTCCTATATTCTCCTTTTCCTTTGGGACTTTTTACCAGTCAAAATTTCTGGATTGGTTCTTTTGTCATATATATATATATGTGTGTGTGTGTGTGTATATATATGTGTGTACATATATGTATATATACACACACATATACACACATATCTACATACATACACACACACACACACACACACACACATATATATATGTATATTTAGATGGAATCTCGCTCTGTTGCCCAGGCTGGAGTGCAGTGGTGTGATTTTGGCTCACTGCTACCTCCACCTCCCGGGTGCAAGTGATTCTCCCGCCTCAGCCTCCTGAGTAGCTGGGATTACAGGTGCCCGCCACCACGCCCGGCTAATTTATTTTTGTATTTTTATTAGAGATGAGATTTCACCATATTGGCCAGGCTGGTCTCGAACTCCTGACTTTGTGATCTGCCTGCCTTGGCCTCCCGAAGTGCTGGGGTTACAGGCGTGAGTCACAGCACCCAGCCCTGTGTTATATATTTTTTTTAAAAATTAAGATTTCCTTTTGTTCTGCCTGACGGAAAATTTTCCAAACATTATTTTTCAATCATTCTGATGATTTTTTCTCTTTTCTTAGATTGTTTCTTAGATTAATAGTCTTTTGTTATTATTTTGTGTGACATTGTCTCAAATCTCTCTGAGTACATTAGTTAGAGATCTCCTTCTCTTCTGCCTTTGAATTACCCATTTCTGCTTGTTCGCATTGGTCTTTTTATTTCACAGTATAGGCTTCCCTCAAGTGTCTAATGAGGTTTTAGTTGTTTGGTTATATTTGAGAATGAGGCAATAGGAAAAGGTGATTGTGAATCTGTGTGTGGAAGCGGAGCTTGTCAACATGTAGGCTTTCCTTTAAGGACAGTGGGCAGGAAGTTGAACCTTGGCAAGAAAACTCCAAATGCCCAACACTGGCTGCTGTAGCTTTTCCCAGTTTTACCCCTCCCAAAGAGAAGAACCTTGTGCTTTGTTTGTTTGGAGTAGGGAGGTGGTTATTACAGTACCCCAGCCTGCTAGGAATTCTGTGCATGGTGGAGGCAGGAGATGCATTGAAGACGACTGCTCTACATATAGACTTTCATTGATCTCTTTGTTTTCAGCCCTTCATCCCGCTCCCACCCTAGCACCTGGCATTTCTGAGTTGGGAGTCTCTCCGGGGCTGTTCAGGACAGGGGTCTTCCTCTGTAGCTGCCCCCTACCCCCACTCATCAGTCTTATAGGCTCCAGCATCTTCTACCTTGTTTCATCTTTTGTCAGCTCCGTAAGTATTGCTTTTTATTTCCAGAAATTTATTGAAATTTGTTGTCCCTTGGTGACTACTCCCACTTTCTTTCTGGTGATGGACTTTTAGATATTTTTACTGTCATTTTAATGTGATCTTGCAAGGCAGTGTGCTATCTTGAGTTAGAAACTCTGTTAGTTTCAACAGGTGTAGTGGAAAGATCTTGGTTGCATTCCTTGACAGCTCTGGGTTCTAGTTATAGAGTTCAATGCATTTTTACGTCCTGTCATTCTTTCTAGCTGTGGCACTGCTGTTATATGGAAGATTGGAAAAGTATTGAGAAGAGTCAGCTAGTCAATTCGTATTTTTGAGGCCCAGGTTCCCCACTTTAAGTTATTCATGCTATTAGCTACCATGAATCTACTATGTATATGGTTTTGTGCAAAGTGCTGGAAAAACAAAGATGAGTAAGTCATGGTTCCTTCCTGTCAGGAAGGTGGGGGTTGGGTAGAGACTAAATAATAAGATTTTACTGTGAGTGGTATGATAGAGATATACCAGAATTGGAGAAATCAGGGAAGGTTTCACAGGGAAAGTAATATTTAAGCTTTAAATTAGAGTTATCCAGGCTTACAAGGGGGAAGGTAGGCATTCCAGGCAAATGAGCCAGCAAGTACTTCAGTGTGTAGTCATGACAGAACTTGGTGATTTTAGGGACAGAGCATAGGATACTTGTGGAGGAATGGTGAGAAGTGAGACTGGAGAGTTAATAATGGCAGCCAACACATCATACCTGTGCAATCACTATTTATATTTATAGATGGGGAAAATGAGGCACAGACTTACATGACCTTAAGGTCCCTTAGTTAATAAGTCAGGAAGCTGGGATTTGATCCCTGGCAGTCTGGCTTAGAGTTCACTGTTTTTGTCAGGGGTTAAGTGACACGGTCTTATTTATTTTATTTTATTTTTTGACACATAATAGGTGCACGTATTTGGGGACATGTGATATTTTGATTCATTCATATAATGTTTAATTTTCAAATCAGGGTAATTGGGATATTCATTTTCTTAAACATTTATGTTTTATTTATGCAGGGAACATTTAAATTATTCTCTTCTGTTTTGAAATAGTGTTCACACCAGGTCTTACTTCTTCTATCTAACTATATTTTTGTACACATCAATCAACCTCTCTTCATCCCTCCCCACTTCTCTACATTTCTTGGATTCTGCTAACCATCATTCCACTCTTCATCTTCATGATATTCACTTTTTTAGCTTCCAAATATGAGTGAAAACATGTGATATTTGTCTTTCCGTGCCTGGCTTATGTCATTTAACATAACAACCTCCAGTTCTATCCATGTTGCTGCACATATAAGATCTCATGTCCTGTTCATTTTTATGGACGAATAATACACGTTTTCTTTATCCATTCATTCCCTGATGAGCACTTAGGTTGATTCAATATTTTGGTTTTTGTGAGTAGTGCTGCAATAAACATGGGAGTCCAGGTATCTCTTCAATATATTGATTTCCTTTCTTTTGCATATATACCCAGTAGTGAGATTTCTGGATCATATGGTAGTTCTATTTTTAGCTTTTTGAGGAACCTCCATACTGTTTTCCATAGAGAGTTACAATTTACATTCTCACCAAGAGTGTATGAGGGTTCCCCTTTCTCCATATCCTTGCCAGCATCTGTTATTCCTTGTCTTTTTTATGAAATCCATTTTAAGTGGGGTGACGTGATACCTCATGGTGGTTTTCATTAGCATTTCTTTGGTGATTAGGGAAAGATAATAAGTGTTTTAGTAAGGAGTTTGGGTTTGTTCCTGCACACAGGCTTTAAGGTAGGTGAATAAAATGATCAGTGCTTCGTTTTACAGCCATAACTCTGGAGCCACCACTTGAGAGAGTGTTAGACCAGAGTCAGGGAGTGCGGAGAGCAAGTTAGGGAAGGATTATTCTATGTACCAGCAATAGATGATGGCTCCTGAATGTAGAAGTGGAAAGGGCAGCAATGGAAGAGGTCATTGAGTTATGTCAGAGGTCAAATCAACAGAACATGGTCACCGACTGAATGTAGGAGTGAGGAGAAAATTAGGGTCAGGATTAGGTGGCTGAGCCACTGGTAGTTTGCTAAATTTGAGAATGCAAGATGAGCATGTTTGGAGAGGAGAAAGAGAATGACTCAGTGTTGAGCCTGGTGCAACTGAAGTGACTGCACACTCTCCAGGTAGTCATGTCCAGAACTGGTTGGGAGGATGTGTCTGGGATGCTGAGAAGACATCTGTGTTGGAGGTACAGATTCAGAAGTCACTGGCTCATAAAGAAAACTGAAATCATAGGCATGGATATGACGAGAATATGTGTTATGGAAAGAGTCAAGCTCAGAGTCCTGGAAAGCATGAGAATGTTTGAGTGCTGTGCCTGAGAACTTGGTTGATGGTATCGTTGAGGAGGGGCGAAGGGGTGTGGGTGGGGGAGGAGTTGGGAGGATTCCAGTAATGCCTCTGGGGCTGTGGAACGTGAGACTGAGGACTCGGGGAGAGGTCCCTGAAGGGCTGGAGGAGGAGGCCAGTCGTGAGGCAGTGATAGAGACAGGAATCTTCCCAGATATGATGACTTTAGGGATAACAGAAGATAAGGGGTGGCAAGGAGGGTAGCGTTCAGAAGTGTTGGATTGAAGAGAAGATACTTGATTGAGTTGAGTGACCAAAGGTGCCATAGAAGGTGGATGAAGAAAAGGCAGGAACCATTCCCAACTCACCTCTCTTCTCTCAGCAATTTCTGGTCCGCTCAGGCGGACTGCCTGTCCCTGAAGGTGGCGGTCAGCCCATATAGATCTGCAGGGTGGAATCTGGCTTCCTGAAGTGCTGATGTGTTAGAACCACTGCAAACATTTACATCCACATATTTTGCTTCCCCTGACCTGTGAACAGATGTGGAAATAGGAAGCCTGGCCAGCCAAAATAAGCAGAGAGGCTTACAGATCCAAACCCTCTTTCTGTTTTAACTGGAACACCAGGACCCAGCTTCATTGCTCTAATCTGTTCCAGTCTCAAGGAAAATGGACCACCTCTGGCCTCATACTTTAGAGCAAAGCGTGGCGACTGCGCACCACATGTCCCATTGGCTGGTCTGCACCACCACATATCCCTGTGCCCCGGGCTCACCAGAGAGCGCCCTCCAGTGGGCTGACTCCCTGAGGGTGCGTTGAGTGGTTTGTGGCTGTCTTCTGTGTGCGGCACAGTTCCTCTTCTGAACTTCTCATGACTGCCCGTCTAGCAGGTACTAGATTAGACCTGTTTGCAACAAGAAAAAAAGGAAGCTGAATATCATACAAATACTAACGGGGAGAAGTGGAATTTGTTTTATTTAACTTTTCTTTTGCCAGAAAATTTTTTAAACAAACAGAAACATTCAAAGAATAAAGTAACTAGAGTCGGGCGTGGTGTTGTCTGCCTGTAGTCCCAGCTACTCAGGAGGGTGGGGTGGGAGGATTGCTTGAGCCCATGAGTTCAAGACCAGCCTGGGCAACAGAGTGAAACCCTGTCTTTAAAAAACAAAAACAAAAACAAAAACATAACGGACCCCTCTGTACCTACCAATAGTCCTGTAAGACTATTGTAACATGTAGCCATCCCTGCATTTGATTTTTTTTTAAAGAAAATGAAATAGTAACATACACAGTTGAAGCTGGCTCCCTTCCTGATGTCTTCCCTCCTCTCTCTTTAAAGCTCACCACTGTTGGAAGCTGACGTTTATTACCACGCAAGTGTTTTTATTTTTATTGAATATACTGTATTAAAAAACAATCTCTGGTATTGTTTTGCATAATAACATAATTGTCTAGACTGCATTGCCTGCTTTTAAATGTTGCATAAATGGTATCAAACTCTACTTTTTCTGAGTCTACTTGAGTTTATTTAGGATATCCATTGGAGATTGCAGACAGTGTTAACTTCACCTTGCATTGAGCAATCAGCCTTGGTCAACTCCGACGTGAAGCGATTATAGGCCCTGCAAGCTCAGTGTCTCACAATTTCCTTCCAGTTTATAACTCAAAGCTCTGACTCCTTGAGTTCCTTATTTGGATGGTTAGGTCAATTTGCTCATTTCCTTGGATATTATTACAGGCTTTATTATTAAAAGTTCGTCTTGGTCAAGCCTTATTCTTGCCAAACCATTCTGTATAATGAATGAAATATGAACAATATTTTCCACACTGCAGAGGTGGGGTGGAGGGTGGTGGAAAATGCGGGTCAACCACGAAGTCAAAGTCAGAGGACAGAGGAGTTTCAGGAGCTTCTCCACAATGTTTGCAACAATCCCTATGCTCTTTCTACTCCTGTTTTTTGAGGAATCTCTCCCAATTTGGCACAAGGCACTCTCCGGGTATTGAACCCAGCAGGAAGTGGAATGTCTGGGTTTTATTGAGGCTATTTCTCATGTTATGAGGCTATTTCTCATGTTATGAGGCTATTTCTTATGTTTTGCCTGATTTTTTCTATGAGTCAAAGACTACAAAATAAAAAATTACAACTGTCTTCATCAATAATGAGCTCTTCAGCTTCTATAGCAGTGATGTTCAATCTTTTCTGCAGAATTCTAGAACTTCCTGCAAAGATCAACGTGTTCTATATCCATGCTGTGTACTACAGTAGTCATTAGCTATTACCCACATGTGGCTACTGAGAACTCAAAATGTGGCTAGTGTGACTGGGAACCAAATTTTACATTTCATATAATTTCACTAGAGTAGTCACATGTGGCTAGTGACTATTGCATTGAACAGCGCAGTTCTAGAGGGTTTATACCAATACATATTGGTAGAATTTTAACAAATCTTAATACATCAAATGAGTTCACATTGCAGCTGATTTATTTGCTCTTTCGTTTCCCAACTTGAAGTTAATATATAAAACTGGGCAGCTTGGACTCTTATGCTTGCTCAGGCCACTCTATTGTACAGAGTATTGTTTCTCCAAGAGCTTCTGTTAATCTATTGTTTGTAGTTGGCATGTCTTTGTGATTTTGATGACACTGATGAGCACCAGTTATTGGTGGGTGCATCTGCCTGCACCCCATTATTGGACATTTTCCCTCACATAGCTCACTCAGTCCACAACATCATTCCCCAGCTTCATTGATTCTGCCTCCTTTAAATTCAGGCTTTCTCCTCCCTCTGCCTCAGCACAGTCTCACTTTGGGACATGAGCTGTCATGATGGCTTAAAGAGAAAGCTAATTAGAGGGGATAAATCCATGAATAGGAATATAGAGCTGAAGAAACTTTCCAGAATGCACATAGAGAGGCAAAGAGTAGAAACATGAAAGGTTAAGAGACATGGATGATGGAGCGTGAAGGTCTAACATATATCTGATTGGAGTTCTAGAAGGAGAGGAGAGGATCAGCAATTTTTGAATTCATAATAACTGAGAATTTTTCCTAATTGGTGAAACATTCATGCATACTTCAGATTCAGGGAGCCCGATGAATTTACAACACTACAAACAAATTCATCCTTCATAGTGAAACCGAAGAACACTAAAATCATAGAAAGGTCTAAAAATAACCAGAGAGTAAAGATGGATTAATACAAAGGAACTACAATACCCACAGTTCACTATTCCACAGCAAAATGGTATTCAGTAGACAATGGAATAAAATCTTCAATATTATGAGAGAAAATAACTGTCAATCTAGAATCGTAGAAAGACTTTAGGAGAAAATATAGAAGAATTTCTTTACAATCTTGGGGTAGAAAATGATTTTTTAAAAAGAAAATCCACAATTCATATGGAAAAAGATTAATACATTTGATTACATTAAAATAAAGAGATTTCATTATCAGCAGTATCTTAAAGACAGTGGAAAGAGAAATTACAGAATAGAAGAAAATATTTGCAGCACTTGTAACAGTGAAAAGATTAGTATCCAGAATATATAAGCTCCCTTAAAAATTGATATGAAAATGATGAACAACCCAATAGGAAAATGGGTGGAACAGTTGACAGGCATGGTGGCGTAGAAGGGGTACACAGAGAGCCAGTAATCACTCAAAGAGATTGTACAACTCATGAGGAACCAGAGAAATGAAAATTTGAACTATAGCTACAATGAATTGTTAGTATGTACCCAAAAGATTGGTAAAAATTAATGGGTCTGGCATGTTGACATGGGTATTGGGTATGGAATAACAGGAACTCTTAAAAGCTTCTGGTCAAAGTGTAAATTGGTACCATAACTGAAAAAAAAAAAAGGTCATTATTGATTGATGTTGAAAACGTGCATATGTTATGACCCAGCAGTCCTACTTTTTGGCATATACTCAACTATTATGTTGTGTAATGCAGTAGCCACTAGCCACATGTGGTTGTTGAGTCCATGAAATATGTCTAGACTGCACTGACATGTGATGAAAGTATAAATACTTAGTGAATTTTTAAGATTATGAAAAAACTAAAAATATTTAAATTCATTTAAAAATACTGATTATAAGTTAAAATGATAATATTTTGGATATATTGGTTTAAATAAAATATGGCATTAAAATCAATTTTGTCTCATACTTTTTAATGTAGCTGAAATAAAATTTAAAATTACATATGTGGCTCTCACATGTGAATCACCTTGTTTTTCTTTCAGATAGTACTGCTCTAGAGACATTCTAGGAGACAGGTACAACATTGCAAACCACAACATTGTTTGAATTAGAAATAACCCAAATGCTCATTGAGAAGAGAATGCAGAAATAAATTATGTTTTATTAATTTAGTAGTAATGAATATTATATTCACTCTGTGATAACAAAACATGGCTGTTTCTTATGAATGCTGTGTTAAGGGGATGAAGCAAGTTGCAAAGAATACTAACAGTGTGATTCCATTCACTGAAATTTCAAATTAAATGCAATATTGAAAAATGTATTACTTAGGGATATGTCCATAAATGGCAAAATCTAGAAGAAAAGGTAGGAAGGTAGAAGAGGGGAGGAAGAAGGGTTGTTACTTTCAAGGTACTGGAATATTCTGTCTTCAGCAATGTAGAGTTTACAAAGCATATTTTTTGTTGTTCTCCAACTTAAATCTATTCAGTGTGTGTGTGTGTGTTTTTTTTTTTTTTTTCAAACCTGATAACTGGAGTTGAGGGACTGATTTTTGTGAGGGCAGGGAAGATATTTTGATTGCTGATTTAATTTATTTTAGAGAAAGAGTGCAGTGGCGCGACCTCAGCTCACTGCAGCTTCTGCCTCCGGGGTTCAAGTGATTCTTGCGCCTCAGCTTTCCAAGTAGCTGGGACTATAGGCACCCGCCATCATGCCCGGCTAATTTTTGTATTTTTAGTAGAGACGGGTTTCATGATGTTGGCCAGGCTGGTCTTGAACTCCTGACCTCAAGTGTTCCACCACCTTGGCCTCCCAAATTGCTGGGATTACAGGCGTGAGCCACTGCACCCAGCCTATATTTAATTTATTTAATCACTTTTTAAAGGTTTCCTATGCAGAGCGATTTTCGCTAGTTAATATTTTTATAAGAAAATTTCCCTTTTACCTAAGTATTCAAATTTATTTGCATTGGTTTTAAAATGTTTTTATGTAATTAAAAAAATTCTGCTGTTTCTATAGGTATATCTCCTTTTTAGAGCCTAATATTTTTATTTATACATTTTCTCTTTATTCATGTTTGTTCTTGCTAGATGTTTGACCATTTTAATAATTTTTTTAAAGAGCCAGTTTTTGGTTTTTGTGCATGGACTTTATTTTCTTATTCATCAATTTCTGTCCCCATCTTTATTGTTTTCTTCCTAAAACTCTCCTTAGATTTACTCAATTATTTTATTTTATTTTAGTTTTTGAGACAAAGTCTCTTTCTCTCACCCAGGCTGGAGTGCAATGGTGCCATCTTGGCTCACTGCAGCCTCCACCTCCCGGTCAAGCAATTCTCCAGCCTCAGCCTCCTGAGTAGCTGGGATTATAGGCAGGCACCACTGCACCCGGCTAATTTTTTTTTTTTGTATTTTCAGTAGAGACAGGGTTTTACCATGTTGGCCAGGCTGGTCTTGAACTCCTGACTTCAGGTAATCCACCCACCTCGGCCTCCCAAAGTGCTAGAATTACAGGCATGAACCACCACGCCCGGCCTGTACTTTTTTAAGTTCAATACTTATTTATTTCTGGTCTTCACTGTTTAGTAATACTTTTTATGCTATTAGTTTACTCATAACAAGTTTACTGTTTTTTCTTTTCATAGATTCTTGACTTGAATGTTTAACTCATTCATTTTCAATCATTGATGTTTTATAATAAATGGATTTAATGCTACAAATTCACTTCATCTCATAAGTTTGGATGTGTGGTTCTTTGATAATTTCTCAGTACAGTATTTTGTAGTTTCCTCCTCTCATCCTTTAACTATTTAGGAATTTATTTAAATTTTTCCAAGCATAAATTTTAAAAACATTATTTTATTGTTAATTTATGACTTAACTGCACTATAGCCAGGTTGCACTGTCTGTTATGAAATTGGTTGAGAATTGTTTTGACATCTAGAATGTGGCAGATTTTAATAAATATTCTACATATTCTTGGCTGGGCATGGTGGCTATGCCTGTAATCCCAGTACTTTGGGAGGCAGAGGCGGGCAGATCATGAGGTCAGGAGATTGAGACCGCCCTGGCCAACATGGTGAAACTCCATCTCTACTAAAAATACAAAAAATTAGCCAAGCATGGTGGTGCGCGCCTGTAGTCTCAGCTACTCAGGAGGCTGAGGCAGGAGAATTCCTTGAACCTGGGAGGTAGAGGCTGCAGTGAGCCACCGCTACACCACTGCCACTCCAGCCTGGGTGACAGAGCAAGACTCTGTCTCAAAAAAAGAAAAAAAGAAAAAAATTACATATTCTTGAAAAAAAAAAAAGAAAACAAACGCTTATTCTCTATTTGTTAATTGTGTGATTCCATGCAGCTCTATTACACCAGGCTTACTTATTTGTGTTATTTGAAATTTCTATACCCTAATAATTTTCATATTGCTTATCTATTTCTAATAGAAATAAGTTTAAAATTTCTGATCATTTTGGGTTTGACAATTTCTCCTTGAAATTCTCTGTTTTTGCTGTACATATTTCAAGTGTATGATATTTAGGTACATTATAAACTTATGGTTTTTATATCTTCTTGGAAGCTACTTCCTCTCACATTTATCTCTTAGGGTTTTGTTAAGGACACTGAGTCTGTTCTAGGTGCTCTTAAACAGAAAGAGCTAGAGCATAGGGAATTAGATGCCCTAAGATTGTTGGCCTGGCTGAAAGAGTTGGTTCTAGGCATTTTCGAGAATGATTCCTTGAGGAATATAGAACTGACTCAACAGAAGACCAATATTTTAAGGCTACCATCTTGGCTGTGCCAAAATCAAGAAACCACCCTTGCTGTACCAATTTCCTCTCAGGACCCAAGAAGCTCAAGAACAGACATAGAAAAACTGCTGAAGTCAAACCTGCCATTGCCACAACTCTGTGTGTTAGTGAAGACAGCCAATGAGTTCGCAGGAACATGGCCGCTGTCTTCTATCTTTTCACTCTTCAACTGGTATAAACGATGTGTAACCTCACTTGCATGCAAACCTTAGCCTCAGGGGAGATTAGGAAATGCTAGCATCTCCAGCTAGAAATAGCCCATCTTTTTTTTTTTTTTTTTTAACTACTTCCCTGCCTTTTTTCCTGTCTGCTATTAGACTCATAAAATTATCTATATTCTCTTTCTTTTTTTTCTTTGCCAATTTGAAAGCTATAATTATATTGCTATTCTTTTAACGAGTACCTTAATTTTTAAAGATGAGTTTAATTTATTTTAATATTTCAAAGTTACTTGGTATTTTATCTTGTCTCTCTAACCAAGGCAAAGACTTTATCATGCTTAATGATTTACTGACCATCCCCCTTTCTAATCTTGTTATTGTTGTGAAGTTTTATTCTTATATTTTAACACAGAAGTTTGTTGCGGGAAGTCAGGGACCCCAAATGGAGGGACCAGCTAAAGCCGCGGCAGAAGAACATAAATTGTGAAGATTTCATGGACATTTATTAGTTCCCAAAATTAATACTTCTGTAATTTCTTACTCCTGTCTTTACTGCAATCTCTGAACAAAAATTATGAAGATTTCATGAACATTTATTAGTTCCCCAAATTAATACTTTTATAATTTCCTATGTCTGTCTTGAATCTCTTAATCCCGACATCTTCGTAAGCTGAGGATGTATGTCATCTCAGGACCCTGTGATGATTGCGTTAACTGTACAAATTGTTTGTAAAATGTGTGTTTGAACAATATGAAATTGGTGCACCCTGAAAAAGAACAGAATAACAGCTATTCTGAGGGAACAAGGAAGGATAACCATAAGATCTGACTGCCTGCTGGGTCGGGCAGAATAGAGCCATATTTTTCTTCTTGCAGAAAGCGACTAGGAGAAAAATCACTGAATTCTTTTCCCAGCAAGGAATAACCCTGGGGAAGGAATGCATTCCTTGGGGGAGCTCTATGAATGGCCGCTCTGGGAGTGTCTGTCTTATGCGGTTGATATAATGGATGAAATACGCCCTGGTCTCCTGCAGTGACCTCAGGCTTACTAGGATTGGGAAATTCCAGCCTGGTAAATTCTAGTCAGACTGGTTGTCTGCTCTCGAACCCTGTTTCCTGTTAAGATGTTTATCAAGACAATGCATGCCCAGTGGGACATGGACCCTCATCCGTAATTATAATTTCGTCCTTGCCTTGTGATCTTGCTCTGCCCTCTGCCTTGTGATCTTTTATTGCCCTTTGAAGCATGTGATCCTGTGACCTACTCCCTGTTCCTACATCCCCTCTCCTTCTAAAATCCCTAATAAAAACTTTGCTGGTTTTGCGGCTCACGTCCCCATCACAGTCCTACCAATATGTGATGGCACCCCCGGAGGCCCAGCTGTAAAATTTCTCTCTTTGTACTCTTTCTCTTCATTTCCCAGTGTGAACCTGGGTCAAGACTCCATTTACTTAACCTAGCCCCCATATGTCCCTTCTTGAACAAGGGTCTATAATCTGTGATGCCTTGGGTCTCTGGTTATCAATGTCAATTTGTACCTTAATTCTGACAATCCTCAAAAAGTCTGGAAAATCCTCCTTCCCCATTTTGTGAGTACCAAATAGATGGTCTTTGGGGAAAGGCTGAGGAATTATTACTAGATACAGTTGTCATGGTGTGGCAAGACTTATTCTTATAGAAAATGGTCTCTCCTTCATCAGTGAATTTCTGGTCTGAGAACTTGCTAGATCCAGAAATTGGGCAACAGATTGTGATTTTGTTTATTGGGGTGGCTGTCCTCAGCTTCCTCATCCATCTTTGGTTCCTTTGATTGTTTAAACAACTCCTTTGTTGGCTGCCCATCTATCTTGCCCCTAGGGACCCTGTGTCTGGTTAACCATCTCCATACCTTCTATGGGTTGGGTCCCCCACTTGTTACTGTGGTCTTACGATAATTGTACCCATATTACTTCTGATGGGTAAGTACCTCCACTCGGACTCTAACATGTTGGGATTCCTTACTTCTCATTGCTATCAGAGATCCTATTTCTACAGCAGCTTCTCTTACCATCAACCCTGGCCTACAGAGGACAGCCCCACTGAGCTTCTCAGCAATGCTGGTGTTCCCTTACCAGTGCATTTTTTACTGTTCTGGTCACTGGAGTACCTCTGGACCTACTAGAGAGCATAGTCAGTCAGTGGGTTTTCCTGTCTTACTAGTATAACATTAAGCCGCGCCTACTTCCCCAAGCCTTTTGATCCCTTCTTCCTCCATCTACCATAGAAATTCTGGCTTTTCTAATCCACTTAGGGTAGGCCATTACTGTTTCCAAGCTTCCAAAATCCATCCTGGCATATTAGTACCTTCTCCCAGGGTCCTTGCCAGAGTGTAAAGTCATTTGTCTCAGGAAAGTGTTCCCACATTGACAAACTCCTTCATTCAACCTTATGTTCGCCTACTCCCCGTTGATCCAGGTTTCTTGGGGTTCAGATCCAGGCACATGCTCCTGGCTCCTTTTGGAACATGATAGCCATGTCCTATAGCTCCTCTGGTGTGCCAATTCTTTCTTCCTTTAGTAGCACTTTGCCAGTTGAACCGTGTTGGAATTCCACCCTTGTGATTGGTCTGGTTGTCATGATGGTAGGTGGCGGTCGATCCCAAGAGGGGCAAGCATTGTCTGCAAGGCAATTGCCTCATCTGAGGTTTCTGCATGATTTTTTTTTTTTTTTTTTTTTTTTTTTTT
>NW_012102909.1:1718437-1732869 GCF_000951045.1 Mandrillus leucophaeus | reverse complement strand
GGGGTTTCACCGGGTTAGCCAGGATGGTCTCGATCTCCTGACCTCGTGATCCGCCCGTCTCGGCCTCCCAAAGTGCTGGAGCCACCGCGCCCGGCTCTGCATGATTTTCAAGCAGAAAAGGAAACATTATCTTTTAAAAAAAACATTTAAATTAAAAAATTTTTAATTTTTGTGGATACATAGTAGTTATATATATATTTATGGAGTACACAAGATATTTCGATACAGGCATATAATGTGTAATAATTACATCAGGGTAAATGGGGTATCCATCACCTCAAGCATTTATCATTCCTTTGTGTTACATACAATCCAATTATACTCTTATTTAAAATGTACAGTGAATTATTGACCACACACCCTGCTGTGCTGTCAAATATTAGATATTATTCATTCTAACTATATTTTTGTACTCATTAACCCTTCCCACTTACTCCCTCCCACCAACTACCCTTCCCAGCCTCTGATAATCTTTCTGCTGTCTCTATGAGTCCAATTGTTTTTCTTTTTAACTCCCCAAAATAAGTGAGAACATGCAGTTTGTCTTTTTGTGCCTGGCTTATTTCACTTAACATAATGACTTCCAGTTCCATGCATGTTGTTGCAAAGGACAGAATCTCCTTCTTTTTTTATGGCTGAATAGTATTTCATTGTGTATATGTACCACATTTTTCTTATCCACTTGCTTGTTCATGGACACTTAGGTTGCTTCCAAATCTTGGCTATTGAGAATAGTGCTGCAAAAACATGGGAGTGCACATATCTCTCTGATATACTAATTTCCTTTCTTTTGGGTGGATATCTAGCAGTGGGATTGCTGGATCTTATGATAATTCTATTTTCAGTTTTTTGGGGAACCTCCAAACTGTTCTCCATAGTGGTTGTACTAGTTTACATTCCCACCAACAACGTCAATTCCCACCACATCCTTGGCAGAATTTGTTGTCTGTGTTTTGGATAAAAGCCATTTTAACTGGAGTGAGATGACATCTCATTGTAGTTTTGATTTGCATTTCTCTGATGATCAGTGATGTTGAGCACTTTTTCATATGCCTATTTGCCATTTGTATGTCTTCTTTTGGGAAGTGTCAATTCAGATGTTTTTAATTGGATTATTAGATTTTTTTCCTATAGAGTTGTTTGAGCTGCTTATATATTCTGATTATTAATCCCTTGTCAGCTGGATGGTTGGCAAATATTTTCTCCCATTCTGTGGATTGTCTCTTCACTTTGCTAATTGTTTCCTTTGCCTTGCAGAAGCTTTTTTAACATGATATGTTCCCATTTGTCTGTTTTTGCTTTGGTTGCCTGTGCTTGTAGGATATTGTTCAAGAAATCTTTGCCCAGTCCAATATTCTGGAGAGTTTCCCCAATGTTTTCTTTAGTAGTTTCATAGTTTGACAACTTAAATTCTTGAAGTCATTTTATTTTTGTATATGGTGAGAGATAGAGGTCTAGTTTCATTGTTCTGCATATGGAAATCCAGTTTCCCCAGCTCCATTTATAGAAGACTGTCCTTTCCCCAATGTATGTTCTTGGTATCGTTGTTAAAAATGAGTTTACTGTAGATATATGGATTTGTTTCTGAGTTCTCTGTTCTGTTTCATTGGTCTATGTATCTGTTTTTATGCCAGTACCATGGTGTTTTGGTTACTATAGCTCTATAGTATAATTTGAAGTCAGATAATGTGATTCCTCCAGGTTTGTTATTTTTGCTCTGGAGAGTTTGGTATTCTGGGTCTTTTGTGCTTCCATAAATGTTAGGGTTGTTTTTTCCTATCGTTGTGAAAGATGTCATTGGTATATTGATGGGGATTGCATTGAATCTGTAGATTGTATTGGGCAGCATGGACATTTAAAAAATATTGATTCTTCCAATCCATAACCATGGAATATCTCTCCATTTTTTGGTGCCATCTTTCTTTCATTAATTTCCTTCATTAATGTTTTATAGTTTTCATTGTAGAGATCTTTCACTTGTTTGATTAATTCTTAGATGTTTTATTCGTAGCTAGTGTAAATGGGATTACTTTCTTTTTTCTTTTTTTGAGACGGAGTCTTGCTCTGTTGCCCAGGCTGGAGTGCAGTGGCGCCATCTTGGCTCACTGCAAGCTCCGCCTCCCGGGTTCATGCCATTCTCCTGCCTCAGCCTCCCGAGTAGCTGGGACTACAGGCGCCTGCCACCACGCCCGGCTAATTTTTTCTATTTTTAGTAGAGACTGGGTTTCACCATGGTCTCGATCTCCTGACCTTGTGATCTGCCCGCCTTGGCCTCCCAAAGTGCTGGGATTACAGGCGTGAGCCACCGTGCCCGGCCGGGATTACTTTCTTGATTTCTTTTTCAGATTATTCACTGTTGACAAGTAGAAATACTATGGATTTTTGTATGTTGATTTTGTATCCTGCAACTTTACTGAATTTGTTTACCAGCTCCAATAGTTTTTTGGTGGAGTCTTTAGGTTTCTCCAAACATAAGATCATATCATCTGCAACAAGGATAACTTGATTTCTTCCTTTCCAATTTGCATGCCTTTTATTTCTTTCCTCTTGTCTGATTGCTCTAGCTAAGACTTCCGAGGCAGTATCTTCTAACAAATGGGAGTAGGCTTCTTTTGTAGTCCCAACAAGCCTAGGGGAATCAGGGTCCCACTGCTTCCTTAGTAGGGCCCCAAATTTGACACAGGAGACCTGCTGGTGTTGGGAATTCAACTCTCTCTGAAGCTTCACTCTTTTTTTTTTTTTGAGATGGAGTCTCTGTTTCCCAGGCTGGAGTGCAGTGGTGTGATCTCGGCTCACTGCAAACTCCAACTCTTGGGTTCAAGCGATTCTCCTGCCTCAGCCTCCCGAGTAGCTGGGATTTTCGGTGCACGCCACCATGCCTGGCTAGAGTTGGGATTTCACTATGTTGACCAGGCTGGTCTCAAACTCCTGACCTCAAATGATCCCCTGCCTCAGCCTCCCAAAGTACTGAAATTACAGGCATGAGCCACCACGTCCAGCCAGAAGCTCCACTACTCTTATGATTAAGTCCTTAGCTGGATCTCTGCTCTGCTGCCCTCCACCTGTAGGAGGTTGAGGTTTCCTTAAATGCTTCCCAAGAGACCTTCTAATTTTCATATTTTTCCTTGAACTGATGATTAATTACCCTGAGTCTGTCGTATCTTTCTTCAGTGAATCAAGTCATAGCAATGGCCGTCAAATTCCATAGCCTTTATATTTACCATCTCTTATACCTTTTGAATACCAGATACATTGCACCAGCGAGTGCATCTCCTTCCACTGGTATCCCATCCCAGTTCACCACCTGTGAAAGTTTTAACAACTGCACCACCAAGGATTCTAAGGGCTATCCATCCCCCACCTACCACAGGTGATGGGGTCCCCATTGCCGAAGTAATTGCTGTAAGTGATCTAGAATTCAATGAAAGAGTCTGCTTTTAAGGACTATTTCTGGTAACAACTGTATTCGATCCCTGGGAACAGACCCAGTTGGTGAGCTGTATTAGGAAATGCTCTCGAGATTAGAATTAAAGAAGGAAAGATTGAGTGGAAGGAGAAGCTGATTTGCAATACAGTTACAATGGAAGCTTCAGCTGACCTCTGGAGCTGGCATGGCTCTTCTGAGTATTCCCCAGTTTGGGGAAAGGGGGCCGCCAAGCCTTTGTATTAAGCACTAGCCGGTCACTGGCCATGGGCCCACCCTGGGAGGGGCATAACCTTGGCTAAGGCCAAGAGTGAGTCCTGGTGAGGGAGGCAGCTGTGAGCTGCCAGTAGCTGCTATTCCCAGCAGCTGGGGGTGGGTAGCAGGGGAAAATACCTTGAAGAGGGGATCAGAGCAAAATACCTATACTCTCCCTATACATTTTTATAATATTAAGTAAAAAAATACAAGGTAGAAACTTGCATTTATAGTATAATTTCAATGTTAAAATTAATATACATAAAATGACTAGAAGGGAATTAAAATGCTTAAGAGGTTTTGTTTTGGTGCTAGGAAAATGAATGACGTGCATTACTCGCCCCTCACCACCCGTATCTTATACACACATAAAAAACCTTAGAATACTTTATTGAAAACACAAACCTCCCCACTGATTCCTCTCTATGGGCTGTTCAAAGCAGTTAGAAAGTCAGCTTTAGTATTCCTTAGTAGGTGGCTGGGTGAACAAGCTGTGATACATCCAGATAATTAAATATTATTCAGTAATTAAAAAAAGAAATGGAATATGAAGCAATGAAAAGGCATAGAGGAAACTTAAATGCATACTGCTAAGTGAAAGAGGCCAACTCAATAATTGTATGTACTGAATGATTCCGGCTATATTGCATTCTGGAAATTGCCAATTATGGAGGCATTAAAAAAAGTCATGGAGGCCGACACAAAAGGATCTCTTGAGCTCAGGAGTTTGAGATCTGTCTGGGCAACATAGCAAGACCCCGTCTCTACAAAAAAATAAAAATTAAAAAAATTAGCTGGGCGTGGCAGTGTGCGTCTGTGGCCCCAAGCTCCTTGGGAGGCTGAGATGGGAGGATTGTTTAAGCCCAGGAGGTTGAGGCTGCAGGGAGCCATGATTGGGCCACTGCACTCCAGCCTGGGTGACAGAGCAAGACCTTGTCTGAAAAAAGAAGATTAGGGGTTTACAGGGTTTGTGGGCGAGGAGGAGGATGGATGAATAGGTGAAGTGCAGGGGATACTTAGGGCAGTGGAAGTACTCTGTATGATACATGGATGTGTGTGCATATGTCAAAACCCACAGAACTGTACAACACAAAGAATGAACTCTAATGTACTAAACTATGAACATTAGTAAATAATAATGTGGGCTGGGTGTGGTGGTTCATGCCTGTAATCCTAGCACTTTGGGAGGCTGAGGTGGGCAGATTGCTCGATCCCAGGAGTTCAAGATCAGCCTGGGTAGCATGGCGAACCCCTTCTCTACAAAAAAATGATACAAAAATTAGCCAGGTGTGGTGCTACGTGCCTGTGGTCCTAGCTACTTGGGAGGCTGAGGTGGGAGGATGCTTGAGTCCAGGAGGTTAAGGTTACAGTGAGCCATGATTGTGCCACTGCACTCCAGCCTGGGTGACAGAACAAGACCCTGTCTCAAAAAAAAAAAAAAAAAGTGTCAGTTTTCATTCATCAATTGTAACAAATGTACCACACCAATGGAAGATGTTAGCAATAGGAAAAACTGTGTGCAGGGAAGAGGGAATATAAGGGAACTCTCTGCATGATGTCCTCAATTTTTATGTAAACCTAAAACTGTTCTAAAGAATAAAGTCTATTAATTAAAAAAAAAAAAAAAAAGAAAGTGAGCATCAGTTTCTATAGTCTATGAGTAATGCCAGCAGTAGTTGTGACTGAATTAACAGATCACATGCTTAGTGGGCAGAAGAGAGGAGACCTCCTTCTCATAGACTGAACAAAGCCCTTTCTGGCAGTTGTGAAATATCAGAACATAGATCTACAGATCAACAGCTGCCTTGTTTATGGACACATTAATAGGTATCACAACAGCCTGACTCTTGATTCTGGAATCTTACTGTTTCCTCAGTGAACCATAACCCAACCATTGAGTCTTGCTCTACGCATTCAAAGAATGGCAGGGGATCCGGTCCTGTGACAGGACACTTGATAAACAGATGAGATAAACTGGAGTTCAGTCTTCTGACGACTGCCAGGGCTGGCACTGTTTTTCTTCTGGCACCTACCCCAAGTTCCTGGCATCAACTCTTATTTTTCCTTTCAAGCCAAATGCAAAAGGGACTTAACCTCAACAGACAAAGATTGCGGAAGAATGTGTATGCGTTGAAAAGTAATCCAGTAAATTGACAAAGCTAATGAATTTTCAGAGGGATTCATTCCATATCACCCAGTGAGAGTCAGCACTTGGAATATTTCCACAGAGGCAATAAGAGAAGGGGAATTTGTTTATTACCTTTGGCTCCTGAAAGAAAACATTGTCCCATACACAGCTTCCATGTCTATTGTTGATTTGCTTAAGCATTTGGAAACATTAAGATTCTTCATTTATAAGTTCATTTACTCATTAACTACTTATAACTACTTATAGTTTTTTCACTGATTACTATGTGAGAGGCACCCTCTGCGTGAGATTGTTAGTGGAGAGGTTACAGTAATGTACGTTCCACTGTAGTCTCAGAGTGTGGGCAGTGGAAGGACCCTTTTTCTTTTTTCTCCTTACTCCTGCCTCATTTAGAAGACAATTCCTTTCAGCCCTTCCACTTCTCTCTCCACTCTTTTCTGGGAGATGAGATCTGTCTGATTGGCAAGATTATAAGAAACTTCCATTCATAAGACAGTGTTGCTAAGGGACACTGTCACTGTTAATTAGAAGCAAGAAAACTTGGCATGCATTTGCTTTTATTTAATCCATTTGGAATTTATTTTTGTATGTAGCAGAGATAGGAATTTCATCTTGTTTTTCCCAATTACGTAGTCGTTTATTAAAGAATTAGTTTTGGAAATGCTATTATGATAAACTAAACTTCCATTTATTTACAGGTCTGTTTCTGAAAACTGTTCTATCACCATATATTAACTATAGTTGTCCATTTCCTTTTCTAATTAAAACTTAGAATTGGCATTTGAAAGTAAACATCTTCCTAGCGGGTTTTTTTTTTTTTTTTTTTCTAATTGACACAAGTTGAGTTTGAGAGAGAACTGACTTCTTTTCAATATTAACTCTTTCCATGAATGGAAAAGAGTGAACTATACTACATTCCAAGAATGAACTATACTACATTCCAAGAATGTAGTACAGTTCTCCATTTATTAAGAATATTTCATTGAAGTTTTATAATTGTCTTTCCATAAGTTTTGCACATTTTTTGTTAGGTTTATTTATAGTTAATTTCTGGTTAATTTATACACACACATACACACATATAATTTTTTATATTATGAATGAATAACTTTTTCTTGTTTCCTAACTGATCATTGATAGTGTTTACCATGTACGTGGCCAACTCTCTTATTAGTTCTAAGAATTTTTAAGTTGATTCCATGGAATTTTTAGGTAGTAAATTATATTTACTTCAAATAATCAGTTTTTTTCTTCCTGATAATTATAATTACTTTTCCATTTTGTTTGTTTTATTGCACTGGCTAGGACCAAAGGTAGACAATAATAGTGATGGTTGAAATCTTTTTCCTTTTTCTTTTCTTTTTTATTTTTTGAGACGAGTCTCGCTCTGTCGCCCAGGCTGGAGTGCAGTGGTGCGATCTCGGCTCACTGCAACCTCCGCCTCCTGGGTTCACGCCATTCTCCTGCTTCAGCCTCCCGAGTAACTGGGACTATAGGCGCCCGCCACTGTGCCCAGCTAATTTTTTGTATTTTTAGTAGAGACGGGGTTTCACTGTGGTCTCGATCTCCTGACCTTGTGATCCGCCTGCCTTGGCCTCCCAAAGTGCTGGGATTACAGGCATGAGCCACCACGCCCGGCCTTCTTTTTTACTTTAAAGGTAATATTTTAAAATATTTTATGTTAAGTACATTTCCTGTAGGTTCGTGTAGATACATTTTATCAGGTTAATGATGTTGCTTTTTTCCTCCCTATTCCTAAATTGCTAAGGAAGTTAAATTTTTTTAAAAAAATTAATCACACTGAGACATAGTGATAGGATCACTTTTTGTTTTTACTAATGGTCCAAGATTAAATAGAGATAATTCTCTTTTAAGGAGCTCATAAAAGCAAGTATTGAAGGAGCCTATAAAAACGCTGATTTAAACATTAGAATGCACTGAAAACCAACAGTCACAGAAGTAACATGTAGAGTGGCCAGGGTCTGCTGAGAGTGAGCATTTGTTGAGGTAGCTTTCATGGGGCAAGTGAAAGTGTCTGACAAGTATAGGAGGTGGAATCAAAATCTCCTGGAGCTCTGCAGTCTTATTTCTTGTAGTGATTACATCACTGGGGTCAGATATAACACAGGCACTGACCATGGCCAGAAATGCTCATAACACCCAGTTCTGCCCAGAGTGGGGAAGGCAATCTAGTGTGTGGTATCAGAAAGGATTATCTGTGGCAAATGCTTACAATGCCCATTTGATTGAAGTAGGAAAAAGAATTTCTCTTCCTGGAGAGATGACTGAGACCCACATTACTCCCCTTAGGGATAGATTTATTCCCCTGAGGTTTGAGACCCACCATCTTGGTCACCATTTAGAAGGAGAAGAATTGAACAGTCCACCCCAGCCTGGAGAAGCCCCTTCCTGCAATGTCAGATGAATGTGGATGCTTCTGCTCATCTTATTTATGAACCACACTTTAGGTTTGCATGGAATATCTCCACAGGAGCTTGGCTGGAAATGCAGATTATCATTAATTCCACACCAGTCCTTTACATTTACAGGTGTCCTGTTGTAAATAATGTTAAGAGTAAAACTAAGCAAAAAGACATGGGCTCTGTATCCTGCAAAGTTGGGGTGAGATTCACAGGGAAGCGAATGTCACAGTGCTTGTATTTTAAAAAAATGTGAAGTTAGGGGCTCTATAGGGTTTCCTGGCTACTCTTGAGGGCGCACATTTTTGGAAGGGACTAATCATAGGTGGTTGACAGTTCTCTTGTCTTACAACATCTGTTTCAGAAGAAAGTGAAATGTTTTCTACACCAGCCCTGACAACCAGCAATTTTTGTACTTTAAAAATCCTTTGCAAGAATGTAAACTACTTAACTACCCAAAGGAAAATATATTTTATGCGTTGCTTCTATTTTAATGGTTACAAGGAAGTCCCAACTAAAGATGCTGGCTAAAGTACTGAATGTGCACAATTAACTGAGTATCTTTTAACAGATCCTTGCTTTCAGCTCTCAAGTGACTCAGAGAAAATTGTGTTAAATCAGTGATTGCTTTATAAGTACACTGCGAAATGGCACTTATAACCAAGTAAAGGAGATGCATCCTTTCAAACTCCAAAAACTAAAATGTCCCAACTTAAGTAGAGAAGGAAGAATCTTTATAACTTAGTGACTACTTGAATTTTGAGGAAAAAAAGAGAAAGGAATAGAAGATTACAGAAGTGGAATCATAAGGCTTCTAATTTGTTTAGATATGATAACCTGGGATGGGGTGTGGTGATTCCAAACAACACAATACAATTGTAGTCAGCATAAAAATTACAATACAATTGTAAAGAGAATAAAAATCATGTTTGGCATATGCCAACTCTATACCCTTATACCAAATATATAGTAACTGTTAAGTGATACCTTGTTTATAATATATTTAGATGGACAAAGTATTATTCTGATTGTTTTATATCTAAGTGATACTCCACAAAACAGATTTATCTGAAGACAGATTAGTGAACAATGGCGGATCTCAAATCATGTTCACATTTAGCACCTGATAAATGATCTTAATTCCTGCTATTAATGGTTCCTTTGTTCAACTTAATGCATTGGAGCATTACTCAGGGTATTTCAAGCAATTTCATGAGAAAGTTGATTGATCATGCAAACAATATGTAGGATTTTAACATTCTTTATACCATACAGAAAACTTTTTTCACATTTCTAGTACTTTTCTAGTTTTATTTGTTACACGTAAATTCAGTTAGAAT
This sequence comes from Mandrillus leucophaeus, assembly GCF_000951045.1. Lineage (NCBI taxonomy): Eukaryota > Metazoa > Chordata > Mammalia > Primates > Cercopithecidae > Mandrillus > Mandrillus leucophaeus. The sequence goes on along the minus strand of NW_012102909.1, from coordinate 1,723,281 downwards.
TTATTCTGGTGTAAGGAGTGAGGTGAAGCTCCAGCTTTTCTTTTTTCTTTTCAAATTTCTAACCCATTATCTCAAAACCATTTACTATCGGGAGCCTGAGGCAGGAGGATCACTTGAGGCCAGGAGTTTGGGATGAGCTTGGGCAACACAGTGAGACCCTATCTCTTTAAAAACAAAAACAAAAACAACCCCCCCTTCCCCCCCTACACACATTAGCCAGGTGTGGTGGCATATGCCCATAGTCCCAGCTGCTTGGGAAGGTGAAGTGGCAGAATTGCTTGAACCCAGGAGTTTGAGGCTGCAATGAGCCACGACTGCGTCACTACACTCCAGCCTGGGTGACAGAGTAAGATCCTGTCTCCAAAAAACCCCCAAAACACACTTATTAAAGATATAATTTTAAAATGTGTACGTGCCCAAACCTATTAAAAAGCAAATACTAATGAAAACTTAGAAAAAACCTGTGGCATGACTTTCTGTTTGTGGATGGTTTTATTCCAATTAAGATGTAGTCAAGGCTTTATGAGATCTTACAAAGAAATAAATTCAGGAACTAGAAGGAGATGCTCTTCTACCCACAAAATATTTAAATGGAGGAGCTGGATTAAAACTGCTAGGAGGGATAAAGTGAGTTGTATCAGAAATGCAGAAGCAATACAAAGATTTTGAGACGTACATAGAAGGGTATTGATTGCAGCATTGTCCACAACACTGTCTGGTTCTTGGGTTGCTGCAAATCTCTGGACTCCTTGTAAAATCAATCCTAGTTGCCTTTCTGCTATGTTAGCCAAACACAATCCTGAGGCACTATATTTTTCCTGTATGTTCTCTGTTTTCACTTTTTATTTATTTTCTCTTAGTGTGGATTACATTTTTGATTTGAAATTTATGAGAAATAAAAAAAATTTTGAATGTCTGACAGCTAAGGAAGAAATGACAGTAATCCAGACAGTAGAGAAATTAGTGGAAGGCATGAAATCATTTGAGAAATGTACTTTAATGTATAGCACAGCAACCACTGTATTATGATCAGGATATTGAGGACTTGAATACATTGCACTTTATTTTTATAACAAACAGACAAATAACCAGAAAAAAGAGTTGATTTAAGAAATTTATTATTTTTTTTAAAAAAGCAACTTCCAGGGTTGTCATTGTACAGGTTTCGCCCAGTCTCCTATAGCATGGTATAGTGATAACTGATTTTTTATAATAAGGACTCAGAGGCATTGAAGATCCATAACTATCTTCTGAATTATCACAGAAAGAAGAAAGAGTTAGAAGAGTTTAATGTTAAGTGTATTAAAAATCATATTCTAATTCTTTTAATTTGGTTATCTGAGTATGATAATACAGGAGAGCTCAGATAACAAGAAAAGGCAATTGGTTAGAACACTCCATTCCCACAGGATGTGCATTAACAGACTTTTTACTGCATATATCTTTATATAGTTTGCAAACTAATTCAACCCATTTTACACAGCATTAATTTTTTTCACTGAATTGACACTGGGCTGAAACATTTGCTTATCATCTTATAATTATTTTTTTCCAGTTCTTTAATGGATTTTACTCCCATCTGACATAGTGTTTGGATTTTAGTGTATGTGACACTTCAAGATCATCTCTGCCCATTCTAATGATAGTTACAATGAGGTTACCCATGGCCAGATATCCAAGACTATTAATTAATCCACCAGCTCTGTTCTTAACTTTGGTAAAAGAGAGACCTTGTGTCTCACTGGAGGGTGCACCAAGCTTCAGGCAAGAAACTGAGCTGGCTGTCAACAGACTATGGTTCTTATCAAGGTTCTTATTAATGCTGTGCAAACAAGGGTCTCGTCATTTCGGTAACTATTTGTACATTTATAAAAGCAATACAGTCATGGGAAAAACCAACAAGCACAGCTTGGTAGAATAACCTGCCATGAAATATCATCGGCTTTATAATAATTTACTACAACTGTTCTTTTTATTCACACTGGATAGGAAATGCTTCCATCTAACACATGGAATACGAATATATACAACACAAATTTGGCTTTAATAAAAAAAAAAAACAGTTCAAAAGGACTATAACACGGGGGCTGAAAACAATAATTTTGTGCAGTTTCCTGATCATAATCACATGTCTCCTGCCTTTTACAGGGAATGACACAAGTATTGATGGATTTTGTAAACCAGTTAAAACATTCTCCTGCCTGTAATAGCCCACTATGAAGATATCACCTTGTTCATACAGTCTATAGAAGTTTCTCCTTCTTAACTGTAATTCTAAATAACCCGGGATGACACACTGAGTCGGTTTTAAGAACAAATCCTGCGGAGCCTTTTCAAAATCATCATACATTTGCAGTTCCCTATTCCATCAAAATGCTTTGCCAAAACATCTTGTAACTGCACTGGGCATATGACTGATGTGCTGAATGGTGCATTTGCACTGATGCTCACCATCTCGTTGCTCAGCAACGTCAGCATCTTGGCTTGAACTTCTGAATGGCCACGGGAATCACGCGGCAGTGCCATGGGGTGGGTGGACTGTTTTAGACTGCCAGCAGTCAAAACAGTTGTGATGGGCTCAACGTCTCTACACTGTGAGCCTGGGGAACCCATTCTCCTGCGGAATGGTTTTCAGGGGCCCAGCAATGTCACTGCAGGTGGCTGAGATATTCTGGCCCCTGCTTATGAGGAACTACATGAAAGAAGAAGCCTAGTGTTCTAAAGAAATAGACAATGCGGCAGGGTTGGGGAGAGGCTGGGGGGTTGCTTTCATGAGTCTGGAAATCTCTGGTTTTAGCTCTCTGAGAAGGCTGGGAGACTGTTGTAGGCAGCTGTGGGAGAAGGCTAGGGTTGGAGGTACACTTGGAGATGCGTTAGTTTGGCGTTGGCACTGCAGATTCAGCGCCCGTGGTCCCTGACTAAGGCACTCTGCCTAGATCTATTTTCCCCTGACTGTACCTTTTATGCTCCCTGGCTTTCCCATTCTCCCTGGAAACTCCTGTTTGTTTTTGCTTTCTAAGATACAGATAGCAAAGTAGGTTTCATTTCTCTCATCTGACTGTTGTTGGGTTCGTCTGACTGTTGAGTGGCGGCTTTTTGGAGTTGTAATTTGAGAAGGATTGTGAAGAAATCAGTGGGCTTAATAGGAAGTAGTGCTGTGATTGATTAGCAATGTCTGCCATGGCCACAAAAATTGGTATTGATAAAATAAATGCATCCCAGGCCCTTATATCTCGGTTCTAAGTAAAGTGAGCAAATGAAGCTGGCTTGATGTATTCTTGAAGGATCTTTGGAGACCATAGCCCAAGCCATTAAATTGATATTTATTTTATATTCTGCTTTGTTCCAGAAAAGATTTGAGAATTTGGGGGGCTTGGGACAGGAAGTTTAGGACTTGTGGAGGGAGATAATTTTGAACAGGCTGATGCAGGAGGCCCACGACAAGGAGCTCTGTTTTTACCTCTGGGCGATGAAGCCCAGTGTTTAGCAAGTGATTATAGGGCTTACTGATTAAACAGATCCAGAAAGACCTGGAGAAATGGGGCGAGTCCCAGGCATGGTGGAAATTTCAGGCAGAACATTTCTGTGTTGCAGATCTGATATATTTCCCCTTGGTTAACAGCTGATGTTCTATGTTGAAAAGCCAAAGAGAAATATATTTGTATACACACACATCCCTTATGGGGGTTAATCAAAGATCCTTATTATGTCAGGACCATAGTCTCTCAGCTCTACCCAGAAGTCTCTGGTGCACAGCTTTACCAAGAAAAAAAAAAAAAGAAACTAGTGATATTGTGTGATAGGTCCTAATGATGGTATTTTGGGAAGATCAACTCATGTTTATCTCTGGAAAACAGGATAAACTTCATACCTCAAGTGATTTAAACTGAAGTCAAACCTTGATTTTTCACATGAATCATTAACAGGTTGCTCTTCGACAATGCCATTGTCTGTTGATTTAGGGACCGTGTCTGGCCAAAGCCAGCCACCTCTAGCTGCTGATGGCCTGTGGGTTTTAGAAACTGACTGATGCTCCCATCAATACGCCCCTGTCAATTGCACACAACTGATTTCACTTACACATCAACAAAGCAACATACCTTTTCCATCAGTAAACACCTGCTCCCTTTCTCACTTGGAAACGAAGAATTTGCAAGGAAAAGATGGCATATTTTTATATACCTGCAAACCCCAGGAGAACATCCTTTTGCATACCTGTCTGATGTTGAGTTTCTTACCACACCAGGGACCCCAGTATTTCCAAAGTTGTAGGCAAAGATTTCCTCTTTCCTGGGTGGTGCACAGGGGTGAGGGTCCTTAGGCTCCTAGGCCAAGGGTCCAAAGTCCAGGGATGGAGGTGGAGTGGAGGCAGGAGGGCAGCATTTTAGAAACCCAGCAATGTATTTCTTATCCAACTCTGTGTTTCACCCTCAGATAAATGATTTTCTTACTGGTCTCCATGAGACATAATCCTGTTGAGAGCATCTTGCAGTTTTGCTGTCTCTGGAACCTTCTAGAAGTGATAGATGGCTGGCTATAAATGTGACTGTGGTTGCCTCCTCATTTGTTTTCTGGCAATTTAAAATATCTGTTTCTTTCCGTGGATCGTGATTGTTGGTATACTGGCATTGCCAACCAATTTTTAGCAATGTGTGAAGATCAGTGGGCTTAATCACCACTCCTCTTCTCTAACTGGAAAGACTTGTTCTAACACCTCCTGAAGTTTCTGAGAGAGCCCAGAGCAGGAACTTTGGGCTCTAGACAGAAGGTCTTGGAGGAGGGCGGGAGGGAGGAGGTGCCCTGTTGGGAGGTGGAGCCTGGGGAGGAGGGGGAAGGGTGGAAGG
>NW_012102909.1:1660827-1718387 GCF_000951045.1 Mandrillus leucophaeus | reverse complement strand
GGGGCGCAGGAGGTGGGGGGGTGTAGATGGGGGCAGGAGGTGGCGAGGAGGTGTGGTAGGCGTTGTTGAGCGGGTACTTGGCCGGCTGGTTGTTCTTGACCCTGGTGAAGTTGATGCAGCGCCCCTAGAAGAGAACCGGAGAGAAGGAAGCATGAGCGGATGGCCTCACATCAGGGCCTGCGGTGCTGCAGTGGGCGGCTTGCAAGGAATATGTGGAAAGCAGGCCCCTGTTGGTGACAACTCTCCAGTGGCACATAGTAGAACTTGAGGACAAGTGAGCTCCCCACTTTCTTTTCCTGGACTGTGTTGCAAAATTTATCTTTTCCTGGAGTCTAACTCTCTCAAGTGGGAGAAAGGGAAGGAGACTGACCTTAATTGGGTGCTGTGTACAGAGGTCGTCAAACTGAATCTCCTCAACAGCCCTGCTAACCGGGTATTATTAACTGTTCCATTGCACAGATGAGGAAACAGGTTCAGAAAAGCGAGGTTACTTTTCCAAGGCCACACAACTAGGAAGAGGTGGGGATTGGTGATTCTAACCCAAAATAGACTCCAGAATTATCCTTCCTGCTGCTACTTTGCCTTCTGGAAGGGGTCTCCTCATATTGCACAAACAAAAGTCATTTATTCTGATTCATTTCAATTACATGCCTGGAAACGGCAGAAGGTTAACACCACGAGCTTCTCCTATATTGTAATTCAAGGATGTAGCTAGAATCTGTGATTGGAGTTGTCGTGGAGCCCCTGATGCATTTACCTCGCCCGTGGCCCCTCAAGCGCTTGTTCCGGGCAATGAATGAAGGAGGCAGCTATCTCTACTGATGTGACCAAAACAGCTTCCCCATCCATGCCTTGCCTTCTGCAACGTGCTAGTAAATAATAAAGTTTATCCTGCCCTTGTTCTGGCTGTGGGAATCCCTCTTCTACATGCGGCTGCACCTGTGCGGGTACCCTTAGTTGTCGTCACAGGAACCGACAACCTGTGTACCTTAAGAAATACAACCTGGGGACATTCTATTGCCAAGCAGGCATCTACCCTGAATTCTGCTTTTCCCCTACCCTTCTTGGGTACTCAACTGAACAATGCAGTGAAGACCCTGGAACCCCTTACAGCAGCCTCCTGAAAGTCAGCATCCAAAGCCAGCCTTAAGTAGCCCTGGGTCCCCTATAGTGTGTCTGCTCTGCTCTCCAGAGGCACAGGCGTGCTTTCTCTGTCCCCGACTAGATACCCTCTAGTCTCATCTGGCACTCAGGAGCTTCCGTGCAACACTCAGCTCTGCAATGGAGGGGAGACGGGTCCTCCTGCTCATCACATTCTGTGCTGGTGTGAGCTCACTTGGCCACTTGCCTGGGTGTGTACCCGCCCTCCTGAGGGCTCCTGGCCTCCCTCACTTCCCATGCCTGTGGGGCATCTTATTGTTCTCTCTCTGGCATGTCTGGATGCCTACAGCATCGTTCCTCATGGAGGCCGGGGTGGGGTTGCTCCTCTCTGAGGCTGCCCTCTGTGCTGGGCCTGGGGCTGGGGTGTGGAATTGTTCCTGGCCACATGCTCCAGAATGGACGTTATCCTGTGGTGTCCAGCCTGAATGAGATATGTCCAGAGAGCAATGAGTTTCCCTTTCCAGGCCTTTTAGGGACAAGCCTGAACGGGAATGAAGAGGGTGAGGTGTGGAATTTGGGGAACAATTGCTGCTTAAATTAGCTCTAGGAGAGTGTGTTATTAGAGACTTGGCTCAGGATGGGCCACAATAGGGACAAGCCGCATGCTTGTGGGAGGCAGTGGGGCTGAGCAAACCTTCCCTCCCTGTGCACAGCCCCGTGCGTCCTTCAAGTCATAAATCATGTCCCTTTTCCTCCACACGTTTCCCCCAGTGACTCCAGCCTCCACTTACCCTTTGCTTCCTTGAGTTCTCTAGTTACAGCCTACACCACACATTGCAGCCTGCATACTACAGTTATTTCATCTGTAAATGCCTTGCCTCCCTGGCCAGACGAGAAAGTTCTGGAAGGCTGCAGCCTTGTTTTGTGCTTTGCTGCTCCACAGCTCACAGCCTCACAAGGTGTTCTGCATGGTACAGGGACTCTTAGTAAAAACGGAGTTGTCTGAGCCACTCAGGAAAAGTTGGGGGTGGGAAACCTTTGCAATAAACTGAAAATTAATTCCTAGAACATAGCGTTAGTCAGAGGGCATCTTGGTGAGGAAGGGCCGAACTTGATGGGACTGCAATTGGTTTAGGAGTTGCAATGCTATGTTTAGATGTCAGCACCCTTGTTTCTCTGAGCTTGCAGTTCATGTGATTAAACCAGGTGCTAAGCGGGGGAGGCTCTGATTCGAGTTCCACTCACTGCACAAAGAAGTTACCCCCTCCTCGTTGCACTGCCCAGAGCTCCCGGTTTATGTCCAGCCTTTCAGGCATGATGCCGATTTTGTAACCCAGTACTGCACATTCCCGGCTGTTCAAGCTGCCCTCTTTTATAGCTTTATAAATCTAAGCCTCGGTTACAGTTTATTTATGATTCTGGATAAAGCTTTCCTTTAAGATGTGAGGGCCCTAATGATTACCATCTGTGATGAATTCCCGCGACGACAATTTAGAGCCGGGATTTACTGTGCTATCTGTTCTGCCCTCCGTTCCTAGACATGCTAAGTCAGACTGAGAGGCTCAAGAGATTCGCGTCCTTTAAAGATGAAGGGAAACCCTCATCCTGGGGAAGGAGCTGCTGGTGCCTGGGGTCGAGTGCTCATCCGGCTTCAGATCCCCTCCAGAGCTGGCCACCAGGCTGGGCGAGAGGGGAGGCTAATTAATTAATTCAGAAGCTCAGGTACTTATTCTCTTCAATTGAAATAAGTCACTCTACTGTTTTCACCAGAGGCTGTTTTGTCCAGAGACAAAATCAGGAGCTCCCAGCCTTCTTCTGCCAATATCTCTGTTCATCATCCACGTTAGGATTCCCAGCGGTTTTCAAAAAGGTCTGAAAGCATCCACAGACTAAAAGATGGTCTCTCACATCTGTGCCCTGAAGATGGGATGAAAAAGGGCAGTGGCGGGGAGTGAGGTGGGGAGGAAGACCTGAGGTCAGCACTTCCAGCTGCCGCCAATGGTGTCTTGGCCAGAGCAGCAGAGGGATGGCGATGGGGTGGGGTAAAATGGTGATGGTGGAGGCAGAGAGTCCTCCTTCCTCTGGTCAGTAACACCCTAGGGGTACACCCATGGGTCACCTACTCCAGAGCATTGTGCTGAGGTTCATTATAGACTTTCCCCAACTCCCCACCACCTGATCCTTTAGAGCTGAGCACAAAAGCCCAGAGCTCTCATCAGGCAGCCAGAGGGGAGGGGGCAAGCTCCCAGCGTCTGCCCTGCCCCCACTGTGGGACACCCCACAGTGTGATGTGAGGTGGGGGTATTCATATCACCTGTCACTACAGGATTAGGAGGACTCCCTTAATCAATGTTACGACGGCCTTGGAACAGTGCCTGGCGCACTGTGTTTAGTAAACGAAGCTGAGTCTCATGCTGTCTCTGCAGGTGGGGATGCGCAGACACAATCAGACCCTGTCTGTGGTGGAAAGGCCAGTTGGAGGTGGTATCAGGTGTTCCAACTCCTAGTTCAGTGCCTTCTGAGCGAGCTGCAGACTACAGCTTCTTTACTCCATACCTGGCTTCTATAATAAAATTGGTAAATAGGAAAAAATGTAGCAAAAATGTAGGGGAAAACAAAGCAGCTCCTAGAGCCTACTCTCTCCTGTCTGTCCTCTCCTCCTGCTGCCACTAAGCCCTGTAACTTATTTCTTATAGGACCTCCCACAGCGCACTGCACACACGTTTGATTGATGATGAATTTACACGTACTTCTCTTCCTGAAAAAAGGTGCAGACTCGGCATCAACAAATCCCTGGGGTAATATACAGTAAGACCCATAGTCTTTGTAAGAGGGTGTGGTTACAATAAGTTCTTAAAACCTGGAGTCAGAGGTGCCAGCACAAACACAGTAACATTTAGACCACATAATTGGCCTAAAGATCAGTTTACACAACATCGTTTTTTGCTTGCAAGAGGATAATAGAAAGGCCAGATGTTCTCAGTGTCATGTAGGCCAGCAAATCTGCACCAGTGTTTGGTTAAAAGGTTGCTAGGATGATTGGAACTCTCACTTCATAACACTAGTCTTGGTGACCCAGTTTTATTTTCTACAGTACTGGTTTTGTGTGGTTTGATTCAGATCCAAGATTTGGCTTTGACCTCAGTTTACCTCAGCGTCCTCATTTACAGGAATGAATGCCAATTATTTTCACACATTAGCAAACATTTCTCAGATTAAATTCTAAGAAGAAAATGCAACAATATCTCCAGCTAAATGAAGGCTTAGCACGATGCCAGCTGGCCTTCCTCCTAGGCTTGACAGTGCCATTTTGATTTGGCTGTATCTCACGGTGGTGGGAGGACCATCTGAAATGTCCAGGTACATTAGCGTCTTTATTTATCATCAAAACTCTGTCAGTTAAGCATCATTATTTTCATTGTACAGAAAAAAACTGAAGTCTCACACCTATTTAAATAACTTGCTCAAGACTACACAGCTAGTAAGTGGCAGAGTGGGATTAAAACCTAGCTCTGCCTCAGGAACTCATCCTCTTCATACTGTATTCCTGAATATAGACTAAAAGTGCAAATGATTTCTTGAAAGACTTGTAGATAGCAACACACGGTGTAGGACTTGACCACAATCCAGCAGCTCTTGACACAGCTAAGCGATTCTTCCTGAACCTAAGTCTGGCCAATTCACTCTCCAGCTCAAAATTCTTCAGTGATTCCCCATCACCTTTAAAGTAAAAGCCAAACACCTCCACTGGCATACAGCCCTTTGGGATCTGGTCTGTGCTTATGTCTTTCAATTGATGTCTTACTCTTTTCTTGCAAGATGTCCAGCTTGGTCCACCCTATGCCCTCCACAAATATTTGTTCAATGAGGAATATAATTTGCCGTGTGGCACTTTTCTCTAAATGTTTCCCATTAGAAACATTGCTCCTTAACTGGTTGGTGAGCACCTCTGAGGCAGCCGCAAGGGCTTCTCTTCTGGAGCCTAGAGTTGCTCTAAAGAGCTCAACGTTCAAGTTCAAGTTGGCACTCAACAGATACTGCTCACACACCGGAGCTCCGAGGTGCCGCAAGATGTCTTAGAAAGCTCTGATTTTTCCCTGCGGGTTTAGGCTCTCCAAAGGTCAAGGATCCATGAACACAGCTATGAGTTTAGGGCTTCTCAGTCACCTCCCCATGGTCTCCTTGGACATCTCCTAGGTTCTTGGAGAAAGGATGGCAAGAATCCTATGTACTTCCCTTGGCTTCCACACTTGAAAGGTTCACGTTACCTCTAAAAATAATTTTTGGGTTACCTTTGATTGCTTTATCAAAGGAAATTGTTCATCAACAAAAAGCTTTGCTTCAATTAGAGGTGACATATTCTGAAATGGTTATGAGGAGATGATCAGGATGAAATATCTTGTTGATCAGGTTCTGGATTTCCCTGGGTTTGAACTCCAGGCATTGATGGTCTGAGGAGTATAGAGACAGGACACTGGTGGTGGGGGCTGTGGTCTGCTTTGTGGGTTGCAGTCAGGAGGCAGAGTTCTACCTCTAGTCCTGCCACTAACATAATCATTGTGAAATCTGGGGCAAGTCACTTTCTCTCTATGAGCCTCAGTTTCTTCATCTGTCCAATAAAGTTGTACCGGCTAGATGACATTCAGGGCCTTTCAGTCCTAATATTCTATAATTCCATCAACATTTTTTGTTTTTTTTGAGATGGAGTCTCACTCTGTGAGAGTGATCTTGGCTCACTACAACCTCTGCCTCCCAGGTTCAAGCGATTCTCCTGTCTCAGCATCCCAAGTAGCTGGAATTACAGGTGTGTGCCACCATGTCTGGCTAATTTTTTTGTATTTTTAGTAGAGATAGGGTTTCGCCATATCGGCCAGGCTAGTCTCGAACACCTGACCTCAGGTGATCCGCCGGCCTCAGCCTCCCAAAGTGCTGGGATTATAGCTGTGAGCCACTGTGCCTGGCCTCCATCAAAATTTGAATTCCTTTGAAACCTTTTCCTTGGATAATTTAATCTGAATTTTTTTGGGGCAGCCAGTTTGCACATTTCTTTATACTAATTAGTTTGGTTAATGCTTTGTATTGCATATTTTCTGGTTGGTCATTAGATTTTAAAAAATACTAATAAATTGAAATTTCAAAATTGGAGGTCTGCTTTTCTATTATTGTGGTAAGAGTTTGAGCTTGCCTGCAAGTTCTGAATTTGAGTTTGTGGGATGACAGGGAGATGTGACAAGAGGTGTGGGCCGATTGTGTGCAAAAGAGTTGCCAGTGGTGAGCTCATGTGTGCTGAGTGTTATGAGACATCTGTTTGGGCATCAGGCACGCTCAGTGGAGAGGGAGCTGGACTTTGGAGATGGTTAAACATATGCTATGGCTCCCACAGATTAAACCAAATAGTTTCCTATGAACGGAGGTCATCTAAGGAGATTGGATTTCACAGGAAGAACTCTAAAATAATTAGATTGAAAAAGTATAACATATACGCCAAGTTTCCTCTGACAAATACCTTTTTTCTCTGGCCTAGTTCTCCCATTGATTATCTTGTTTGGAGGGCTATAGGTATTTCTCAAGTTACTAATGAATTAGGTTTCCAAAGTCAGTTGTTTGGAATTATGAGCATAGTTTCTAACTTAAATCATTCTTGTAAACTCAGGCTAGACCACAAAACCTCATTGACACATTGAAGGCAATTGACACAATCCTGCCAAAGGTGGTGCTCTACTGATGAATTAAACACATGAACAATGAATGGATGGCTGGACAGGATGACTTAATAGTTAGCCTTCTACCCTATGATTCTCTTCATTTGTTAATTTATTTTTGCATTTATCCTTTTGACAAATGGGTTTTGAGTGCCGGCTATGTCCTCAAAAGTGCTGCAGACAGTGTTGAGCAAATGTTGAGGTCCCTGTCCTCATGAAGAATATAGTCTAGAGGTGAAGACAGACAGTAGTCAAATGGACCCCAGCAACCACATTTGTGATCTGTGACCCTGAGCTTGACCACAGTTGACTGGACCAGAGGTGGACAACTATGCTGAGCTAGAGCGATCAGATTCTCTCTCCAGTGAATTTGGAATGAGCACTGAGTGACAGGTAGTTAGTCAGTCAGGACTGATCATTTGAATAGAGGAAATGTAAAGTGGGAACCTAGAGATGAGGGAGCAGCCATCTTCTGCCACAGTCAGGGAGAAGCAGAGAAAGCTCTGATTCTGTTTCATAAAGATCCTTCATACCCATTCATTCTGCCCTGCCCTCATTATTGCTCATCTTCTAACACTTGGCCACCAAGTAAACCAGTCTCCCTGCTCTCAGCCTTTCCCTTTCACTTGGATATTTTGGTTTTCCATGTAAAATTCATACACACGCATGCACGCACACACACACATATATAAATGTGCACATACATACATATATATGTATGTCTACATATGTGTAGATAGAGGTATGTATAAAATGTATGTATACCTGTATACATAAAAATGTATATACACACAGACACATTCAAAGTTATCTTGCTGGCCAGGTGAGGCGGTTCATGCCTATAATCTCAGTACTTTAGGAGGCTGACGCAGGCGGATCACTTTAGCCTAGGAGTTAGAGACCAGCCTGGCAACACAGTGAGACCCTGTGTCTACAAAAATAAAAAAAATGAGCCTGACGTGTGTGCCCTTAGCCCTAGCTACTTGGGAGGCTGAGGCAGAAGGATGCCCAAGAGTTTGAGGCTGCAGTGGGCTATCATGGCACCGCTGCAGGGCATTCCAGCCTGGGCAACAGAGCGAGACCCTGTCTTGCTCCTTCGTCTTCCCCAAAGCTGGAGCCATGGGCAAACAGAAGGGTGTGTTGGGAGTGGTGATGCTCTGATCCTTCTCGGCTCCCCTTTTCTCTGCCTCAAACTTGCCCTGCCTATAAATCTCATAATAGCCTGCCTTTTATGTGCTGTTCATGGAAAGGGATCCAAGGTCAACTCTTTTAGTTATTTGATTCATTTTGCTGACACACAAACTGGCACATTCTCCATAATAATGTCTTTGGATGCCAGAACTGAGGGTAAGATGAAAGCACACAGGAAATATTTGGTAACACGAGGAAACTAGAAAAATGAAGGAAAGGGTAGAAATAAAAATGGTATCTCTTTAGTTGAAAAATACACAATGAAAAAAGAAAGAAGAGGAAGGGAGAAGGGAATGTTAAATTAGAGCATTCGGAATTAATATTTTGTGCTTATCTTCACAGAGCACAGACACACATCCAGTGGTGGATATATTTAGGAAAATGGGATCATCCTGTATAAAAGTTTTAAAGTAGTTTACTGTGACCACTTCTCCCCTGTCATTTTCAATGGTTGTAGAATCTTCTATCACATGGAAGCACCAAATGCAGTTAAGAATTTCTTTATTGTTGGATATTAAGAGTGTATCTAATTTTTCTCTATTATAAACAATGCTGTGATAAAACCATTCATAAGTATTTTCATACATCTGTCAATTGTTTTAGAACAAATTGTTCGAGGTAGAATTTCTGGGTCAGAGTTTATGGACATTGTAACAGTTTTTGATACTGTCAAACTGTCTTCTATAAAAAGTGATATTCATTCGTAGTTCCAGTACTATTTTATGAGATTTCTATTTTCCTACACTTTCATTTACAGTTTTAGAATTAAACATTTTTGCCAATTTGACTATCTGAAGGAATTGTATTATTGTTTCCATGTTCAGTTTTATTATTTGTGAGATGAAAGTTTTTAAAATGTGTGTGTATATGTATATGTAAAGATATAAAGATATATATGTGTGTATATATACACATATATACACTCACACATGTATATACACACACACCCACATACTACATATATATATATATATAAGTCCTTTGTATTTCACCTTTAATGATTTGTCTGTTCATATACTTTGCCCACTTTTACTGAGGTTTTGATTTTTTTTTTAAATCTTTTTTATTGATTTGTAAGAGCTCTTTATAGAGTAATGATGAAACTGATTGATACGGTTAGGCTTTGTGTCCCCACCCAAATCTCACCTTGAATTGTAATCCCCACATGTGGAGAAAGAGAAGTGATTGGATTATGGGGACAGTTTTCCCCATGCTGTTCTCATGATAGTGAATATGTTTCATGAGATCTGATGGTTTTATAGAGGGCAGTTCCCCTGCACTCGCTCACACACTTTCTCACCTGCCGCCGCGTAAGACATATGTGCTTCCCCTTCTGCCATGATTGTAAATTTCCTTAGGCCTCCCCAGCCATACAGAACTGGGAGTCAAGCCTCTTTTCTTTATAAATCACCCAGTCTTGGGTAGTTCTTTATAGCAGTATGAGAGCAGACTAATATACTGGTTATGTAAGCTATGTTTTTTGTTTGTTTATGATTTTTAAAAATTTTACTGATGGTATTTTTTGATGTACAGAAGTTAAATAAGTTTATGTGGGTAGCCAATTATATCAATCCATAGAGTCTATTTTTTTTTTTTTTTGAGATGGGGTTTCACTCTGTCACCCAGGTTGGAGTGCAGTGGCGTGATCTCAGCTCACTGCAAAGTCTGCCTCCTAGGTTCAAGTGATCCTCCCACCTCAGCCTCCCATGTAGCTGGGACTACAGGAATGCACCACCACACTTGGCTAATTGTTTTTTCTATTTGGTAGAGATGGGTTTTCACCATGTTGCCCAGGCTGGTCTCAAACTTCTGAGCTCAGATGGTCCACCACTCTCAGCCTCCCAAATTGCTGGAATTACAGGCATGAGCCACTGTCTCTGGCCCATAGAGTCTATTTTTTCATACCCCTTAGAAAGGCCTTCGTCATTGGGCACGGTGGCTCATGCCTGTAATCCCAGCACTTTGGGAGGCTGAGATGGGCAGATTACCTGAGGTTGGGAGTTTGAGACCAGCCTGACCAACATGGAGAAACCCCGTTTCTACTAAAAATATAAAATTAGCTGGGCGTGGTGGCACGTGCCTGTAATCCCAACTACTTGGGAGGCTGAGGCAGGAGAATCGCTTGAACCCAGGAGGTGGAGGTTGCGGTGAGCCGAGATCACGCCATTGTACTCCAGCCTGGGCAACAAGAGTGAAACTCTGTCCTAAAAAAAAAAAAAAGGTTTCATCATTCTTTTTTTTTTTTTTAGTTATAGTTTCATTTTTCTATGTTTATACAATGTGTACTCTAGAGCCAAACTACTAGTATGCAAGATCTGGTTCTGCAACTTACTGTGTTATCTTGGAAAAATTAATTAACTTCTGTTTTCTTTTCTGTAAAATGGGTTAAATAATTGACCCTAGCTCATGAGATTATTGTAAGGATTAATGAAAATAATAAATAACTTTTTTAAATTTTTGAGACAGAGTTTTGCTCTTGTTGCCCAGGCTGGAGTGCAATGGTGCAATCTCAGCTCACTGTAACCTCTGTCTCCCAGGTTCAAGTGATTCTCCTGCCTCAGCCTTCCAAGTAGCTGGGATTACAGGAGTGCGCCACCCGGCGAATTTTGTATTTTTAGTAGAGGCGGGTTTTCACCATGTTGGTCAGGCTGGTCTCGAGCTCCTGATCTCAGGAGGCCTTGGCCCCCCAAAGTGGTGGGATTACAGGCATCAGCCACTGTGCCCAGCCTATAAATAACAGTCCCTGACATACAAAATTACTCAGTAAATGTTAACTATTTTCATCTGGAATATATTTTGCTATGAGGTGTGAGGTACAAGTTCAAATTTATTTCATCTTTTTCTAAATCAGCCAATTGTGCTAACTTAGAAATACCATTTGTTAAACAATCTACCACTTTCCAACTAATTTAATGCCAGCCTTATCATAAGGCAAATTCTCACTTGGTCTTTCATTTGTTTTTTCAGATCTCTGTTCCACTTCTCTGATGTGTCTATATCTGTAGCAGCAGTTTTGACTGTTACAGTTTTACAACATATTGTAATATTGATCTTATAAGTCTATCTTTATTATTTTTCAAGATTATCTGCACTAGTCTCATCTGATTGTTCCTCCAAACAATGATTTAGAATAATGTAATTCATAAATTAAGTTGGAGAAAATGGCCTTTTATATTTTTATGTTTTCTCATCCATCAATAGCACATTCCAAATTTGTGATTTTCGAATGTAAGTTCCAGCCTTCTTTTAAACATTTACTTCTAGATTTATTTTATTGTCGATATTGTAAAGTTTAACTTTTCTCTATTTTAGCATCCTACTCTTAGTATATTTATTTTGCATTTAAATATTTTACTGAATTCTCTTGCAGTATTTCTGTTGATATAATTTAATATTTTCCATTTCTAATATTTACCTATTATTACTTTTTCTTGTTTTATTGCATTGATTAGCAGTGATGTCAGGTGCCTTTATCTTATTCTTGTCTTTAGCAGGAATACCTTCAGTATTTCATAAATAAAGTAGTTTAGTTATCCTTACTTCTGTTAAAAATATACTTTAATTCCAGTTTAAGTGTTTAAAAAATTTAAGCAAATATCAAATAACTTTTTGATATAAAGTAAGATAACCCTATTGATAGATATTTTTATTCATGTTAAGGAAATAATTTCCTATTCACGGTCAGTTGATAGTTTCAAAAAGTAATATTTTAAATTCTATCAAATATCTTTTTGATATCAAGATCATTATATTGTTCCTATATTTTCACCTACTGATATATCTTTTATAAATTTTTTTTCTAATAAAAATTATCTGCACATTTCTGAAATAAACTTTTGAAAAGTTCTGAAATTAATAATCTTTGATTTAGGATTTTTGCACCCAAATTCACGGGTGAATTTGGTCATGTTCCTTTTGTTGTGAGCTACTTTATGTTAACTTCACAAAACAATCTGGGAGGATTTTCATCTTTTTATATGTTCTGTATTTCTGAAATAGCACAAGAATTACTTGTTCTTATAACAGGTACATAAGAATGAGATAATTCTCTCAAAAATTTTCTAGACATGCTGTTATTTAAAAGTATAGTTCTTAGATGCCTTTAAAAATTTTTGCCACAGATATTGACTGATTCAGGTTTTGTACTTTTTTTGAGTCAATTTCTGTAATATATCCTTTCTTAGAAAATCATTCATTCATCAAGATTCTAAAAGCATTTGCATAGATTTGTACTTTGTACACAGAACATTCTTACAGGTAAACAAATCTCCTTATTTGTTGTGATAGCCCTTTTGTCTTTCTTAGTAATTACATATTTTAATGTTCTGACCTTCTTTTTTAGATTTGTCTTTCAAAGATTCATCAGTGATACTGGTAGTTCCAAAGACATTCTTAAAGACTTCTCAGTTCTACTGATTTTGCTTTGTTTTCATCACTTTGTTCTTCATTCATAGATTCTGTGTTTCTGCTGTCTGTAGATTTGTTTCATATTATTTTCTAAGTTTTAACTAATTCTTACCTCATTTGTTTTCATTTTTTCTTGTTTAATAATGAAAGAATTTAAGGCTATGATGCTTCCAAATCCCACAAGTTTTTATTGAGATGTTCCAATTGTCATTATTTTCTAGGATCCCAGTTAATTGCAGTTTTGATTTCCTCTTGGACTGAACAGTAATTTATGAGAGTGCTTTAAAACTTCAAAGTGCTTTTTTTTGAGACAAGGTCTTGTTCTGTCGCCTAGGCTGGAGTGCAGTGGTGTCTAAGTGCTTTTTTTAAAAGCAAGAGTTTAATCCCTTATTGCTAAATTCTAGATTTTTATTTTTATTTTTGGTGGTATATGTGGACTGTAAAAATTATATGTTCTCTTTTTTTCAGGTTTTCTTTGTGGCCTAAGTTATAGTTGAGTTTTACAAGTTAAGAAAATAATATGAATTATTTATTTGAAGGGTGCTGTTAAATAAATATCTATTAATTATTTTTTGATTAGATTTTTAGTTAAAGCCTCTATATCTTTTATTTACTTTTTAATCTGCTTGGTTTACTGAAATCCAAGGGTGATTGTGAGTTTATTAAACTACTTTTCTCCAATGTTTTACACAATTATATTTGCACAAACTTTGCTCCTTTAATCACTGGGCCACCCAAGAGTAGCAGGGAGGGTGCTCTTTCAGGGCTCTCTGGGCAGAGGGAAAATCTTCCATTCCAAATAATTCTTGCTTCCTGTTTGTGGTGGTGGTGGCTTATCTGCAAAGGTGGCTGCCATCTTTTCCCGCTGTAGTACACACGTGCTGTGGAGAGGAGGGGTCTATGCCTCTACTCCCTTGCATCTGGGTTGCTGTGATCGTTTGAATATAATGGAAGTGATGTTGCGCTAGCTTTGAGGCTGCCTCTGAGGCCTGACAGTTTCTGCTTCCTGTTTTTGGTGTCGTGAGCCTCCATGTAAGAAATCCTGGCTAGTCTACTGCAGGGAGGCCTGTTGAGGTACAATGAAGGCGGTCAAAGGAGTGAAGAAGCCTTCTGGGATATCCAGTCAACCTTCCAGTGATTCCAGCCCCAGCCGCCATCTGTCTGCAACTTCATGAGAGACTCCAAATGAGAACTATCCCACTGAGCCCAATCGACCCAAAAAATGAGAGGGAAAAATAGCAAATTGCAGTTTAAGTCATTAGGTTTGGGATGGTTTGTTACGGAACAATACTGAAACAAGAAGCAACTCATCACTTTGCCTAGTGGGGTCACTCATGGTGTGTGGAAGCTCAGTATGAGTTGTAGGTTTCCCCCCTTTTTTTTTTGGGACTCTGAACTTGGCACCCCTCCCAAAGGTGCTGCGGAGGATCCCGATCTATGCTCTGGTTGTTGCCTGATGGACTAGGACTTTACGCCACTAGAACCCAAGGTCCCCAGGAGAAAGATGGGATAACTGGATGACAGAAAGATGTAACTCCAAAGGTAACCATCACACATTTCCTTTTCTGTCTTCTGGATATTACCCCACAGTGTTCATTTTGAAATGTAGGTTATAGATTGGATAAAGAAAATGTGGTACATATACACCATGGAATACTATCAGCCTTAAAAAAAGAATGAGGTCATGTCTTTTGCAGGAACATGGATGGAGCTGGAGGCCATTATCCTTAGCAAACTAAAGTAGGAACAGAAAACCAAATACTGCATGTTCTTACTTATAAGTGGGAGCTAAATGATAAGAACTTATGAACACAAAGACAGAAACAACAGACACTGGAGTCTACTTGAGTAGGGAGGGTAGGAGGAGGGAGAGGAGCAAAAAAGATAACTATTGGGTACTGGGCTTAATACCTGGGTGATGAAATAATCTGTATAACAAGCCCCCATGACATATGTTTACCTATGTAGCAAACCTTTACATGTATCCCCAAACCTAAAATAAAAGTTAAAAGAAATGTAGGTTATTATGCTGGTGAGAAAGGGCTGAACTCAGGACTGGGAAAGATGCTGCAATCGGGAAAGGGGTTTGTGCCTATCTACACACTTGTGCAGGCTTACTTGTGTAAGCCAAGCCTATGACATCCTATCACCTTCTCTCACACTGCCAGTGGGGAGCTTGAGGTTGAAAAGTGTCTCCTGATTCTGAAGTCAGGCTAAATACATATACTCAAATTGCCATTTTGACTTGAAAATCTTAAAAAACATTAATAAATACTTAGACACAGAGGAAACACAGTAAGATAAAGTAGCCTTGCCATCAAAATAATAGGGATGAACAAACTCTGTCCTAAGGCTATATGAAATGCTAACTGTCCATGTCTACCCTATGCATAAAGATACAACTAATTACTTGCAATACAAATGAATTTGTAAGGCCAAGTGGTGAAGAACTCACCCTGATGGCCTCCGAGGAAGGTCAATAAACCATCATAGCTAAAAAAGGCAAAAATACACTAGATGACATAAGGAAATAAAACCTCCTTGTCTGATGCTTAAATCCCTTCTTTAAATCTCATCACTCTATAAAACCATGGCATGTTATGTTTACACCTGTTTAGTTCTGACAAATTTCAAGAAATAAAGACAAAATAGGGTTGGAGAAAGGAGATTTAGGAAAAGTGATCAGGTGGCCAAAGTGCTGTCACTAAACAGGGACTGGCTCAGAATTCACACCTTTCAAAGTGGCAAGACAAAGAATTATGCAGAGATACCCTGGGTGTATACTTTAGAGGTGGTAGAGGAAATTGAAAACAATAAGAGGAAGCAAATCATGCTGAGTGGTGACCAAGTGTGGCACATCCTAAATATTGTTTCTTAACTTTGCTCGTCTTAAAACCAGCCATTGGTACTGACCATCTTCTCTTCATCAATGGCATCAAGTCCAATATACACTCCTGGGTCCTGCCAAGCAGTGTAGCAATTACCTCTCCAAAGAGCCTGGTTTTAATCAGCATTTTGGATGGGTCTCACTAATGCTTTAGATTTAATGCACTTTTCTAAGATTAAAAAAAAAAAAACCACCATAGCATGGTCATGCTGAGTGAGTGAAAGTCTGACCCTGGATGAACTAATATTATTTAGAGTCTTCCTTCTTGCCCTTCCTGTCTCCCCTGTTAAGAATCTTGAGGATATTTTTCCTGTCCCCAGTTTAATGACTCTAACTACTTAGAACCACCATTAGTATAGTCTTTGGATTTATTATTTTATTTATATTGAGGTATTTGCTTTAAATATTGGTGCCAGAAGATAAACCAACTAAGACTGTTTGGTCAAGAGCATTATTTAGCTTGGATGTGAAAATGTAAAATTATGAAATGACTGATTCATCTGGTGCACAGCACCAACCTCATTCTGCTCCATATATACAAGCTCATGGATGAAGATTTGTTTTCTTCTTTTGCACCAATGCAAGGAATGCCATCTTCAGGATGAGTTCTTTTACTATGCCTGTAGCCGTCAACACCTTTTCTCCAAAATGGAATATTAATTTTCTTTAAAAAGAACAAGTTTGCTTTTGTGCTTCCTGTATTGTTGCCAGTGAGTGGCACTGTTATGGACCAAATGCGTGTGTCTCCCCAAATCCATGTGTTGAAGCCTCAGCCTTCAATGGGATAGTATTTGGGGGTGGGGTCTTTGGGAGACACTTAGGGTTGGATGAGGTCACGAGGGTGCCTCCCTCATGATGGGGTTGGTCCCCTTAGAAGAAGAGTTTCCACAGGGTTTGCTTTCATTCTACTCACACGTGCACCAGGAAGTGGCCATGTGAGCACACAGCCTGGAAGAGGGGCCCCACCAGCATCTGATCACACTGGCACCCTGATCTCAGACTTCCAGTCTCCAGTACTGTGAGAAAATAGATTTCTGTTGTTTAAGCCCCACAGTCCATAGTATTTTGTTATGGCAGCCTGAGCACACTAAGAGAAGCATCCTAAATGGGTAGGTGTCTGCTAGGTTCTCAGCACTTCACACACGCACCATTTTCCTATCCCACGACATTGTCACACTGGCCAAGCCCCCTACTCATATGTATTCATTTGAGGGACCAGTTGTTATGGAGTGAAAACTTTCATACTAATCCCATCTGCCATTCACTGAGTGCTTACGCTGTGCCAGGCTTGGCACTAGCTGCTTTATATTCATCAACTCATTTTGTTCTCCTAAAAGCACTGTTGGTTAATATCCCCTTTATCCTGACACAAAAATGTAGAAACAGCTCAGAAAGGCTATGTAATTTTCCCAGGCTATCTCTGTAAGTAAGTGACTGAGTGAAGATATAAATCCAGGTCTGTTTAGACTCTATGCTCTTTCTTTTGAGCAACATGTGCTTTTAGATTGGAATGAATCTAGGGCAGAATGAATCAAGAAGCATAGCAATGAAAAGAGTTGGCCACCAGTAATATTACCCATTTGAAAAGTTGCCATGGGTCCCAACACTTACCCAGCCTCCAAAGCTGTTCTGTTCCAGCTTTCCATGTCTCTATTTCTTCCTTCTTTAGGATTTCAGTGCCCTACAGCAACTCTTCCTGGAGAAGCGCCTCGTGTATCCCTATCCCTTTTTCCAATCACAACTTACTTGTCCTATGTGCCTCTCCCCTCATAATCCTCTGTGCTTTCTAAGGGACAAACCTCTAATCTGATTCACAAGCTGGGTCCACTATAGTGGTTTATTTCTTAATAGGCTCTATCTTTCCATAGACACAAAAATATACTATCATAGAGATTGATAACTGTCTCCCATATGCATTTTCACTTTCTTCCTTTAGTAGTAGAACCCCTGAGTTTCACTGGCCACATGACCAGCCAGCAATGACTACATTTCCCAGCCTTCTTTGTAAAAGCTGCTTCAAGAGGCAGTAAATGATGCTGAGCTTGACCTAGTGTGGTGCATGAATTGCAGGTGGGTGTGGCCTTCTTTGCATCAGGGTGTGGCCATGTAATCTATGCTCTGGCCAGCTGGAGGTGAGCAGAAATTATATGTCCAAATTCTAAGCTGTGCCTTAAAGAGCACACCCCAGCCCTTTTCATTATTGGACTATGCCGACAAGAACCACACTCTTGGAGTGGTGGAGAAAGAAGATGGAAGGAGCCTGGGCCCCTGACAGCATGGAGCCGCCATGTTGACTCTGGACAGTTTATTCCCAGAGAGTTACATGTGAGAGGCGAAAAAAAGGTTCAATGGTTAAAGCTTGTATTATTTTGGGCTTTTGGTAGGTCGGCTGAACTTCTAACCTAAATAATATAATTCAAGAAAGGAACCTTCTGATGACAGTATTTTATTGTAAAGGAGTGGCCCCAGTGCTAGGCATTTGGGGTGCTGTGGTAGGCTCTTGTGATCTTCTGGGATCAGGCTGGGCTTTGGGCAACCTCTTAATTTTTGACCATGGAGTTGGCTGCCCACCTTTAAAGAGGCGAGACCTGCCCAGCTGGCTCCCAGAAGCCTCTGGACTGTTTCCTGGACTTGTCTGCTTTTCAGGTAAGGGCTGCCATGATCCTGTCAGAGTGCCTTTCAGATGAAACTGAAGGAAGACAGTAGTCAAAACCCTGAAGTATTCCGGCTAATGTCAGACAGAGAAGCAGAAAATTTACAGCACTCAAAATCTGGGATTCATTTAGGAGTAAAAAAAAAGCATTAAGTTATCCAACCTCAAAACTGTTTTCAGGCTTCCAGTGGGCCCCAATACTCTTCCTAATTGCAAGACCATGTAGAAGTTGGATCTGAAATGAGACCACGAGCCAGTATCAAAATGCCCCATTTTCATGGTGCACGAAATGCTTCACGTATCCAGCCTGCACTAATTAAATGTCTGTGATACTTCTCCCCAGGCTGGGCTGAGCTCGTGCTCTGTATGATCTGGGAAGAAATGGTTGTTGGACTCATATTGAGATTGTAAGAGGAATCTTTAAGAGGAAAAAAAATACATGTTAAATCTTTTGGAAAGAGGCAGGGTAAAGGTTTGGGGGATTTCAGCACCTGGATTATAAATAATGTTGCTAATTACCAATGAATTTTATTTGTTCATTAAAAGTGGACTCAGCAGAAAGCTCCACTTGGAGAGATGACAAACGGTATGACCTCTGCTTCATTTCTGCTATTTCAATGGTTTCTCCTAGTTGCACAAACCCTTACCAGGATAACAAGGTCACCCCAAGTGCCTGGATGGGCCTCTGACTCCAGAATTCTTCTCAGCCTCCTCTCACTGGTTATGTTGCTGCTCCTGGCTTACAGCATTTCTTACTTGTCAATCACCATTTTGGCTCCTAGGCTCTCCCATTTCCTACCGATTGATGAGGCCTTTGGAACTAGCTTGAACTTTGTCTTCCTCTGGCCTCATGACCTGCTCCACGTCCTTCCCCAGTTGACTGGTCTTTCACCAGGTCCCTCTCCACAGGGGATGATGAGGACTGGGACCTGGAGGAACGTCTCTGAGCTAGATCCCAGGGCCGGCTCACAGAGATCAGCTCTGGAGTGAATTCAGTCAGAGAACCCAAATAAACTCTGTGAATCCAGACAGTCCAGGAAAAGAAAGGTGACCTCATGCTTAGTAAGAACAATCTCTGTTCAGTCTCCAAAGACCCTGCAATGAGTGGGGTTGCTGGTGGTTTGGCCCACTCCCCCTTCTCATGCGATGGCTACCAACCCCCTCATTGAGGAACAGGATTCTTGAGGCTGAGAGATGTGGCTGGGACTGAGGCAGAGGAATGCAATTGAGAGGCAGTGTGGGGGGACACTGCAGTTCTGAACAGCTCACTCTGATTTTCTGGGAGCCTTAGCTGCGCAGTGGTTGAAATTATGAATAAGCAAAAAGCCCAATAGTGACAGCAATACTCCTTGTCCTCTTTCTGGCCATCACAATTCCCATCTGGTCCTTTCCTGCTTTTCAGCCTTCTTTCTTTGACGGCAGGGACTTTGTCATATTGTTTGGTCTAAAAGAAGCTCTGGAATAACATCCAACATTTGCTACTGTTCAATCAATAAGCTCCCTGAAGAGGCTAAAGAACTACATTGTGAAGCTGGAGAGGGAGTCTGGGGGTTTGCATCATCAGTTTCTCTAAACTTGTTGCTTTTTCTCAGCTCGCCTCTCTCCGGCATCCTATCTCCCTTGCTTCTCCCCTGCCCATGAGGTTAATGAGTGCCTCCGTAGTGAGCTGAGCAGAACACCAAAATTTCCCTGCCTTGAGGTGTCTTCTTCCTACTCTTTGTACCCTGGACATGTCCAGACTACCACTTGGTCTGATATATATGTTTTTAAAGTATTTTTTTTTTTATAAAATAAAAAATAAATTTTTTAATTCACTCTGTCACCCAGGCTAGAGTGCGGTGTCATGATCGTGGCTCACTGCAGCCTCAACCTCCTGGACTCAGGCGATCCTTCCACCTTGGCCTCCCGAGTAGCTGGGACTACAGGCATATGCCAGTGTGCCTGGCTCAGTCTGATATTTTCAACATTAGGGATCCCCTGTGGGAATCTCATGGAGATTCCTTTTAAAATGTCAGAGTGTTATCCAGGAGAGAAATTCCCTGGACACTGGGATCTAGTAACATGTGGGTTAGCCAGAATAAGGATCTAGTCTTTTGAGGCCAGGGATAGGGCGCTTGGGACTGTGAAATTTGAGAGGTGGTGATCGGGATAAAGGGACACAGGAAGGTTAAATTTTGAGGGAGTGGGGGGAGGCAAAAGGACCAAAGTGTGCAGAGCACTACAGAGAAGAGAAGGGAGGGGCTGGCCAGGAGATGAGCACATGAACTCATTCACACAGACTGGCAGCACCACAGAAAACGGAGGGAGGGTGACACTCAGGATGTCTCCAGGCAGCTTCTGACCTGGGGCTTACCTCCCCAAACTGTGCAGTCAGCCCAAGAGAGACTTGTTTAATCTCCAAGATTTCTCTTTACATGTTAGTCACACGGTATAATGTGAACTAAGCGCAAATATTAATATTTTAGGAGGAGTACTTTTGTAACGGAGAGTGGCGTTGAGACTCTTCTGCCTCTTATGTCATTTTCAGAGGAAAATGACATTTTCCAAGCTGCCAGGAGCCATAGATTTACGTGTTTGGGGATGGAAGAGCAGCTGTATCTGAAGACTGCTGTGTAGGATCACGCCAGGGTGTCTGCCAATCCTTTATGCTCTGGTTAAGAGAGTGCCTGAGCAACGGTGGGGCCCTGCAGGCTCTTTCCCTAGGGATGGAATGGAATGCAAGCCCACCTTCCGAAACTTTGAAGTCGGGCACTTGCAGGGAGGTAGAGGTTTGAGGGCAGGGGAAGGGAATAGGGAGGAAATAAGGTGATAAAACTAAAGTGAAGAGCAGCAGCAGGACATGGTACTTCATTCTTCCCATAAACAGAACAATTTTACAGCTGATTACCATCTGGATTACCTTTCGCCCACTTTCAAAGTGTGTTGCCACAGTCTTCTGTCAAAACAACAGCGATCTCAACCTTCTGTTCCAGAAGGTTGGTAGTTACATGGACATTACTTCTGATTTGAGTCTCTGAAATAATGATCATACACAATCTGACGATCGATGAGGATGGTATCAAAAGGAAAACTCCCAGTCTGGAAGCCTTGAAAGTACTTCTGAGGAGATCCTATTTGTGTTTTTGCCTGGCTTATGCCAAAGATAACCTGGTATCTGTATCAGTACAGGTCATCTCTCAAAGGCTATTGGCACAGTAGCTGGTTTTTTTCTATTACCTTAAATGCTACTCAGGGGCCCTGACCATGCAGTTATCGTAGACAGCATTCAACTTGTCATTGGCAGGACCAGGTGGCGATGAGAATACAGTTTATGTGCCAGAGTTTAAAACTCCGAGGGAAGAGTGGAGGTGTGGTTTTTGCTCACTACATACCCAAAGGTTAACTGAAATTGGGTATACATCTACATTTGAGATTAAGCAAATCATCTGTAATTTTTAGCCATTTCCTCCTTTAGGCAATTCATATTTCCTTAGGCAAACAAGGTCTTGCCTGATTTTCTGATATTCTTTCTCTTAACACCTCAGTTTGGTTATTCTGATATAAAGAATCCAGCACACAATGAAGATATTAAAACCTTCTTCACCTTAAGCAAACCTCTTCAAAAATTAGAACATTTATGGATCATTTTGGTCATGATGATGATGGTGTTGATGATAGTGATGTTGGCCCTTGTTTGATCTAAGCTTCAACAGTGACCTCCCAGTTTGGATCAGCCTTACTGGAGCTAAAGTAGACAATCTTGAGTTGCTTTGCTCATGTACTGAGTGCTATCCTTCCAACGACAGCTTTCCTTATTCCTCCATTTGTGTAAAAAGGAAGTAGGAAAACTCAGGACTTTCATCTCTTCAGGCTGGTAAATTCGTAGGAAAGAAAAGTTACCAAACAAATGAGAAAAGACAACAGGAGGAAGACTGCAGGGGACTTGGAGAGTGACACAGGAGAATTAGAATTCTCTAATTCTTTGGAATGTCTCTTCTAGAGAAGAGAAATTGGCTCTGAGTAAGGCATGGCATTTCCTTTGGTCTGTTAATGTCCAAGTTATAGGTCACATGAGTCTGTACAGCTTTCCTCCCTATGCATGCACCCTTGAAGTGATCTCAAGTCCTGGACCATCTTCCAGCCTGCACAGGCCTCCAGGGGCCTTCTGAGTAGAGGTGACCTGACGCTGATCAGAGCTACTCTAGGCTGAAGGAGAGCCAGCTCCTTGCTTCTCCACACTGGACCTCAGGGTCCCCAAAAGTTGGGACATGCTGATAGTAAAGAGCCTCTTTCTGAAGGCAAATCATAAAGCCATGCATTCTTTAAATAAATAAAAGGATGCCACCTCCCCTCATATCTGAAAGCACATTAAAGAGCACAGACAGCATCAGTTTTAAAAAGTGATTACAAAACTGTAATTTATGCAGAATGGAACCTCACAGAAGGTTCTGGGCCATGCAAAAGTGGTTTATACACCAGAAATGTCAGTCTTACAGCTTCAGAACATTTCCTTGTGAATGAGAAGAGTCCTCTGAGTTTCTCATCTTGATATGCAAGGGCTGGGGCTGGGTCCCTCCTGCAGGAGTCTGAGGCAACCTGGATAAGGATGCCTCCTCCTCCAGCATCTTTTCCCTCTCCACCCCTTTTTCACCATCCGGCGACTCCAGGGTCACCCCCAGCCCTCTTCTGGTCTGCTGTTATTCTGCCTGATATTACAGTAGCCTCCTAAATGGTCTCTGGGGAAACGAAATTTTTCTTGAGTTGCTTGTTTGTAACTAGAGAGTTCATTACTACTGTTACAGAGAATGACTAACTACAACTTTGCTGTGGGGGCAGATGGAGACAATGATAGTTCTGTCACTCTGGAATTAACATCTGGGAAGACATCACTGTCCACTTAAAATCACTGAAGGAATATTGAACACTGACTGGCCTTTTAAGCTGTCAATGTTTTCCACTTTTAAAGGTTCAAATCTTGAGCCAGTCTGTTAGAAAACATTACCTCATCACACTGTCACTGGGTGAAGAAAAAAATTGTAAACTAACTGAAGATTGAATTTCATACCAAAGCTCTGAGTCCAGAAACCTTAGGGATCACTAGACAAGGAGAATGACAAGAAGAGAGGAGAGTGATTTTTCAACAATGGTGAGCTTGCAAATGAGTGTCCTGGGAGACCTGGGCCACAGAAGTGAAGGTGGTGTTGGATGTAATGTCAGTGGAAGTGGCCACTGCAGAGAACCACTGTGTCCTGGTGTGACCAGTCACTCACACCTCCTCACTCAGGCTTTGAATTAATAGGCTGGAACATTTTTCCACCTGCCAAGGAGTCTAGCTCAGACATCACAGATCTGGTTCTAAAGTTATCCCTTAAAGCTCACATCTGCTTCTCTCTTCTCTTAAATTACCATTTCTTTTATTAAATAAAAGCAATTAAAGGCATTTAAAAATTCTATGGCAAAAGAGAAGAGAAAATCTTGGGCTCACTATCCCAACACAGTCAATTGTTGTTATTTGGAAAGTATATATTTATTTCCACATTTCATCATTTTCACATTTCAGTGAATCTCCTATTTTGAGGTGATGCAACAGGAACCTTTTTTTCTTTTTCACAGTGGGGAAAACTAAGTTTAGGCAAAATTTAATTGACTCACTGAGAGTCTCTCTTTGATTGTTCTATGATCAGAACTAAGATGCTACTGAGTCTTTTTTGTTTTTACTTTATTCTTAGATCCTCTTTTACTCTCACTCAAATGAAAGTTGAATTACGATATAGGGACAAGATGGGGCCTAATGTGGAGAACTGAAAAGAAATAACCTTTTGTGTCAGTATATGAGCTAATAAATCCCCCGACTCTGATATCTCCTTATGTGAGATTTTACTGTATTTTAGGTGCATAAAACTGTAAAGATACTCTTTGAAAAGTATTCTTGAATAGATCTCAATGGGAGATGACTCTTTTGAGGAACGGCATCCACTGGGCTCTGCTCCTCTGTAATTAGAGAGTCCCTTTACAGCTCTTAGTCAACAAGCAGCTGTTATAAATGTGTAGTGTCATTTAAGAGCCCTATGTTGTTGCAAAAAATAAAAACCCCAAACAATGCCTTGCCATAGGTTTCCACTTCTCAATGTATAAATGAATATTCATTACATTTTTCTGTGGCATTCCCTCCATCTCCTCTAGTCCTTAAATGATGTTTTATTTAATAGGCTTTCTTTTTATTAAGATAGTGCATATGAGCAGTATTCCCAGGATATATCAAATAAAATCACACTTTATATTTGAGGTAATAATAATCTCTTTAAGAGTCTCAAGATGATTTGATACATGAAGAGAGATCACTGGAGCATAGGGACTTCCAGGGGTCAACTGTTCCATCCTTTAGTTTCATAGTTAGCTAGGATTGGCCCCCAACAATCTGCTCAGAGAAAAGACAACTGACCCTGTCTGCACAGAGCGGAGTCCACTTGCCACCCCTAAATTCATTCTAAGAAGTACATTCAACTTAAGCTGAGACATGGAATACATGCTTTGAAAAGTTGTTTTAAAGAATAAATAACAATATATACATACCTGCTTTAAGAAAGATTATCATAACTTATAATATATGTTCTACATACAAGCTGTAATCTTACTAGTGTCACAGACCCAGAGATTTCAGGGCAATGACTTGTTGCCCCATTGACAATACATGGGAAAACTCCGGAAGTCTTTGTCTATATACCTACATTTAGACATTTCTCATCACTCCAGGCTCTAACGGTAACGTCTGATGAATGAGGAAACCCACTTTAAGAGAAAGATACTACAACTGCGATGGTTTAATTTTGGTCAGGAAACTCAAAGTCTAGAACAGCCTTCTCTTAAGGACCCCTTCAGCAGCTCTGTATGAAGAGGAGAGAATGAAAATCACACTCCCCTAGGTGGAAAATCTGAGCCACAAAGAGGAAGGTCAGGGCACAGAACCAGTGTTTCTTTGCAGCCATGAGACTGCCCTGGCTTCCTATATGAGTATTTCTGTTCACTATTTTTTTTTTTTTTTTGAGTAGGTGGAACCATCAGTAACAAAAATGGTAACCAAAATAGACTTCAAGTTACTTGGCCACCCATTGCTTTAAATTATGGCTCTAACTCTGCAGGTTTAATAAAATGCAAAAAGATACTGTCTGCAGTTTGAGACGGTTTCCCTCCAATAAAACTTTCCTTTGAAGGTATTATTTTGCTTTTCAGCAGCTAAAAGCCTGTTCAAAAAAAATCAGGAAGGATGGAGATGCTTATGGGAGGGCTTAACATAGTGAGAAAGGGGACCCTCCTGATGGTGGAGGAGTCTGTGGTCAAGTTCAAAGCTGCTGGTCTGGGGAAGCTCCTGTCTCAGATGGACAACAGAGCATATGGGCACTTTCTACCATGTGTGCTGATGACCCTTGGCTGGGAGGGGTGCCTGATGCATGGGAGGATGGAGTCAGGATGCTGACGAGAACTGGACAAGCTGGAACAATAGGCTAAATTAGACAAGATGGTAGTTAGGATTAAAAACATAAGAAAATCCACTGAAGAGGCACGGTGATCTGGCATGGGGAGCCCCCTGGCCCAGTTTCAGCCTGCATGAAGAGGATCTAGGGGTTTCGGACCATCTGGTCAACAGGGGGCAGCTTCGTAACATGACTGCCCAAGGAAGGCAAATGGGTTCTCAGGCCACGCTGCGAGGTCTGTGCCCCTTCCTCAGGTTACCAGCCTGCTCCATCCTGCCTAGCATGAGATCATATCTGCCGAGGCACTGTGGGCACTTCAGTCAAGAGGTTTTGGGCAAGCTGGGAAGCTTTCTAGGACAATGACTTGGTCATAAGCATCCCTTGGGTTGCTTGTTAAAAGCAGAGGACAAAGTTCCACCCTATATCTACTGAATCATGATTACCAAGAGAATTTGTCATTTTAATACACATTGATAACATAACACTTAATAAGTACTGCTTATAATGAGAAAGCCTTGTGATACACAAAGATAATGAGCTTGTTTAGCATATAATATAGTGCCTGGCTCATGGTGAAGGACTCAATACAACTCAATAAGAAATACTCAATATTGCTTATTGTGGCTTATTAGCAATACAAAAACATGATGAATGCATAAAAGAACAAGATGTACTCATAGCCAGTTGGTTAAGGGAGATAGATACCCTAATTTTCATCACTAGGGTGTATGTGTGTGTGTGTGTCCTCCTTCTGGAGGACACTGTGATGTTACCTAGGTTCAAATTCCTTAAGTTAGAGGGATTAACCTTTCTCCCTTTGGGGAATTTCTGGCAGGTTGAGGAGATAACTATGCACACAGAAGCCTTTATAGTCACAGCAAGGGCCTACAGCCCATTTTGCTTGTGCATGCTCTAAATCAACCCCAAACCGAATAGTAGGACCACCAGAACCCTGATTAGGGACCTGGGGACTGCCTCCCAAGAAGAGGCTGGCTCTGGGGCAAGCTGCCCTTCTGTGGTAGATGAGGAAGTTGTGATCTTGGGCCTTATTGTGGCTTAATTCTTCTAAGCATTCATCAAGTCCATGAAATAATAATCATAATAAAATCTCTACATCATAGCCATTGACAGAACTTAGTGTGGGTTTCCCGATGTCAAAACAGAGCAGTTATTAAGGGTCCTGGCTTGTTTTAATTGGACCTGGGCCTTTCAGGCCAAAGTTGCTCCAGCCTTTTGAACCATTTATACTCCTTCTGCCTTGATGATCCCCACCCCAATTAAGTGGTGAGTCTAGGTGGGGCAGGGATATTTAATAGGCCTTTGGTTTTCTGTAAGCCTTTTATTAATGCTGTAAGTTACAGCGGCCAGATACTCTAGGCTGGGTTTCACCTTCTGGGGCTGGGTTCCTGGCTGTCATGGTTTTGTTCTCAGTGTGATTTTCAAGTTGGTCAATGTTAAAGCAGGAAGTACTATCCCTCCTAGAACAGCCCAGGTTGACCTAAATGGCGTAAGTGCTTTAGGAAGAAGGAATCTGGCAGACAGAATCCCTTGCCCTTTCTGTGGATCTTCCCAGCAGCTCTCTGCTCTTAACCTACCCACGTCACTCTCCAGTGTATTTTCCAGTGAAAAGGGCTAACTACCCCTGCGTTTCCCAAGCAGTTTGAATTCCTGGCTATGGCACACTGAGTTGATTACTTTTGCAATGACAACATGATGAAATTTCCCTACTGACTTATCCTCAGTATAAAAATATAAAGGGATACCCATTCCCCACCTTTTTTTTCCAGAACTGAAAATAAAACTTAAAATTCCCAGCTGTCATTTAGTACTATTGTCTTCAGCTCGAGGGCTTTTAAAAGAAATTGGCTTTAGAAAGTGACCCAGATCATCTAAAGCCCACTACAGCTGAATCTTTCCAGCTTAATTTTAATCTACAAAGGCATGGGGTGACTTTTCTGCAGTTTCACACAAGGGCTGGGAGAATTAACTGTTAGAACCTTTGCCTCCTTGGTTGACCTTGTTCATTTGAGGATCTTATACCCGGCTCCTCTCTGCCTCCCTAACAGTTGCTCAAGGAGATGACAGGAATCCCTTGTCCTGAGATCTCTGGGGGTTAGAAGCCACCCTGAAGAACCTGTCCATGAGATAACCTGTGTGTCCCTCTGAAAAGTAGCTTCCTTCAGGAATCAGTCTGGGGCCAGTCCAGTAGGGCCTTGGTTTCACTTGGGGGTAGCAAATTCACAAGCTAGGTGACTGAAAGGAGACAGACATTCTCTCATAATTTCTTCTCCATGAAATTCGAGCTCTACAGGGAAGAGGATCTTTTCCGTATACCACCTAGTGCCTAGAGAAAGAACTGAACTGGGTGCCAATGAATAGCCCCCTCACACATAGGCCCTCTACCCAGGCCTGCTCCTTGTCCCATCCCCACCCCTGACTTGCAGTAGTTAACTAATAAGGGTATTTTCTTTTAATAATAACAATGCTGATATGTACCAGTCACTGTGCTGAGCACTTCATGCACAATATTGCATACACTAAATGCACAATATTGCTTTTAGTAATCACAACCATGAACTCCCATGAGCTCATTTTATAAGTTCAGAGTGGGTCATTAGTCAAAACCACACAGTGAGTGGTAGGGCTAGCTTTCAAACCTAGCTCTGCTCATGGGAAGTCTCTGTTCTTACACTCTCACCTAGGTGATCTTGAGCCCTGAGTTGATGTTGTTGATACAGAAATAATTACACAAAATTGAACTCTCTGAGATTCACATTGTGCTCTTGCCATAGGCGAGTGGCCCATCCTCTCCAGTAAAGCCTCGTTAGGGATGAGGGGGCTACTTGTGTGAGCTGGACACTAGCCAGCAGCAGGGATGGGAGGCCCTGCGGCCCTAAGCACTTTTGGTGGGAACTGCTGACTGGTGAGATGCATGTCAGTCTTTGGCAGGAAGCTAGGACAGATTATTAAACAGATGGCTTATAAGTTCCAAAGACAGGAAACAGTGGTCATCTCTGGGAGCAAAGGTTCGCCGAAAGTGAATTGTGCCAAACCTTATTTTTTTTGCAAGTCTCACTAGATTCATAGATGGGGGCTGACAGATGTAGTTTATCTGCATTTCAGCAGATCAGTTCACACAGTGTCTCAAAGCACATTTAGGGGAAAAATGGAAAGATATGGGTTAGATGTTTAACTGCAATTGAGATGGCTCAGAGAAGGTTGAACAGGCAGCATCCAAAGAGTGCTGGTTAACTTAGCAATGACAATGGTCACTTGTTCTGAGTGCCAAACACGGGTCAAGAATGTAGCAAGAACTGAGTAAATATTTGTTGGTAGTATTAAACTCATGGGGGAAGTCTTCAGTGGTCCCGTGAAAAGGCTCTTTCTTTGATTTGGCAAACATTTTCAGAATAGATGAAGAGTTTGGGAAGTGGAGGGGACAAGGTCTTTTCCTTGATCAAGGGGAGGGAGCAGCAGGGTCTAGCATCTTCCATTTTCTTTTGACCTCTGGAGCCCAGTCTCTGTGACATGGTGATGGGTGACGATGACTGTGGGACTTTCATTGTGTCTGGACACACTGTGTTTCAGGAGCACTTAGGGATTCTGGGGGAGGTTTGAACACTACTCTGAGAAAATTGTGTGTGTGCGTGTACATGTGTGTATATATGTGTATGCATGTATATATGTATGTGTGTATATATGTATATGTATGTATATATGTATGCATGTATATACGTGTGTATATGCATGTATTAATATACGTGCATGTATAGATGTATATGTATGTGTATATGCATGTATATGCATGCATGCATGTCTGTATTAATATATACGTATGTGTATGTATGCATATATATGTATATGTATGTGTGTATATGCATGTATATGCATGTATGTATGTATTAATATATATGTATGTGTATGTGTGTGTTTGGTTTCCCAGCCCAAACATCTAGAACCCATCTAAAACAGCCCTCTAGAACCAGATTATCTCTGCTTACCTGTTTTCCATATTGGCTTTCTGGTAAGATTTCATTGAAAGAAGTTTTTTTGGCTCAAAAATGTTTGGAAACCATGGAATCTGATGATATTAAGGGTTCCTTCTAGCTCTAAAAATTAATGGTTCTTAAAAATTGTGTAGGATGAAGCTTGCTAAAGGCGAACTCTAAAAAATACTGGCTCTATCTGCCACTTCCTTTTCACCTCCTGGCATATACGGTCTCCCTGGCAAGCCTCTAAAAGAACTCCCACCTCTGGGCCTGCCATCTCCTATCTCATAAGTGCCTCCCAGCACTCTTCAGGCCCCTGATAGTCTTCCTGTACGTTTGTTGTATCAAATTGTCTTCTTAAGTGTAAATGACTGGCTTCCATTTTCTCAGTGGTGATATCTGTTGTTAAAAAATATTTGAACTGATAGAGAGAATATCTGGTTAGCAGAGTTTTAAGCAGTGTAGCCAAGTGAAGAATTTGAAGAAGAATGGGAGAAAGGCTTTGGGTCAGTGGAGCCTCTATTAATCTTACCTAGAGAAATGTGGCCTTTCGCTCAGGTTCATTAATTTTTTTCAAAGCCATTTTTAAAATACCTACTATGGGCCAGCATTCTACTAGACTCTACTGGGGGGCAAATATTGAGTATCTCAGTTCCCACTCTCATATGGCTTGCAGGCTGAGGAGCGGAGGCTACTTTACTTAAATATTAATTGGTTAATTCAGTAATTATTCACTGAGTGCCTATCATAGCTGGGATGTAGCAGTGAATAAACCAGATGATGTTTATGCCCCATGGGGCATATATTTAAATGGGTGGATAATTAAAATCTGAGATAAGCATGTAATGAATGTTAAAATGGAAGTTTTGACTATGCTCTGAGCTGTAAGATATTCTAATAAGTTGCCTAATAGGGAAACATCTGTAAACTGACTTCATGATGCTTGGACTCTTCAGCCAGATGAAGGCTATAAAAGGGGCCAGGGTAGGGTGAAGGATGTATGAAGGGATTTCTTGGAGAGAAGAGTTGCTGTGCTGTGAGTCTCCAGAGACTCTTCCATTAGAGACTTCATCAAGGCTTCTCTGGGCTTCGCCTCCAGTGCAGTGAGGCTGTCCCCCTGGGGCTACTTGGGGAACTTGGAATGCATTCCCTGAAGATGGCAAATACAGAGTTCTCATGTCTGAGAAAGTGCAGGCAGCCTGTGCTGCAGGATGGACGGGCTGCAATCGGGTTCGCCCATCCATGCGTCCTGTAAGTCTCTCTCATGGACCAGATGTGGGTTGTACAGAGGAAGTGCAGAGCAGAGTCATCTTGGATGCTGTACAAGAGGCTATGTAATAGGACAGAGGGACTTCGACAGTAAGAAGCTGGAGGTGACTGCTAGACCCAGAGGCTGTGGAAGCACCACAAACAAACACTGGGAATAAAGAAACATCTGCCCACGTCAAGGAAACTGCTATAAGGAAGATCCCAAAGGAGCCCCAAGGAGCACCCCAGGGGAAAAAAAGGAGTCAGTGTTAAACACAGGCTGGGCCCACAGAGCACAGGACAGCTTATCATGGGACCAGTTCAAGGAAGACCTACTTTTTCTCCTACCTCTGCTCACCTGCTCCTACCTAGGAGGGGTAAGAAACTGGCCAACAGACTGGGGTGGGGACTAGGAAGAGAAGAGCAAAATGGAGAAATGGGGGAGAGACAACCGCATCCTCCCTTTTCACAGGGTGGGGTTGGGGTTTGGGCTAGCTGGAGGAGGAAGGAAGGTTTACCCTGGCTTAAGTTGGAGGTTTTGATTAATCTCTCGGATTGTACTTTCTACAACTGAATTTGGAGTTTGTTTTTGAGGGTGGACCTGCTTATAGCCTGAGAATACACTGAACAGTTATGGGGCCTGCCATGGCTGTATCTGGTGGCAGGAGAAAAATCTCTCTCAATGAATAAATTTTACAAGGAGTAGAACGAAATACAAACCAAAGCTTTGTTTTGATCATGTCACTTGTCTTCTTGTCCCACGAACCAGGTACCAGTGCTCAGAAGGGGAGAAACAGTTACCTTGCAGCTGGTCACAGAGGAAGTGATACAGCTTGCAGGCCAGGGAATGGCTTGGTTTTCCTTAACTGGGGGATTCCAGCATCATTTTCTCTTCTTCCTCTTCACAGGCCCCAGAAATGCTCTCCTGGACCAGGCTCTTATGGATGTTCAGGTTCTCACCCACATTCAGCTCGTTTTCTCCTACAGGGCTGGCTGTGACTCAGTGTGGAGGCGCTGCTCTGGCCCTGGCCCTCGTCCTGCCCTGGCTGAGACTGCCTGGCTGTGGCTTGCCCTGGGGGCTGGTGGAGGGACGGCAGCAGCTGGGCTGACCCCCTCCCATGCCCCGCAATGGCCCATTATGCTCAGTGCCCCCACCAGCGTCCCAAGGCTGCTGGCACTGGGGGCATGGTCATCCACTTGCGACTTGTAAAAGTCACAGGGAGTGTTGACTGGAACCCAGGCCTCCTGGCGTCCAGGCCCCGGCTCTTTCCATGACCTACATGTGGGAGACTGACTGAGGTGTTGCCCCGACACTCTGAAATGGAATTTCTGCACAAGCATGAAAGAAATACATCTAGGCATTTAACAGTGTGTCAGACAGGAGTCTGGCGACCCCACCAAGCTGTGCTTCCACAGGATGAGCTTTTCCAGGGTGGAGCTCTGGCAAGACCACTGGTCTTTGCAGAAGGTAACCAAGTCAACAGAACTGGCCTGACAGCTTACAAAGAAGGGGCTTTTGGGGAAGATATCTGTTGCATCTTGTTGACAACATGTGTCATTTTGTTTGGCGTGTTTTAAATGTACAGAAAAAATAAAAAGAAGCTCTGGTCCCTTTAGGGAAATAGGTTTGTTAAACTGACTGGCCATTTTTATGTGAGTTAAAAGCAGGAAGCAGATGTGGGAATGTTTCTTGTGTCTCCATCTCAGGCAACTGGCCATCTGGCCGACAAAGAGATTATAGGCTGCCCAGCCATGAGAAGCAGCGTTTCAGATGGTCTATGTAGTGAGTGTACTAGGCCACAGATTTGAGGTTCTAGCCCCAGCTCAAGCTGCTCTGTGATTTTTAGGCCCCTCCTCTATAAAATGAAGGCACTGGCTTTAGTGGTAGGCCTCTTAACAGCGATTGCTTTAAGGTTATATAATTTGCACTTTGTATGTTATTGATTTTGTTTAACCGTAATAGCCAGGTGCGGTGGTGGCTCATGTCTGTCATACCAGCATTCTGAGAAGCTGAGGCAGTAGGGTTGCTTGAGGCCAGGAGTTTGAGACCAGCCTGGACAGCATAGTGAGACCCTGTCTCTACAAAAAAAAAAAAAAAAAAAAAAGGTGATGTGTACATGTAATCTTAGCTACTTAGGAGGCTGGGGTGAGAGGGTCACTTGAGCTCAGGAGTTTGAGGTTGCAGTGAGCTATGATCACCACTGCACTCTGGCCTGGGCAATATAGTGAGACTCCATGTCTAAAAAAAATTAGCTAGGCTTGGTAGTATGCACCTGTGATCCCAGCTCTCGGGAGGCAGAGGCAGGAGGATCACTTGAGTCCCAGAGATCAAGGCTAGAGTGAGCTGTGATCACTCTGCTGCCCTCCAGCCTGAGTGATGGAACAAGACCTTGTCTCAAAAACACCTCAGTACTAACTGGATATTGTATTATGTTGTTTACAACCCGCCCCTCCCCCAAGAAATGGATACATATGCTGTTTTCTGAATAGTACAAATATAAATATGTATCTATTTTATTATAAAGCATAGGTTAGATTAAGGGGTCACAGTCTGTGCCTACTCTTAGGCACTGTACTCACTGGTTAGAGCTGACACCCTATGAATGGGCACTGCCCTGCCGCTAAGTGTGGCATGGAGCCATGGAACACCTCCTGGGAGCTGCCTTGGATGGTCGTCTATGCAGAACCTCATGGATCTTCTTTTCCACTAAGTACTCAAGGCTGCGCTCCCTGGGCTCTGCCTCTTACCTACACTCAATCGAAGTACCACGTCCAAGATCCTGTGAAATTCTCTTTCCCACTGTCACCTCCCTGGTTTTCTCTCCTCTTTCTCTGCTCCTCCCATCCTCCTCCTCCCCTGCCCTACTTCTTTCTTTGTGATTCTCCTCTTTTACCTCCTTCCTATTTTTCTTCTTCTTTAATAAAGAATTTATGAATTCTACCATATGCAAGGTATTAGAGATAGAGGTAGAAACCAGCTATCAAAAGCTAAATGAGTGTGACACAAAGCAATATTACGATGGTCTGAGGCACAAGGCATCTCCAGTCCCAGGAGGGAGGAGCAAAGCTTTTGAGAGAAGAAAGGACTTGGGTTGACTTACAATGAGAGAAGGAGCAGGATAATTTGGGCCGGGGATGCGTGAGCAGAGATCCACAGGTGGGAATACATACAGTGAGCAGGCTGAAACAGCGCCTTGGGGGCAGTCTGCCTTGTGCAGGGAGGGCACTAGGGGAAACCCTTCTTAGTCAGTCCTGCATTTCCCAAAGTGCCTTTCACAGAACGTTAGTCCCAAGCGATGCTCTATGAAAACAGATCAGTGATTTACAAGTTTGGGAAATGCTGCATGTGTTCCCCCTTTGGAGATTCCCAATGCATGTCAGCTTATTAAAGCATCTTTGAAGTCCTGCAGAGAAAACGGCCTCTTTAACATTAAGTGCAACAATTTCCAAATGTATTTGACACCTACGAACAGCTGCAGAATAATTATTCCACATAACACACCTTGTGTGGGCAGGCAGTGGGAACCAGGGAAGGTGTTTAAGGCAGTGTAGTTCTTTGCCGTGTAGGAGTAAAAATTCCCTCATGTCAGAGAGAGATGGGTGTGGAGTCTACACAGATGTGCCCAGCACCTGCTGCTACGGTTGATCCCCCTCTGTGTTCTGAGGAAAAGCGTCGTAGTGCTGGTAAGTGAAAAAGGGTGGGTTTGCATTCCTTAGCACTGAGAGCATCTATTGCCCTTGGGAATTAATGAAGCTCGGTGTATATGCCAAGAAAATGTTTTCACTGGCTGGAGAAGTAGTTGCATGTACATATGCATGCAGGTGTAAACTTTTGCTGACTGGCAACCTGTTTTGATCTCATACCTGCCCTGTTTCTCCTTGTTTAGCCAGAGCCTGAGCGTATCCTCTAAGGAAATGCTTAGGTAACACCTCCTCTCTGTAGTCTTTTTCAGACCAACCCTTCTCTCTGGCTTGTCACCTCCATCCAAGATCTCTCTCTTCTTTATCTTACTGTCAGTGGCAAACAAATTATCACTTCGTGACACACCATCTGGTTCCTTTTTTTTTTTTCTTTTGAGACGGAGTCTCACTCTGTTGCCCAGGCTGGAGTGCAGTGGCACGATCTTGGCTCACTGCAACCTCCACCTCCCACATTCAAGTGATTCTTGTGCCACGGTCTGCAAGTAGCTGGGACTATAGGCCTGTGCCACCACACCTGGCTAATTTTTGTATTTTTGTTAGAGACGGGGTATTGCCATGTTGTCCAGGCTGGTCTCGAACTCCTGACCTCAAGTGATCCACCCTGTTGGCCTCCCAGAGTGCTGGGATTACAGGTGTGAGCCACCACACCCAGCCAACATCTGGTTCTTAAATACAGTTTTCCTCCCCCATTCCCTACTAAGGAGCATGTAACCATGCTGTGCTGAAGGGTGCTTTGTACATTTGCCGATGACTGCATATATGACACTGCATACTTTTGGTTTTTTGGTTTTCACATGGTAGTGTGTCAAATGAATATGTGAACAGCTCATCTTCCTGCCAGCCAAAAGGAGAGTGAAAGAATAAAATCATTTTGGTTATTCCCACTGACGCCATTTTAGAATATAGCAAGGCCTCCTTATTCATCTTGAATGTGTTTCTAAAGTCAACATGAACAATTAAGAGGCTAACAGCTAGGCAGGGCAATGAATTAACAAAGCAAAACAAAGGGGTAATAAATAATGACAATTTGTCAGTGTTTCATTCTGCCTGCTGGGCATTATTACGGGGTGAACAGAAATTAGATTTCCCTGGGCAGAGTGTTTTCGGATGGACACTGCAGGAGTGAAGAGAGCTGGAGGGACAGTCAGGTGGAAAGAGGGATAAGCCATCCATCAGCCAGACTCACTGGCTTTATCTCCAAAAAACTTCAGACTCCATCCACTTCTCACCATTTCCATTGGGTCCACACTTGTCTACCACCATTGCCTCTCACCCGGGACTCCAACCTTGTCACTGATCTCCAGGCTTTACTCTGGCCTCTGTACAACTGATTCTTCCCACTTCATCCCTGGTCATCTTTGTAGAATGTTAATTAGAGGCAGGCAGTATCCAAGTGTGGAGGATGCTAGGGCACTTGTCTCCCTCCTGCTAAGCCCTCCCCTCCATGTTATATCCAGAGTAAAATCCAAATGTCTTTCCTCAGGTTACAAGCCTGCCTGCGTGGCCATGTCCCCTGCCATCTCTGACCTTACTGCCCACCCATCACTGCTGGCCTCTGAGTTCCTCCAACATGCCAAGCTCTTTCCAGCCTCACAGGCCTTGTGCCTGCTGCTGTCCCCTGATCTTAACGTAGCAGCTCCCTCTTGTCATTCAGATCTCATCTTCAATGTCACCTCTTTAGAGACAGCTTTTCCCACCATGCAGGCTAGATATCCATTGTCTTTCCACTCATCGCTCTGTTTTGATTCTTAGTAGAGCACTTAACACTTGGGTGCTGTGAATCTTAGGATACAAACTCCATGAAAGGACCATATCCCTGTTTACCAGTGTTTAGGACAACAAATAAATATGTGTCGAAAGAATCAATGCTAGTTCCTCCGTTTATCAGCTGTGGGGCCCAGGCACTTGAACCCTCTGTAAAGATAATTTCCTTGTATGTAAAACAGGAATGGGAATACCTATGTCATAGGGTCAGAATAAATATATTAGAAAATAATTGTAAGTTACATGGCTTTTGGCAAACGTGAACCATCATTATTGCTCTAGTCAACTAAGGTTCCTGTTAGCAAGGTGAGGCTAATATTTGCTTCTCAGGAATTTTTCAAAAATAAAGTAGAACAGATAATCCAATAAATGTACAGATACTTAGAACAAGGTTTTAAAGGATGCAAGTTCTTTCTTCTCTGTGGTGATATTGCAGGGAAGAAGCAGTTGAGAGGCCTTGAATGCTTGTTTGCTTTAATAAAACACTTAACGTGGTGGCAGGCACCTGTAATCTCAGCTACTTGGGAGGCTGAGGCAGGAGGATCACTGGAGCCTGAGAGGTCGGGGCTGCAGTGAGCTGTAACAGTGCCATTGCACTCCAGCCTGGGTTAACAGAGTGGGATGCCATCTCAAAAGAGAACACCCCAAACCCCTAACATGCTGGCTTAGAGCATGCAAGACTTCTGCCCAAGAATAAGAAGTTTGGGATAGGAATTGGTCCAGAAAGGCAAAGTCACAGCTGACCTAATAGAAAACCAGAAAGGGTGGAGATCCATAATTTCTGAAATTCTTACTGTGAATAAAAATCAAAATAGTTGAAGAACTCAGGGCCTGTATGGAAATCATGTCATTTCCCCTTCTCACAAGCGTCTTCCAGACTAGTCCTCTGGATGAGCGTGTCCAACAGACACATAATATAAACCACATGGGCCTTTTAAGTTTTCTAGTAACCACATTTATAAAACATAAAAAGAGATAGGTGAAATTAATTTTACTAATATATCTTATTTAACCCAATATATGTAGAATGCTATTTCAACTTATAATTAATATAAAAATCATTAAATAAATATTTCCTAGTCTTTTTTTCATATTACTTCCCTGAAAATCGAGAGTGTATTTTGCATTTATAGCATATGTCATTTCTCACTAGCCATATTCAGGTGCTCAATAGCCACATGTGACTAGTGACTGCCTTTTTGGATAGTCCGCTCTAGATTTTACTTTTGAGATGTTCAGGATCTAAAAACATATTTTGCTACTTGTAAGAAGGGAGGCCACAATTTTAAAAAATGTGAGTCCATTTGTAATCCCACTGACAGCAGCAGGGGGCAGACAAATGCCTAGGCAAATAGGGGTGGGTCCCCGGCAAAACCCCACCTCCAAGCCGAAATGAATTTAAAGCCTGAAAGCCAAGCTACAAATCCACAGACTGGATTGAGAAACCGTTTTCCTGTTTGGCACATTTTCCTCTGATTGATCCCACCCTTTACCTATTTTACACATACCTACCCTTTCCTAATTGGTTTTCTACACTGTTGTGCCTACCTTTGAATGTCTTTGCTTTAACCATTTTTGCATACTCACAAACCAATCAGCGTGCACTTCCCATTCTGAGTCCATAAAAAGCCCCAGACTCAGCCACACTGGGGGAGAAACCATCTGACTGTGTCTCCACTAAGATCTGTTATGTTGCTCAGTAAAATTCTTCTCCACCTTCAAATTGTCAGCATATCCTCATTCTTCTTGGATGTGGGACAAGAGCTTGGGAACTGCTGAATGTAGGTACAAGCTAAAACACAGGGCAAGGTGTGGGGGGTGTTGCCAGCGGAGGTCCCAG
The DNA here is from genome assembly GCF_000951045.1 of Mandrillus leucophaeus. Lineage (NCBI taxonomy): Eukaryota > Metazoa > Chordata > Mammalia > Primates > Cercopithecidae > Mandrillus > Mandrillus leucophaeus. The sequence continues at coordinate 1,680,452 of NW_012102909.1, read as the reverse complement.
TTGGCAAATTGGCTGAGAAAAATCCTGCTTCACTACCAAGTTGCCTAGTGTTTTTCTACACATGAAGGAAAAAGCCACGGTCAACTCTTCCACTGGCCAATGAAGAACTTAAAAGAAAATTTTCTTAAGATTTTAAGTTCCTGTCATGGAAATACTTTTATCCTCTGATCTCCACAGATGATTTACGACATGTAAAACTGTATGTGAAACTGCATCTCTCTCTTTTTCTCTCTCTTTGGGAAGTGCTGGGAAGATTACTCACAAAAAATCAAATCACATCCCCCCGCTCTAATGTTGGTGTTTCTGGGGAAGGCTTATGGAAAGCTGTGTTTCTTCATGGGGGAACAGTTTGTGCCACGGTTTACAAAGCTAAAGAATTTCAATAGTCAAACTGTTGCCATAAAAAAATCAAACTTGGAAATAGAACTAAACATGTTATTAAAAGAATGGGCTTGAGAGAGCAAGAGAATTCTTTTGGAGTAAAGTTATCCAAAGTCTATGTGTTCTCCTTTGACACGTAAATCTATTATCAAGCTAGTCTTGGACTGTTTTTTGGACAGAAATTGGGTAAGTTTTGCAAAAGACAGGCACAAAGCCTGGCTGTGGATGACACCCTGAGGGTCAGAACATTCATTACAGCATTGGCGTCTACAGAAATTTGAAAGCACAGCAATGTTGCTGGATAAAATTGGCATTTTCATATGGGCAGGGTAACTTTTTTGGAAGCCTTCATGTTGCTTAAGAGTGGCCTGCTGTGGGACATAGATATGGGTTTTTGGCTTGATGCAAATTACTTGTAAGGTCCGGTTTTTGCTAGGAGATTCTATTTTGATCCATTACTAAATATATTTGCAACCTGAGGCCCACCAGCAGTGGATCTACTGCAGAACACACTAGTCCAGCTGATGAGGTACTGTGGGACCATGGGATATGGGCAGTTCTCATGGGCTTATTCCTGATTTTGGGGGGTGTGCTTATTGTTTACAAGCACAGAAGGTGGCCTCAGCGCTGCAGCTTCTTTGGCTATCTCTGTACTGCATGGCATCCCCTAGGCCTACAGATGTGGTAGAACACTAAAGCAATGGCTTCTGGAATTCTGCTAAGCTTGCTCCCACTATTCACTCATCTTTCCATTGCTCTCCACCACCACGCCCAAGACAGCCAACCTTGTTGTTCAGAACTACTTCCCTTTTTAGAGAAAGAAGGAAAATAATTTTCTTGCATAGAAACACAGATGATTCCACAGTGGACTTTCCATTAGGCCCACTTTTACTAGTTATACCACTAAGGATAATGCTGCCCATTATTATATCCAAGTTTCCAGACTCTGTGACATTTAGGGTTTTCCATTGCAATTCACCTTTAATAAGCAGGAGAGTAAATGGAAAGGCTTATATAAGATTTATTCCCATTTAAAGCTTGTACTTAAGTCAGGGCCACAGAGTCCTTAAAACGTAGGTCGCAGTAATTGAGGCCAGTCAATGCCTGGGTGCCAGCTGGTGGGGCCACACCATTCAGTGAAGCAACCAAATTCAGATGCTGGGGGCAAACACAGAAGTGGACAGAGGTGCTGAATGCCAGAGGAATGGAATGAGCACCCTCACAGCTAGCTCTGTCATCACTGTGGATTCTCAACGTGACATTGCTCTCATTGGTATTAGCCAAAAAGAAAAAAAAATGGGAAAACACTAATATTAAACAAATGTTACAAGAACAAATTCATAAAGTGAGACTGGTAAAGCCTTGGAGAGTTTTTTAAAAATGAATTTTCTATTTTCAAACAAACTTAAAGAAACAAAAGTTATTAATGGCCATGGCAAAAGTATGAATAGCAATGATAATAAAAGTTTAGTGTTTTAAATTTTTAATCAGCTTCATTTTATCTGGATATATCCCTAGAAGACCTTGTGAATTCTCTCTCCTTATTAAAACATGGAGGATTCATTCAGCTGTCTCTTTTCTTGTGACTCAAATGCAGTTTCCTATGAAGACACATCATAAAAGTTTGCAAACATCTGTGGCCTGGAGGTTGCAGAAACAACCATACTCCCTGGGACAAGGAAACACATTGAGCTAGGTTCTCAGTGCTGTGAGGGAAAGTCTAGAAAAAAAAAAAAAAAAAAAGCCATGTTTCCTTCCCTCAGATTGCTTACAACTTACTCAGGGAGTGAAAAGTCAGTATTAGTTAAAATTAACTTGGTGCTAAATTTTGTGGCTGTAAGCAGAGGAGGAAGGAAGGGCCAGACAATGAGCCTTGACTGGGAGAAGGTCTTGAGCTTTGGCTGAGTGCTGAGTGCCTGAAGGATTTGGGAGGACAAAGACTGGAGAAAGTGGAGCCTGCAGGTGAGGGCTGCTGCACTCCCTACCCTCCCTGGTTGCGGGTCTGTGTGTACTCTCTCAGTTCCTCTCCCTTTTGGCCTTTTACACATGCTGTTCCTCCAACCAGAAGGCCCTTCTCTCCCTGCACTGGAAGAGTTTGTCCTTTGGATCTCAGCCAAATAGTTACTTCTCTTTGGAATTCTGCCCTGATGCCCTAGCCTGGGTTAAATCTTCTGGCTCTATGCTCCCAGAGAACTCCAAACTCCCCCTCATACCATCTACCACGTGGAGCTGTAATTTAGTGATCTTTTCTGACCACTCCAGTGTACACTCCACAAGGGCAGGGATCTTGCCTTGTTCATGCTAAATCCCCACTGCCTAGCCTGGTGCCTGCTGGAGAGCGGGAGCTCAAGATGTATTAACTGGATGAAAGAAGTTTCTGTCCCAGACACAGTGTTGGTAAAGTGGGAGGCGGCAAGAGGTGGAATCAGGGAGAGCATGAGGTGATCTGGGAGCACAGCATCCTGTGCAGGAGAGCAGGCCCGTGTGGGAAGACATCAGTGGGTATGTCATCTTGGGCAGGATATAAAAATGCAAAGGTACTGGGAGGTGGGAAGAGGTAGGAGGACAGGAGGGGAAGGGGTTGGGTGGCAAGGACTAACTCTGCCTTCTCCTCAAGAGATAAGGCCTAGTCTGGATGCTTATCCTCCTCTCCTGGCCTGGCGTGAGGACTCAAGGAGAGCCAGGCAGTGTCAAGCTGGTGGGTTTCCAGTCTTGCCACTTCCACCAACACTCTTTGTGACCTTGAAAAGAGCAGGGATCTTATCTGAGCCTCATCTTTCCTATATCAAAAAGAGGATAAAGTAAGGAGGTGATGGGGAACAGATGAGATAAGGGACCTGGGAGGGCTCGGGGATCTCTCCAGACCACCTTTCCAGACCTCAGCTTTGGTGCCTCTAAAATGAAGGGTCTGGGATTATGAGGAACTGCCAGTCCAACTCTGCGACTGAGGGTCAGGTTGAGTTGGGGTGGTCATGGAGATGCTGAACGAAGATGGGTGGGTGTGGATGTTTTATAGCAGGCTGGTTCTTCCCCACACTGTTCAAAAGCCTATCTCCTAGGTCAGATTTTGCCATGTATAATCTAACCCAGTACTTTCTGGCCAGAACAGAACTTCCCACCAGCCTGGATTCTGATGATTCTTAATGGAGGCTTATCACGGAGATGCTGAATGTCCCTCGAGATGATCTTTTCCGGTGCCATCAGCTGGAGGAGCAGGCCCACAGAAGCCAAGTGGCTAGACATGATCATCATGCTTAGAAAAAGTAGCAAACCTCCTAAAATATTATACACTTGGGTAAAATTCTGACCCTAGAGCTCAGCCCTACCTACCTCAATCCTGATTTTGTTTGGAAGGGAGAAAATGAGGTCAGAGAATTTGAACAGGGTTGCTTTATTCCCATCCCTGTCTTGTTCAGCCTTAGCATTTACTTCTCCTCTGTTTGCTATTTGCAACCTGATTCCAGGACTTGACCTTCTGTTGTTGCAGCTGTTTGGGAGATGAGACAATCTGAAGTTGAAAGTCCTACAAGTTGAAATTGAAAGAAGCTACAAAATGATGATGATGATGATGATGACGGTGATGATAAGGAGGAGGAGGAATGTGTGTGAATGTGAGTGTGTAATGCTTGGAGAAAAAGGGGGATGAGATTGTGGGAATTGGAAGAGACAGAGAGGGAGGGGGAAAGAGAGAGGGAGAGGAAGATAGCTCAACCACAGCAATTGCTTTCATATGTATTGACTCAGAGACACTTTCTACCATGGAAGAAGGAAGTTGGCAAAAAAAATCCCAAGATGGTATGTTTTGCAGCATCAACTTTGGGTTTAACATCTCTGAAAAAAGTTAACTTTGCAGGTTTTGGGTACAGTTGGTTTTTGCTGTGGACAGAGAGTGTTTTGAACTTTTTCTTCCTTAAATTCAGCAAACTAAGCCAAGAATTCTAAGTACTCATGTCCCCCTCCAATGAGACAGCAAAGGAGAGGCTTCCAAGGGTGAGAAGTGAATGAATACTACGGAGAATTCAAACATCCAGGGAAGATGCTGTGCCAGAATAAATCACACCCTCTAGGAACATTTCCTATAATTTGCTCTTTTTTCTTCCTTTTTCTTAAAATGATCCATTTCTTACAAAAATTTATAAAAGGTCAGGAGACTTCCCCTCCAGAACTGTTGGGACCTTATACCTGGTGTCAGATAGGAATTCTGAAGATGTCCATTTGCTCAACGTAAAGAGCTAATGTAAACTTAATTGTTTATTGTGCAAGAAAAACGACTTTCATGTAAGACTTCAATATGTAGATAACTTGGTTCTTTTGGTCATTGCTGGTTTGAACATAAAATAATTCTGAGAAAAAGCTTTTCCTACAGGTTAAGAGGTAACTAAGATTCTCTGAAATCAATGGCAGTTTTTTCAGGGGGAACGAAGGGAAGAAAATAAACTCCCATCTTTTCAAATTGTATATACCTATCATTTTATTTAATCCTGAGACATTCACTCTGGAATGTGGAGAAGTGCTGCCAGTACAGGAGCAATGGGGTTCCCAAGGTGTAGCTGTTTCCAGGAGCTCCAGTTTCAGCTGCTCCACTCCTCCAGCTGCATCACAGGGAGAACAGAGCCCATCACTTCCCACAGGGATGTCCTTACTTCCGGCCATCTCACTCATACCTGGGCTCTGCAACCCATGTCACTAAGGAGGACTGGCACTTCCTCCTAAGCTCTCCAACCCCTTCCCCTAAGAATTCCTGCAGTCTAACAGTGAGTTCTTGTCTTCAACCCCTTCCTCTACTGGATCTCTGCCATATGCACTTAATCATGCTCAAGTCTTACTAAGACGAAGAACTCTTTCCAACTCTAGATCTCCTCCAGCTACTGCCTTGGCTCTCCCTCCCATTATCTGTTAAGCTTTGCTCCCATCCCCATCATCCCACAGAGCTCGGGTCACTAAGGGCACCATAACCTCCTTATTGCTAGTCTTATTAAATGACTGCTCTCAGTTTGCATTTTAATTTCCCATCATTTGACACCCCACCCTCTTCCATAATGTATTAACTTCCCTTGGCTTCCATGACCCCAGACTTTCCTCTCACAACTTCTCTTTCCCTTGGCTGGTCCTTCTTAGTTGTCTTCGTGCTCTATTCCTTTTCTCCACCCTGACTTAAAGGACGTGACCCTCAGGGTTCAGTAATTCACTTATTTCTCTTCTCTCTACCCCTCCCTCTGGTTTCCCCTCTAGTCACATTGGTCTTAACTGCCATGACCAGTGACTCTCAAATCTTTGCCTCCAGCCCAGAACTCTCACTGGAGCAAGACTTCCCCCTGACTAGGGTGAGGCACGCGAGCTGTTGAGGGCACAAAATTTAAGGAGGCATGTACTTGCAGGTCCTTGCTTTCACGCAACCCTGACAGTGAGTAACCCATAGAGTTCCTGCCCTAGATGCCTTCATGCTTCACCCTGGTCCCGACCTGCTGCAGGTCCTTTTTGTTGGATGTCCCACAGGCACCGCCAACTCCACAAGTTAAAAAGCGACGTCCTCATCTTCCCTCCCAAAGCTGTCCTCATCCTGGTGAATGGCAGGCAGCACAGTCAGCAATGTCGCTTGGGCCAAATCCTGGAGGTCCTCCTTCACACCTTCCACACTCTCCTCCTCCATACCCAGGCAGTTACCAAATCTGTGATTATTTGCTCAACATCTCGTGAATCCAGGCTGTCTTCCTCACCCACCACTCTGTGCTTCAGGCTGCCAGCCTCTCTCACTGCCACTGTGTCCACATTGCAACCAGTGTGACCTTTCTAAAATGCACATCCGATCACGCCTTTGCTTAAAACTCTTGCAGTAAGTCTCCACTGTCCTCAGGGTGGAGTCCAGCCTCCTCAGGCTGGCAGACCAGGCTCCCATGGCTGGCAACTCGGGTTCCTCTTCACCACAGTCCCTCTTCTCACTGCCTCCTACTCTGTCCTCCTCTGTACCCCGCTCCTTGTGTCTCCCTGAAGGAGCCACAGTCTCACCTGCAGATCTGTAAGCAAGCTTCCCTGTCACTAGAATATTCTCTCCCCCCAACTCCATTCCCCCTTCTTGTCTCAGCTTAAATGTCCATTCAAGAAGGCATTTGGACTCCAAGGCTGGTGAGACACCCTTCCTGGGTATAGCTCCCACATCTCATGCGCTCAGCTCCATCACAGAGCCTTTCACATCAGGCAGTGCTTGCGGGCTTCCTGTTTGTCCCTGTTCCTCGAAGGCAGGGACAGGGCTCATTCATTCATCTTGAATACCAAGCACCAATACAGTGCTCATTGGCTCCTAGAAGACGTCTAACAAGTATCTGTTGAATGCATGAAGGAGTTCAGGAATCCCTAGTGTTGACTTTCAAGTCTGAAAGTCCTGAATTCAAGCCCCAGACCTCCTTACGAGTTGTGTGTCCTTGGAAAATTTAATTTTCCCTGAGCCTCAATTTCTGTTCTTTAAAGTGGAGATCATCATTACCCCAAGTTATCATGAGAGGGTTTATGCTTCTGTAAGCATTTGCAGTTCATACAGTGTGTGACACTCTCTTTTGCACACATACATACATACATACATACATGAACTCCTGGAAGCCAGAATGTAGTACTCTGCTAATGGTTATCCCTAGTGCCCAGCCCAGAAATGGATTCTTGGTGGGAGTGCAATTGGTGTCTTTGTTGAGGGAAAGCAGCCATGGCAGGCCTTAGAAATTGGCAGTGAACAGGGAAAAGAAAAAAAGGAAAGGGATTAGAAGAAAGAGGGAATGCAGGAAATATGAAGGACAGAGAAGACAGGAGAGAGAATGCAAGAGTGCAGACACTTTCTCTGAGGCCTGTTTATGCTACAGGAGGCTCACCTGCTTTAGAAGGACTGGGCGGAGGATGACCTCTCTCTTGGGGGATAACCTGCCCAGGCTATTCTCGCCTCTGCGACAGTAGGGAGACATGGTGCCCATGTGACTGGCCTCATGCCCTTATTGGAAACAGCTGGGGAGGATTTCACAACCTCTGAGGCTTTACTTCAGATGAGTTTCAAACACTGTTTATGTACATTTACGTGTGTGTTTCCCTGGGTCTCTTCTGGTTACAAGGAGATCCAGGCTTGCAAAACAAGCTCTGAGTGAGCTTTAGTATTTTGTTCTTGCAGATAGTAATGGAATGTACCAGCCTCCTGATGCCAGATCTGAAAGCAGATGACATCCAAACCCAGTGGGTTCTCCGGGAGCACGTGAAGTGGGGTGGAGTTCAATTTGGAGTAAAAGTGCCTGGGGATGGGTCAGGCTGGTCGGTAGATGATTGAATTCCATCCAGGAAAGACATATGAGGCTGAGTTCTGTTTTCTCTTTTCCATCTTCTTTACTCAAGCAGTAACAATGATATGGCAGCCTCAGTCTAGGTTAACCATCTTCCTGATAGGAAAGGGACTGTGAAAAGCACGTGAAGAGTGTGATCAGCCTATCTTACTCTTAAGGTTTCTGAAGGAATGTGGAGAGTTGCCTTGAAATTGTTTCAAAAAGGAAAGAGAAGATGCTGCCCTGAGTGAAAAAGAGGGAACTGGACCAGCTCACTGCTTCTCAACCCCGGATGCTCATTAGAATCACCCGGGGAGCGTTTATGATTCCCAGGTGATTCTGTGAGTGCCCAGATCTCATCCCAGAACAAGTAAACAGCACCTTTAGGGTAGGACCTTTAAGCTCTCCAGGTGATAACAATGTGCGAACAGATGGAAAACCACTGCAGTCCATGTTCTGATCTCTGAATTCCCCTGCGTTTCTGTGTTTGAAATTAGTAATCTAGGAACAGAACGTGTGAAGATGGGAAGGATTTCTTTACAACTCACTGAGCCTTAGTATGTAGATTTAAGGTAGACTAGTTATTCCCCAGTTGTGTCAATAGGTGCTCTAAGGAGAAATACAGAAAAGGGGTGACTTGGTGGTCAAATCAGTATAGAAATACTGCTTAGGACCCCAAACTCGCAGAGTGAGAGAGGTACTTTGAAGTTTCTTTAGTTCCTTATCTTACTGGTTCTCAAAGTGTAATCCCCAGACCAGCAGCATCAGCGTCACCTGGAGTTTGTTAGAAATGCTAATTCCCAGGCTCCACCCCAACTTCTGAATCAGAAACTCCGAGCGTGGTTTCAGCAAGCTGTGCTTTAACAAATCTTCTAGGTGATTCTGATGCTCAAGTTTGAGAACCATTGATCTGCTACAGGAATCCCCTATGTCCTGGCCTAGTGGTTAATTTGTCTTATCCGTGTTAGTTACCTGGAACATTTGTCTCTGGGGCAGCCTGTTGCATTGTTGAAACTTGCAGCCTTCAATTCTTTCTGATGAAATTTGTTTCACTGTTGTTTCTACCTGTGGGGCTAGCTCTGTTCAATGGGATGGCCCAGAGTAAATCCAAGTCACTTTCTATTAATACATCCACTTCAAGGCATTTAAGATAATTTTCTAGGACTTCTCATTTAATATCACATATGGCCCATAGGAGCCTTTCCAAAGGAGCCTTTCCCAAACCTACACTAAAATACTCAGGAAGAAACAGAAAAGGTGACAATTCACATTTCACATTACCATCAAAAACAGACGGAGGGGGTAGAAGTGTAGAAGAAAATTTTTGTGAGAATTTATGTTCTCTTGAAGTAGGGGAGGCTGCTCTAAATTTGAAACCAAAGGCAGGAATTATAAATATTTATAGATTTGACTGTAAAATTGTAGAAAACTTCAATATATTTTTAAAAAGTTAAAAGGTAAATGGCAAACTAGAAAAAACTTTGGACATATATTACATGGTTAGACTTTAAATGTCATAAGGATTAATAAGTTCTACATACTTAATGCAAGCACAGGACCTGATATATAGTAGGCTTTCAAAACATTTGATTAATGTATGAATGAAGATGGGTTAAGAAAATTATCACAGGAAACCAACACTAAAATATCCAGTGGAAAAATGAGCCAAGTCAAACCAATGGACAAATGAGAAAATAAACATTTAAAAAATTGTCCCACCTCAATAATAATAAAAAATACAAGTTAAATTAGCACCTGCCAATCAAATAGGTAAGTTAATAATATTGGGGAGCATCTGGGGAGATGGGCGTTCCATAGGGGCTAATGTGAGGGTTAATTTGTACAATCTTTTGAAGGGCAATTCTTTGGCAATTTTTATCAAAACTTTAAAAATGTGCACACTATTTGATCCAGTAGAAAGCTGGATCTTTTATTCTAAGGAAACATTTGTGAATGTGCACAATGATTTGGCAATAAGGATACTGACTGCAGCTTCATTTATAATAATAGATACTTGAAAATCAACCTCCAAAAAGGGAAGATATGCAATGGAATAGGACATGGTCATTAAAATGATATTATTCAAGGATATGTAGTGACATGGAAAGATTATTCCTTGACAATGGTAACGTGATAAGAAACAGCTTACAAAGTGGGATGACACACCATATCATCATGGACCAAGTAAGTTAAAAAGCTCTCATGACCCCTTGAAGCGTTCTTTCCCAGAACATTCTAAATTCTTTCACCCATTTGCCCTTGAAAAGATGAGCAAATTTTCTGAACTCAAAGAGTGGCCAAGCTGTGTAGGAAGCCTTGGGGACCATCCTGGACCATCCTGGGACAGAGGTTCTAACTTCCAAACCTTCTCACCTAGGCTCTGTCGAACGTGTTCTGCTTTAGTGATGCCCCCTTTCAAGCATGAGTGTGGTCAGTAACTTTTTGTATTTACAAGACACCTCGGGAACAATGGACAATATTACCAAGCTAGGTTCACTCGGTAGAGAGGACGGGAAAGGCATTCCAAGCAGAGAAACCTAGCAAAGGTACGGAGACACAAAATGTCCCTGCATGTTCAGGGCGTGCCCAGCAATTAATTCCATGTGCTCAGAGCCTATTTGGAGGTGATGAGGGAATCTGGGGTGAGTAGTGTATGAAATGGAAAGGCATGCCTTTCTAAATCAAGCCAAGGATTCTGGGTTTTCCCACAGTTTTTGCAAGTCTGAAGTGGAGGCATGGTGTGTTGAGGTTTGGTTTTACAAGGAGCACTGTGGTAGCTACCTACTGGGAGCTGGGGACGCCATGTGCTTAGTAAACTTTAACAATCTTAGAATCAGATGTGCTGCTGGTTTGCTATTTAGGTGGTTTCCTTTGGCACTTTCTCTTTTATGTTGGCTCAAGCATTTCCTGGTGGGCTCCAAGGAACAATGGGACCATGAGCCCACCACAGGCAAAGAGAAGGAGACGGACGATGGCAGATGGAAAACATTCGTGTTTCCTGCTGCCATCCCTGACCTGGGGCTTGGATGGCTCTGAAGAGGTGGGTGCCAATCCCAGGGAAGGGCGGTGGCTCTGGGCTCTGGCTCCCTGAGCTCCTGCTCTGTGCTGAGCTGGAGGCCTTTCAGTAGCTTCAGAGGCTCTGTTGGTGGGCTTGTGTCTGCATCTGGAGGGCTGGGGTGGAGTAGCTGGGGGGAGGATGAAGGAGACAGGAACTGAGGAGGAAAATGTGCCAGGTTTCTGTGAGGTCAACATGTGTTTGAAGCAACTTAGAATGTAACCGAGAATGCAATTAGGTGATTTTTGTTTTTGTTTTGTTTTAAAGAAAAAATTCAGAACCTGTGACTCTTGTTCATGAGCACATGCCTGGATGGAGTCATTTTGAGTTTATGGAAAATGTGGTCAGCTCCATAAATCAGTGCTGAAGAATTCTTACAGACTCACCACCATGCAAGCAACGCAGGCCTCTCTAGTGAGTCTCCTAAGGTTATGCAAAACAAAACAGAAGAAGCATGTAGACAAAGCTACAATATTGCCCCCCCCTCCCCCGGAATTCTTTCTTGAGTAGCCATAGGCAGCTCTGAATTCTGGTTCTTACTTCATCTGTGACCTTTCTTGCATAACTCCATGTGTACATCCTGTGGTTGTTGCCATGGCAACAAGGACACAATTTTCTGTATCTATTTCTCTCGTGTATCTTATTTTAGCAAGACTTCCATAAAGAAAGGGCACTTAAAAGTAAACTGGATAATCATAATTTGTGACAGTGTTGAGAGTATGTTCAAAGGTATCCAAATTCTTAAGCTTCTTATATCTTAAATCTATTACTTTGCATGGCTGGAGAATAAAAGTTCAAGGTGGTACTATGTCTCTCAAAAACATATGGAACATCTTCAGGTGTTACTACAAACTTTCATTCAGAATTGGTAAATAAGAGATTCAATTTAGGTGTGATTCATTAGAGAATTTATTTTCATTTCATTGTTCTTGGATTTACATAACCAGCCTTTTGCTCCCAAACAGCATTGATTCTTCTGTCTTATAAACGAAAATATTTCTTTCTATCCAGCCTCTTTCCTATAACCCTCCCACTTCTTAGGTTGACCCAGTTTATGAATTGGCTTCTGCCAAACTGGTCAGTGGAAAATGGAATGTTAACATATTTTAGTGGAGATGTTTTTCAATTGCTCTGAAAAAAAAATGGGGTCATACACTGTATCAGTATCTTCTGTCACAAAAAATAGTACTACTGAAACTTAGTTTAGGGATCTTATTATTATTTTTTCTTAATCTGTTAGAGGAGTCTCATGCATGCTAAAAAAATTTCTTCATTTTCCATAGAAAGCAGATGTATACTTTATAAGACCAAACACCTCCCCGAGTACTAACTTTATGGCCTGTGCTTGTTTCTCCTAACTGAAGAGTTTGTATTTAAAATTTCGTATAGAAATTTGGTCTTGTTGACTGTCACAGACAAAAGCTCAAATTCCATATGCAATGAGGGCCAAGTCAGCCCAGCATTTATATGAGGTGGTTTCACATTTTTACTTGCATGCCGTCCTAGTCACAACAGGAACAGCTAATTGGGCAGTGGCTCACATAAACTATGAAACTTTAGACCAAATCTCCTCAGCTACAAACCACCCACTGTCACCAGGTGCAAGGGGAGGAGGTAGCAGGGCCTGTCTATCGGGCTCTGCTCTAGTGTTAGCTGTGCCATGCTGGACAGTCAGGAAAGCAAACACACCAACTGCAATATGGCTTGAAGTTCTGCATCAGCCATCCCCAGACAGCAGAACAGCACAAAGTAAATAACCATAAGGATATCTGTCATCAATTGAGCATTTCTTTTTTTTTTTTTTGTTTTGAGACGGAGTCTTGCTCTGTCACCAGGCTGGAGTGCAGTGGTGCAATCTCGGCTCACTGCAAGCTCTGCCTCCCGGGTTCAAGTGATTCTCCTGCCTCAGCCTCCCGAGTAGCTGGGACTACAGTGCCCACCACCACGCCCAGTTAAGTTTTGTATTTTTAGTAGAGACAGGGTTTCACCATGTTGGCCAGGATGGTCTCGATCTCTTGATCTTGTGATCCATCTGCCTCGGCCTCCCAAAGTGCTGGGATTACCAGTGTGAGCCACCACACCCAGTCCGAGCATTTCTTTCTTAACAAAAAAATTTTATTTTTTGAGACACAGTCTCATCCTGTTGCCCAGGCTGGAGTGCAATGGTGTGATCTCGGCTCACTGCAACCTTCACCTCCCGGGTTCAAGCAATTATCCTGCTTCAGTCTCCTGAGTAGCTGGGATTACAGGCATGTGCCACCACACCTAGCTAATTTTTGTATTGTTAGTAGAGATGGGGTTTAACCATATTGACCAGGCTGGTCTAGAACTCCTGGCCTCAAGTGATCTACCTGCCTTGGCCTCCCAAAGTGCTGGGATTACAGGTGTGAGCCACCACGCCCATCCCGATTGAGTATTTCCATATGTTCAGCAGGGAGCCAAATGCTTTACAAACATTACCTTCTCCAACCAGCCACAGTAGGAAGAAGTCCATGCCATCTACTTTATAAGGATGAAGTTCAGAGAGGTCAGGTGATTTGCCTGGAGCTTTCTAGCCAGGAAGGAAGGGGGTTCAAACCCAAGTCTGCTTGATTTGAAAGGAGTTCTAAATGAGATACTTTTATTTTGCTTTTGGATTAATGTGACTGATTCCCAAAGAAGTGGATGGAAGATGCAGGTTGCTGGTAGTTGAGGGAAAACTTGGTCCCGAGTTGTGATCCGTAAAACTTGCAGAAGAGAGACTAGCTCTTACATGAAGAAATAGTGATAGTGTTGTTTCGGCACAACTGAAGTTATTTCCAGTGTAAGTTACTTGTTACTTACTATTTGAAACAGAACAAGCTATTCACCTTCTCTTGTTTTTCAGAGAATGCAATTAGGTGATTTTTGTTTTTGTTTGTTTTTCTTTCTTCATTTACAAAATGAAGCCATGGGCTGGATGGTTTCTAAGGTCTCCGCTGGCTCTACCTTTCAGGACTACTCTTGACTAGAGATATTCCAAGCTTAGCCTTGACAATGTTAAGACAAATCCTCACCTGGGGTGAAAGGTCCCTCTGTGAAAGGCCAGCTGGGCCCAACACCTGCTGGGAAGATGGTAGGCGTTTTCCGTGGCCCCTTCCTTGCCCTCACCCCATCCTTGCAGCGCTGGTACTCTGTGGTACACCACTGGCTTGTGTGGCCAGTGGCCAGCAGAGCTCCCTCCTGAAACTGCCCCAAGTAGGGGCCAGTCCTGTTTTATTCTCTCACTGCGCCTATACATTGAGAAGCTCAAATTCTAGGAAGTTACACCCAACAGATCACTGTCAAGTCCTTTACAGAAAAGCAAATTGAAACTCAAGATCTTGTAATAACCAACATTTTGAAAAGTGATGTCTGATTTGTTGCAACATGAAATAATAGCTGGATTTGTATATCTGGAGTTATTCTAGCTCTGTTTTAGAATCCAAAGTTATTCTAGCTCTACAAAGATGGAGAGAGAAAAAGAATGTGTGTGTGTGTGTGACAGAGAGAGAGAGACCATTCATGAATTAACGAGTCCTACCGTGTCTCCTGGCTGTGGACGCATCACAGACACACGATCATATCCTTTCCTCAGTAGGACCCACAAGGCATCGAGTTTTCCCTGAAATAAAACAAATGCACCAAGATTACATATGAAATCAGACCTGTGGCTAGTCGCCGTAGGCACACAGAACTTTCCGTGCTTCTTCAGTCACGTGAACAACACAACACTGTCAATATGGTCATGATGGGATTAGTGACTTTGCAGTCCCTTGATTCAAAACTGGAGCTTCATGAATGGAGGAGAAGAGACACACAGAAGACTCTGGTGCTTGTGAAGGACGCACCCTGAGGTCTGAGTGCAGTCCCAAGTTTGCAAATGTAACTTCATTCAAGCTTTGGGCTTTTGTCTTTATCACATTTCTGGGCATATCCTCATACCACAAGTCAATCTTTCCAAATTTCACTCAAGTTTTTTCTTCCCACTTGGTGCCCAGAGCTCATTAGTAAAGACACTAATGACAAATTCTGGAAAATTACTAAACGTTAAGTGTCGACAGGGCAAGACCAATTAAAGGCCCCTGGAATGCACATCCCTGGTTGTCTGCTAGGCTCACTCAGTAGCTGTAACTTGCTCAGAAGCCTGGGCTCGAGAGACAAATTACCAAGCATTACAGATGACCAAAACCACAGTCCCTTTGGGGTTGTATGTAACTGGCTGAAACGGAGAAGAGTGAGTATGTCAGCACCAAGGCTTTCACAACTGATGACCAACAACACCCCTCCAGGTGACTCTTATTTATATTCCCTGGAACCTATGACTATGTTACCTTACATGGCAGAAAGGAGTTTGCAGATGTGATTAAGGTAAGGATGTGGAGATGGGGAGAGTATCCTGGACTATCCGGTGGGCTCAGTCTAACTACATGGGTCCTTCCTAGAGGACCCACGGTGATTTTTGGCAGGAGGGTCAAATCCAGAGAAGGAGATGTGTGGATAGAAGCAGAGTCACCGTGATTAGGTGTGAGACGGACTCAACCCAATGTTGCTGACTGTGGAAATGCAGGGTGGTCATAAACCAGTGGGTGTGGGCAGCCTCTAGCATCTATAAAAGACAAGGAAATTCTCCTCTGGAGTCTCCGAAAGGAAAACAGCTCTGCCAACACCTTGATTTTAGTCTAGTGAGACCCGTTTGGGGCTTATGACATCTGAAACTGTAAGATAATAGATTTGTGTTGATTAAACCTTTAAGTTTGTGGTAATTCATCCCAGTGACAAGAGGAAACTAATACAGTCCTTCTCACTCCTTGACATATTCTATGTTAATTTGCTGATTGTCTGTGCCCCCTGGAATGCCAGCTCCATGAAAGCAGGGGTGTTGATGGTTTTGTTCACTTCTATCTGCCTAGCCCTTAGGACAACATCTGGTGCTCAATATATGTTTGTTGGATGACTGAATGATTCTAAGTGGTAGGTGCTTCCATGAGTGTCCTCTAGTTGAATTGTCCCAGCAGTCCCAGAGGCCTGTGGAGAGGAAATGGAGGGGCAAAGAGAGATCAAGTAACTTGCCCAAAGGCAGATGGTTTGTAAACCGGAGAGTTGAGATTGGAACCCATGTCTCTCTAATTCCAAATCACATATGCTTTCTATTACACCAACTGCAGATTCTTCCTCATGCAGATCTTTTGGTGAGAGCGCTTTAATTTAGATCCTTTAGAACACAGGGCTTCTCAGCTGTGGGTTGCAACCCTTTAAGCCCTCATGAAATCAATTTTGTATGGGACCAGAACTTTTAAGAAATAGAATAGAAGAGAAAATATTAATTGCACATGGTGAGGACAAGTATTGTTTTGTGAAAAGTTTGTTTCAGTTGAATGTGTATGGGTGTATGTATGACTGTGTGTGCACACATGTGTGGGCATAAACTGGGCCAAAATGTAAAACGTATTTCCTACCCAAGCCTTAGGAACATTTGAAAATCCTGATCTTGCAGGGGTCTTTGAATGACAGTGCTGGGAAGGCTGGAGGAGTGTACAGAGTTTAAGTTCCTGGACACAAAGCATTTATATAGGGGCAGTGTTAAGAATCATCTCGAAGATTTCATGTTCTGAAATGATTTTCTGGTGGGTTATATACACATATAAAATTGTGTTCTTTAATCTTTATAAACTGTTGTTTGAGTTTTTGTGGGTTAAACTTTGTCTTGCCAAGTGTAGTGTTTCTCATCTATTTTGGCAAGGAATTTACAAAAGCCTTGAAAAATATTTTGAAATGATTTTAGAATGCTGGATAGAAATGCTGCTGTGTGCAGCATGATTTTCTGTATTAAGCCGTTTCAATCACCAGCTAAATGTTTTCCTTTAAGGTTCTTTTGGATAAGCATTTATATTTCAGGATATAACCAGGTGGGTTTCCTGGATGAATGCCTCTTTTTTCTTTCCCCTGTTTTTCAGAAGGAGAGGGCTCCCAGCATTTGGCTTTGTCAATCAGCCCACCCACAGAGCTGTGTGTGCTAATCACTCAACTCTGTGACAAATGAGCAATGAGATGGGGCAGAAAGAAGAACACTGGGCTGTTGAAGAAACACATTAATTAACTCAGCAGAAATTTAAAGTTACATGCATAGCAAAAGAGCAGAAACCACCTAGATGTATAATACCAGGAGAATGAGTAGAAAATGATGTTTCTTTGTGGCAACAGGTCACCCTATGGTGTAGTGTTTAAGCACAAAGTGACCGAAGCCAGGCTACCCCAGTTTGTACTGTGAGTCTCCTTTTCACCAGCTCTACAGGTTAGATGAGTAGTTTCATCTCCCCAAGCCTTACTTTTCTCATATTTAAAGTGGAGATAATAACACTGTCTACTCTACAGACTTGCTGTAAGACTTAAAATTAAATATTGAAGTTAGGTACTTGTCTCATAGAAGGTATTCATTAAATGTTACCTATGATCACAGTAAAGTCATTAAAATGATCATTTGGGAGGCTCTGTAGAAAGATGGAAAAGAATGTAATACAGAGTGTAGGAATCCAATAATTTGAACTTTGTAAGCAGGCATCTGTCCATCTTCTATTCTGTGCTCCTCCAAGCCTATTTTCTTCTTACCCCCAAGCCACGGTTTTTATTCCTTCTGCCCCACTCACTCCGCCCAAATTGCTCTTGCTAAGGCCACCCATGGCATCCCGACTGCCAAACGCCTTGACACTCATTTCACTTGGTTCTTTGCGGAGATCTGCTGCGCTTGGCCTCTCCTCTGCACACTTTCCCTCAGCCTCTGTGCCACCAGCTTCTACCTGCTCCCTCCGACCTCTCTGCCAAGTCCTTTTCAGCTGCTTCTGCTCCTCCCCCTCTGCCTGCACTTGACATGGTGGCCTTCATTTGGCACCTCTATTCTCATCTCCCAGCTGAGTGCTCTCATCTAGTCTCATGGCTCCACCTTCCACCTGTCTGCTGGTGACTCACAAATTCTATACTCAGCCCAGTCCTCTCTTAAGCTCCAGATCTGGGTATCCATTTACCTATTAAATCTTAATTGTAATGTGGATGTATCGCAGGTATCGAAAACTCAAACATTACAAACTGAACTAACTCTTCTCCCCAAACCTGCTCCTCCTTTTGCACACCCTGCCTTGATTCATGGCACCACCAATCTATCCAGATGGGCATGCTGGGTACCAGGAATCATTCTAACTTCCCTTCTCTCTACCACCTGCTCATGTCCAACATCAACCGTGTCTCTTGAATGTTTTCTCTGTAGCAGCTCTGCTGCTGCCTCTTCCCATCCACCCCTGACCCACCACCTCCACAGCTCCTGCCTGGGCCCAGGCCCTCACCATCTTACTCATTCTGTGAACAGTTTCCTGATTGGCCTTTCATCTCCAGGGTTCCTGTCCTCTCTCCTATTGATTAATAAAGAAATTTATTGCGAGCCCAAATGGATGCACTGCAATCAATAAAATGAACCATGAAACATTTTACTAGCAGTGTGAATTTGGGCAAGTTACCTAACCTCTCTGTGCTCTGGTTTTCCATTTGTAGTTTCTACTGAGCTGGGTATCTATTTACTAATGGATAGGTAGTTTCTACTTTCAAGGGCTGTTATAAATAATAAAGGCATTAGCACATAGAAAGTGCTGCCTGACTTGCAGGGTGTGCTTGATCCAGGTGAGCTGTTGTCATTGGGCTCTTCTGGCCAAGGCAAGATTAGCTAGTTCCAGGTGTATCCTCGGCATTCTGAGTTCTGATTGTCCCACAAATGAACCTAAATCTCCAGTCTGTGGCATAGAAAACAATCCAGGCAATCAATCAACACAACCTATAACCTCTTTCTACTCCTACAACAGGTAGTTTTTATGCAAGAGCTTTAGAAAAACAGTGTTTGCAACCAAGAAGTAAGCTTTAGAAAAAACAGTGTTAACAACCAAAATGAAAATAAAAAATAACTCTCAAAAGTCAACAAGCACTGCATGACAAAGGCTCTTGGAGCCTTGATTTTTCCGAATGTTGGCAGAAGTCTGTCATTTAAAGACGGTAGCAGTGGGCTCGTTAATAACAACATTTTGGGGCTAGATGTGCCACAGAAGAGTTTTCTAAACAGTCTCTGGGCTCCACCTAATGTCTTAGAGGATCCTTCTGAGTTGCTGCCGCTTTATCTGTCTCAGACTTGGATGTCTGTCGTGCACAAGCCTCTCCGTAGCACGCACTTAAGACACTGGTCCTCACTCCCCGGCAAAATGCCCAACTGCTTCTGCGAAGCTAAGACAAAGGTTTCTCCACAAGCCTCAAGCCCTCTGGCAGACTGTATTAGCTGACATTTATAAATAGCTTTCTTTCATTTGAAGTTGACAAATTTTGACTATAAAATGAGAAATTTACCAATTCCATGCTCCCAAACTGTATCTTAGCCACAGAAAATACCTTTCAATTCACACAGGCAAAGTGGAAGTTCTGTGTAAACTCTAGCTTTGGTTTCTTTCTAAACAATAAGACTGTACTGTGAATGATTCTGCAGCCAGCGTTCATAGCACTCTGGAGGTAGGGGGCCGGGCATGGTGGCGCATGCCTATAATCCCAACACTTTTGAGAGGCTGAGGTGGGATGATTACTTGAGACCAGCTTAGACAACATAGTGAGACCCCTGTGTTCACAAAAAAAAATTTTAAAAAATTAGCTGGGTGTGATGGCTTATATCTGTAGTCTCAGCTACTTGGGAGACTTGGGTGGGAGAATCCCTTGAACCTAGAAGTTTGATGCTACAGTGGGCTATATGATCGCACCACTGCACTACAGCCTGGGCGGCAGAACAAGACCCTGTTTTCAAAATAAACAAAAAAACCAAAGCACCCGGGTCATCAGCTTTTGTGGTGGGGTTTCCTCTTTTTTTGTTTTTTTTTTTT
>NW_012102909.1:1640873-1659847 GCF_000951045.1 Mandrillus leucophaeus | reverse complement strand
TTCTTCTTTTGGTTTTTAAGAAAAGTTTGCCCATATAGCTGGGCATGACTTCACTTGTCTAAAATGGTCAGCCTCAGTTTAATGAGAAGCACGGGGTATTGTAAATCCGGGGGTGAAAACCAAGCAAAGGAAAATGCAGGCTAAATATCAGGGAAAATTTCCCGATCATGAGTCTGGAATGAGGAAGAGGGGAGGTGTGGTCGGTGTGGTTGGTGCCTTAAATTAGATGGGGAGATGGTGGGTGGAGAAGAGCCTACTGTGGACTTCTTCCCTCCGTGTGTTCTCTTTGGGTTTGCTTGGCAAATGTGCTCACCTGCTTCTCAAAAACTCCGTTTCATGGAAAGCAATGAGTCTAATGCAATGCAATTCAATAAGTATATGATTCTGGCACCTTTCACTGGGGAGCCAGGAGTCCTTCCAATACCTGCTGAGAGTTTTGTGTGAGTTGGAGCTGTTCTCCTTGCTTATAGAGGAGGCAGAAGGCAGGCAGCAAGTGGACGGGTCACTCTCCCTGACCTGCCGGCCCCCATCCATTCTCTGCCTGCCTTTGCCATGCCTTGGAAGCCTGCCTCTGGATCACCTAGCTGCCCTCTGGTCTTGGTCTGTAAAGAGCCAAAGATTTGCAGGGCAAGAGGCAACATTATATAGGTACTTATATAACCATTTAAAAATGTAAAAATCGTTCTTTGTTTGCAGATCATATAAAAACAGGTGGTGGGGTGGATTTAGATTGTCAACTAAAGAAACAGTTCCTGTTGAGTAGTCTCTTTGCACCACTGCAGCTCTTCCTGGAACCCAGTAACACCATTTTCCCACGTGCCCTTCAGGTGTAACAGCTCTCGTTGTTGCCAGCCCCTGGGTGCCTCACCGTAGCCTGGGGATTCCCTTCACTCTGCCCACACCTCTGTTAGCTTAACTCTTTTTAGTGTGCTTTCTGTTTCCTATCAGGACCACGGCGAGTTCAGGGAGAGAGTTCAGGAAAGGGAAACGGAGTTTATGGCACCACATAAGGCTAAATGTTTTGTCCAAGGCTGAGCAAATGTCCTCAGGCATTGTGGCTAGCACGGGACTCACTGTGGATCATACATCATGTAAAACAGGATGAACCCTGAGATTCTGGAAGCAAGCCTGCCTTACTTCTGTGTAGACAGCATGCACGATTACTTTTGAATTTCTTTCTGTGCTTCTATCCTCCTTGTTGCACCTAAAACCACCTCTTTTTCTCTTCTCTCCTCAAAGAGATGGCATGAAGAATGTCACTTTCCGGACAGAGTGTGCCAAAACGGTCTGTGTGGTTTGACCGGCAGGATGCTCTGGGGAGTGGTTTCATAATTACCGTTCATGCTTCAGCTCTTTAATAAGGGATGAGCCAGGTACAACACTGTTTACTTGGGATTCAAAGCATAGCTGGTGTGTGCAGGGGGTCAAATCTGGTGGAGAGAAGGCTCATAAACATGAGTAACCACACCAATGGCTGTGTATGCGTTTCCTCTACAGTAGAAGGAGCTGAGTAAGCATTGGCATTGGCTGTTCCACCAGGCAAAAGGAGGATTCATGCTCTGCACATCCTAATGAGGGAGTCCCGCCGAGGAGCTCTTCAAGTCCACCGGCATCCTAGGTCATTTCCATCTGGCCTTTTAGTTGACTCCTAAGACACTCAGATTCCCAACCACTTAACATTAATTCGGCAGTTGTGTTTGTGGTAAAAATGGACCCAGTGTGAACATTAATGGGGCTCTCCTTGCTGAGATGCCTGAAAAATCACCACAGTGCAATCATGGCCTCTTTGCCTATTTTAACGATCCAGTCACCACAGTTCCTGTTCCCCAAGAACTTCCTATGGAATGCTGGCTGGAACCTTTGGTGACAACTTCTTCTTCATTTTTTTTTTTCTTTTTTTATTTGAGATGGAGTCTCGCCCTGTTGCCCAGGCTGGAGTGCAATGGCGTGATGTCGGCTCACTGCAACCTCTGCCTCCTGGGTTCAAACGATTCTCCTGCCTCAGCCTCTGGAGTAGCTGGGATTATAGGCATCCGCCACCACGCAGCTAATTTTTGTATTTTTAGTAGAGATGGGGTTTCACCATGTTGGCCAGGGCTGGTCTTGAACTCCTGACCTTGTGATCCAGCCTCTTCGGCCTTCCAAAGTGCTGGGATTGCAGGCATGAGCCACTGAGCCCAGCTGGTGACAACTTCTTAACTCAGCTTGTTAAAACCCAGATGGCTGGGCCCCACTTCCACAGGTTTTGATTTAGTAGATCTTAGGTGGGGCCCAAGAATGTCCATTTCTAACAATTCTTGGGTGATGCTGTTGCTGCTGGTCCAGGGACCACCTTTGAGAGCCAGTGCTTTTCTACAGAGACTAAGAGGAAGCTCAAGAGTCAGGACCGATGAAGTGATAATTGGGGCAACAGAGGCCTATTGCTCAGGGAGTCTGGAAGTGAAATTAGAAAAGGGAGGCATTGTGAACAAATGCTGAGAGCCAGTGTGCTTTTGGAGGCCTTTTGTGAGATTCTGAGTCACTGGGCCTGGAAATCTGTATTTTTTAAAGCACTCTCAGGTGATTCTGACACTCAGCTGGGTTTGAAAGCCTCTGTATATTCAACATCCTACAGTGCCTGGCACACAGTAGCTGCACAACGAATACTCACTGAATTGATAATAATTCTGAGCGGGTGTTGGGAACGTTTTTAGATTTCTAAATGTATTGGCCCATATACTTATTTACCTCATCAAATTCAGTCCTAAACTGCCAGTCAACAGAGGAATAATATGCTCTCAAGTAGAAACTGGAGTTTTCAAACAGAATTAATGTTCTCTCAGTGTCCCAGATTACAGAAACAAAAACCTGGCTGTAACCAAAGATGTGGCATTAGTCACAAGGTACAGATTCCTGAGAATGGCATAACAGAAAATCCCCTTTCTTCTTCATGGCTGAGAATCTGCTTGGCTCCTTCCTGTCTGCACATGCATGCACGCCACTGCATGTTCTTCATTAGAAAATAATTAGAAGCAAACAGCTGTTAGTCAAGCGAGCTGCATTTTGCCCACATCTTTTCAGAGTTCAATCCATTACCCCAGGGGGCAGGCTTATCCTAAAAAAAGAATCTCACTGCTTTAAACATGGCAAAACAAAATAGAAATGCGTGGCAATTCAGGTGAGCTTGAGCTAGCTCAGCTGAGGTAAAGGTGACCATCAATAACGTTTTGTTACACTGCCTGCAATGGTACTTCTTTTGATTTTGTTGGAGAAGTCCTGCTCCAAAATTAGCAAATTAACTCAGCGAATGATGAAAATAATCTTTGTTGCTATCAGAAGGGGGTAAGGCTGTGTGTGTGTGTGCGCGTGTATGTGTGTATGGATGGTGATGGGAACTGGCTCTATTGAGTCTTTGACTTGAGGCTTTGGAGTTGGCTCAGTTCTGTTTGCAGCATGAAACTGGAGTCTGTAGCCCTGAGTTGGGGGCCTTGGGTTCCAGACCTCAGCAGAACAAGGACTTTGCCTATCTTAGTATAAAATCAGGGGGTGGGAACAGATTATGTCTAGAGTCTTTTCAGCTATAATTTTCCAGTGCTCTTTGATAAGTGGCATAGTGCAGATGTGTATGGGCACGGCTAAAGAGAGAAGGTGTTAACTCAATCATGTGAATTCAAAGCCATTTGGACCAAGAAGAATAGAAAAGAGGCCTTCAGGCTGGGCATGGTGGCCCATGCCTGTAATCTTAGCATTTCAGGAGGCCAAGGTGGGCAGACTGCTTTAGCTCAGGAGTGCAAGACAGGCCTGGGCAACATGGTGAAACCCCATCTCTCAAAAAAAAAAAAAAAAATACAACAATTAGCTGGGTGTAGTGGTGTGTGCCTGTAGTCCCAGCTACCTGGGGGGCTGAGGTGGGAGGATGGCTTGAGCCTGGGAAGTCGAGGCTGCAGTGAGCAGAGATCACACAACTGCACTACAGCCTGGGTAATAGAGTGAGAACCTGTCTCAAAAAATAAATAAAATAAAATAAAATAAAATAAAAAAGAGGCCTTTAGGAAGCATTAACTGCCTCCTATGGCTTATACTTCCCAATAAACCAAAGAGGATTTTAAGCTCTGGAGGTGTGGGGGAAAGAGAGATGGTGGAGAAAAAAGATTTGTTTACAACCAGGAAGAGTGAGTCCTAGATCCATGGCCATTGAGATTTGCTGGTGGGCCCCGATACACTGGCAGGAGGCTCAAATAAAAGGGACTGGGCTTATGTTATGGCAAAAGGAGTAGAGATTAGCATCAAGGAGTATGCTGCCATTTTTCTTAGACAGTAGATTGTCTACTAAGTGAAGTTATGAGATGTTATGGAAATTTATAGTCACTCTCTGGGGTTACTACCCAAGTTACTTGACTCATAGTCCATGCTTTTTCCACTACTTTGCCATGGTGAATTTTTTTTTATTTTATATGGAACACGTCATGAATTTGCATGTCATCCTTGCCCAGGGGTCATGCTAATCTTCTCTATATTGTTCCAATTTTAGTATATGTGCTGCAGAAGTGAGCACCATGGTGATTTTTAAAAAGCCTAGTTTTCAACCCAGATTATGTGGAAATTGATAGTCATTACTTGTACTTCAAGTCCATAATTTTAGATAATTGTTCCCCTGTGATGAGCTGGATTTTAGGTTGGGATTTTATCACTTGGAAAGATTCTGATTCTTCACTAGGTAAGTGTTTCATCAGGACTGACGATAGATTTTTGAGTAGAGAGACACACCTTGATCGGAGAGTACCACTTGCGTGGGGAAGAAGGCCGACGCATATTGTTGTTGAGATTTCGCGGCTCAGGGAATTCATATTCCTGCTCCGGCATCTTGACTCTTGCGTTCTTTGCCTTTTCCAACTTAGCACCTTCTTCTGTGGAGCCCTTTTCTCCCCAACGAACCTAAAATAAATAAAATACAATGAAACAAAATGACAACATATGCTGCCCCTTGAGAATGAGAATGACAAATACATGCATGAGTTGCAATGTGAATGCTACCCAACCCTGGATTCCTTTGGGTTTTGAGGACCAGGGAAGGAAGAGGGAAACTGTGGAAAAAGAGAAAAGGGGAGAACCGAAGGAGCAGAGAGTGCGAACCACATGGGCGGATATTTAGGGAGGAATTGTCCAGGCAGCGGGGACAGTACATGCAAAGACCTTGCAGGTTCAGGTACGAACTTTGGATTTTAATTCAGTGAGAAAAGAAATCACGAGGAAGTTTGAACTGATGTGTTCCCTGCTCTGACTCACAGTGGGCAAGACATGGGAGCGCACAGTGAAAAGGCTGTCCCTCCTGTCTCTCCATCTGTCTGCCTTACAGTCCATATCCCCACCAGACCTCAAGCAGGTTTTCAGCAATTTGCTTCGGGTTTCTGACATTGAGTGGTCAGCATGGTCTATGGCCATACTGCCCTGAGCATGCCTGATATCTAGAGGCTAAGCAGGGTCGGCCCTGGCTGGTACCTGGATGGGAGTAGTCAGCACATAGATAAGTATATATTAAACTGTCCTCTTACCTCCATTCTTTTAATGCCTCCAACGCCTCTCCCACCATAATAAGAGGCATCTACCGTTGGCCACTTTTTCTTAGGCAGACCATCATCATCTTCTTCCTGCAGAGAAATTGTGGCACATGAAGGAAGCAAAACAGCACTGCTGTGTGGACCTGTCTACTATGGCCAAGTGATCAGGAGTACAGCTTGTAGAGTCAGACTGCCTAGAGTACAATCCCAGTGCTACTGTTTCCTGGGATCTTGGGCCAATCACTGAAACCACCTAAGCTTGTTTTCCTTATCTATAGAGTGGGAATGTAAGCAGTGCTACCTGGTAAGTTTGTGGTACAGTCCTGTTCTCTTGTTCTTTTCTACAGCTCTACTCCTTTGTGGGAATCGCATCTAACCCCACCTACATGCTGATGACTTATGAATTTATATCTTCAGCCCTGATGCCTCTGAACTCCAACTACTCACTTGACATTCACATTATTTGGGGGCTAAAAAAGATCTCAACAATACCACCGCAGAGGTATCCTGATTTCCCTACCCTAAATGTGCTCCTCCTGTAGTCTTCCCCACTGCCTGGAAGTCACTCTCTCTTCTTTACTGCCTTTCCCCCACTTGTCCCAACTTGCCAGCTAGTTCTGTTGCTACTACTTAAAGATCTGAAATCTGTTGACTTCTCCACCCCAACCACCACCCTG
Organism: Mandrillus leucophaeus; assembly: GCF_000951045.1. Taxonomy (NCBI): domain Eukaryota; kingdom Metazoa; phylum Chordata; class Mammalia; order Primates; family Cercopithecidae; genus Mandrillus; species Mandrillus leucophaeus. Next base: position 1,653,633 of record NW_012102909.1, on the reverse strand, counting down.
GGCCCACGCCCCCATGCACTTGCTCCTGGACACTGTGGTAGCTTCCCAACTGGCCTCATGCTGCCCTTAGACTCACCTATGATCTGTTCTCCACAAAGCAGCAGGGTAAGTGCAAATGCCAGCTCTGCCCTGTGTGTTCTGGCCTTTGCTCACCTTTCTGGCCTTCTTCCTTATCATGAGCGCACCCCCTCCCCCCGCCCAACTTCCTGAGCTCCAGCCTGCCTGCCTGCCCTCTCTCAAATACTCTGGGCAAATTCCTGTCTTGGGGCCTGTGCACAGTGTCCCCCTGTCCCCTTGTCCAGGAAAGCACTTTCCCTACCCCATCTTCTGATGGATGGTTTTCATATCACTCCTCAGAGAAGCCTCCCCTGGAAATTTCTTCTAAAGTAGCCGGTCTCTCCATCCCATCAATCTGTTTTACTTTTAGTTAAGCATCTCATCATGGCTTGATACTTACTTAATATCTGTCTCTCCACACTAGAACATACGTTCCACAGAGGCTTTTGTCATGCTTACAATTGTATTCCCAGTTTTTACAATAGCACTACATAGTATGTGGTGGGTGCCCAAGAATTATCTGTTGAATTTACAAATAAGTTAAATGAGATGACTCAAATAAAGAAGTTAATTTAGTGTCTGCAACTTAGCTCAGTGACAAGAAGTTAGTGTTTATATTTTTGAAGATGAAGAAAGAAGACAAGAGGAACTTGTAACTTTATGGATGGAAAAAAGGGAGGAGATGTAGCGACTGCTCTTCATCTTGGCACTGTAACTATTCTTGTTGTGCGGAGAAAAATATCACTGTTTACAGTCATGGATGGATTATAAGCAAGTGGCATGATTTCTCCTCTGGATAGAGAAAGGAAGCTGGAAAAGGGGTTGATAAAGCAGAGGAAAGAACAAAAGAGGGAGAAATTGCTCACAATGCTGAAGCCTGCTTGTCATAGCCTTGTTTTGGTGGCATTTGGGTGAAGTTCTCTGCAGGGTACCACTGCGTGGGATGGGGTACCCATGCAGGAGGCAAGGTACAAAGAAGCAAAGGCAGGAGAGGTCAGGATGAAAGGTGACAAAGCAAGCAGAAACATGTTGGCACATTAAGACTCCCTGAGTTACATGTTGTGCTTGGGATGGGCAGTCTTCTTTAAAATGATTTTTAAAAAATTTAATACATCTTAAAGGACAGAGAGGTCATAGCAGACTAGGATGTACAACATTCTGACAGCTGACACTTGGGTGTCTCTCTCTCTCTCTTACTTGGTTGCTGTCTCTCAGATTCTGCTGACCTTTGTATTCTAAGTGCAAAGTAGGTACTCAATAAACACATATTGCATTCATGATAACACGCCATTGAATTTATGCAGCCTTTCCCATGTTATGTGCCAGTCACTCTTCTAAGTGCTTTAAATGTATTATTAATCCTTTAATCTTGCAACCATCCAAGAAGGTACATGGTGTTATTATTCCTATTTTAGAGAATAAGAATAGAGAGGTTAAATGACTTCGGTCACTCAGCTTCTAAGTGACAGAGCTGGATTTGAACTCATGCAACTTCATTCTCATTTGTTTCTCAGCATTGGCCAGTCTGGATTTTGTTCTTCTGTGGTTTGCTTTTCTAATCATTTGATGGCAACAAATACATGCTCGTGTTTGACTTCCCCTTGTACCTGCTAATTTCGATACTTGTTTTTTGTTTCTTTTTGGAGACAGGATCTCACTCTGTCACCCAGGCTGGAGTGCAGCCTCAACTAACCCAGCTCAAGCAATTCTCTCACCTCAGCCTCCCTGAGTAGCTGGGATTACAGACACATATCAATGTGCCCGGCTAATTTTTCTATTTTTTTTTTTTTGTAGAGATGGGGTTTTGCCACATTGCCCAGGCCGGTCACAAACTCCTGGGCTCAAGTGATCCTCCCACCTCAGCCTCCCAATGTGCTGGGATTACAGGTGTGAGCCACTGCACCTGACCTTAATTTTGATAATTTACAACTGCAAAATATGACAAAATAAAGTCCCCAACACAATAAAATATTATAGTTCATATGATTTTACCTTATAATTTCAGAGGTTTCTTTCACCTTATGATGTGAAAGCAGGAATCTTATGTATCCTATATGTGGTTAAACTTTACATTGGCGGTGGACGTATGTTTCTTTGTAAGTGTCTGTGAACATAGATAAACAAAATATGGCTCTGAAAGCCTGGGCATTCCCGCTCTGGGGCAGTTTTCCAAAGGAGATAACAGAAATTCTATACCCTAAAGCTGAACACAGCAACACCACGAACGTTAAGAAACTCCAAGAATAAAGCCGCTTTATTCCATAGGGGACTCAACTAGGTTCATGAGCCTCTTAATCATTTAGGAGCTCATCTAATTAAGTCTTTTCACTTCACAGAAGAGGAGTCAGATCTAGAGAAAAGAAGTGATTCCTGAAGGTGAAATTCTGGTGTGGTTATCTGATGCCTTGTCCAGGGATTTTTCTCCCCCTATATTTTATGAAAAGAACTTAAAGAAAGATTTACAATTGGCTTTCTGTAATTCGCAACCCCGTTGAGTGCTCAGGATATAGTAAGATGCATAAAGCCGGTTTCCGCTGCTTTCCAGGCTAGCTTGCACACCGGGGGAACCCTTCCTCTAGTTCCTGGCCCCTCCCTCTAGTTTCTGGCCCCTCCCTCTAATCCCTGGCCGCTCCCTCGTCCCTGGCCCCTCCCTCTAGTCCCTGGCCCCTCCCTCTCGTCCCTGGCTTGGGGAAGGAGGCCCCGCCCCCGCGCTCAGGCCCCGGGCAGGGCCTGGCCTTCTCGCAACAGGAAATGCCTAGGGCTTGGGCAATCTCCATACACTGCAGCGCCACCGAGCCCGTCTTTTAATCCCCTGACCGGGGCTGGCCTGCCAAGCTCAGACAACAGCACCAGGCAGCACAAAGGCCCAGGGGCTGACGGACGGGAGAGTCAGAGTTTCCCCTGCAGTTAGCATGGGTCTGTTTACACATTCTGGAGACAGAAGGGTTTTGCAATTCCCAGGAAGAGAGGGGAATCTTTGATGTGTCTTTTCATTTGGCCAAAAATGGATGGAGTAGAATCCCAGCCCCTCAGCAAGGCCACTAAGAAACTCGGCAGCACCGGAGGGTGGATTTTTACATCTCATTATATCATAAAGGCTCTTGAGAACTTCCTCCTACACTGCCCTTCAAGGATGGTAGCAGGGAGGGAGAAAACACCAGTATAGAAATCCTCAGTGTGAGCTGGCTTTCCTTTAGTAAACTAAAAACAAAAAACAAAACAAAACAAAACAAAAACCTTACTGTCCTCTATGGTTATTGGAGGATGGGGCTGGATGAGCCCAATTGCTTTGGATGAGAAATCAGGGGTTTGTGGGGAATGAGAAGATGAGTAGAACAGAGTGGGGCCGAGTTACCAGCAAACTGCTAAGACCCCCAATCCCCCCGAGTGGTGGGAGTGGCCGGTGGTAAAGAAGAGGCCCTTTACTATTCCGCCAGGGCTTGTGGGCTGCACTATACTTTAAAACCTTCAGTAAAATTTGCTGCGCAGCTGGATGTGTGCCAGTGCTGCTAGATCGTGTCTAGCAAACCGAGAAGATGAGATAACGCGGAAGAAGCAAGGAGTAGGAGTCAGTGGTGCCTGGGAGAAACCGCAGGGATTGGGGAGGGAGGCTGGTTTCCCATCAAGGGAAGTTGTGTTTAAATCTGAAAGGATGTGGTGGCTCCAGACGTCCAGCTGGCTGGAGCTTGGGTAACAGAAATGGCAGCACATTCCTCAGATGGTAGAGGCCCCTTCTGACCTTCATGTCCTCAGGCAGACCTGGGTGTGCCTGCAGGCACAGTCCTGCTCGAGGAAGAAACAGCTGTAGAGGATGAAGTCTCTGAACTCACTTGGTTAGCCTGTAATTGGATTAGCCCTGTGCTGTCCTCAGACCCTGAACTTTTCCTATCTTTCCCAATCATGCCAGGCTTTTGTGCAGCTCCGTGCTTCAACATGCAGGGCTCCACATGCCTGGAAAGCCCTTCTCCCATTTCTTCTACCCATCCCTTCATGTTGTTTAAGTGTAACCTATTCTGCGAAGAACTCCCGGGTTCCCCAGAGAATGCAATGCTCCCTCCTCATGTTTCCACAACTCCACCTTCCACTCACGCAACACATTTAACTGTTAGTTATTAAGCAAACCAGAGGGTAGAAGGAATTAATTTTCCAGATTCTGGGGCTGCCTCACTCCTGCATGTAGACTGTGCACAGGTCAACTCCACAGACTTGATGTGAATAGTGCCCCCTGGAGTTGTGCATAGGGTGGCCCTCTCAGACTCAGTTGATAAGTTCTTTAACATTCCTGCTTCTCTGGTATCCATTTACTAGAAGAGCCACATGGCCAGTTTGACCCAAGAAGGCTCACAATTCCCAATTCACTGCAAGTTTCAATAGGAACTATCAATGAAAAGAAGCATATAACTGAAAGAGAATCAAGTCCAAGGCAGTAGCTTTAAATCAGCTTTTAAATTAATTTTAAATGTCATTGAACTGGAGCACATCTTAAATGTATAAGCTCAACAAGGGCCTTTTATTTGTCAATTCTTTCACTAACTCAAGCAACTATCATTGAGTCCCCATCACCTGCCAGCACAGTGTTGTATTTTGAGAAAAATAAAGTGAACTCAACTGTCGACAATATTGTTTACATTTATAGAGGAGTGAGTTTTGTGAGAATGATGACATGAATTAAAGGACTAAGGCCACAGAAACTTCCAGGTGTGGGAGGCTCCGAAGGGCAGAACTTAAAGTAGAACTGGTGGGACTGTCTCATCTGGTCTTTGGGGAGAAGTCAGGGAGATCCCCTCAATGTCAGTCTTGGAGGCAAACTCCTAGAAGTGAATTGGCAAGTCAGAAAGATCCAGCAATACTTCTGTTTGTAAATACAAAAAATTCCGAAGGATTGAAGATTTCACCATTCTGAGCCGCATTTCACATGTCATGGCACCATTATATCTGTTTACGTAAACAAAGTGATTAAAGACAACACAAGGATTGTCCTGTATTCTTCAATAAAGAATAAAGTGTTTATTTTCCTAGCAGCAATTTTTTTTTTTTTAATTTAAAGTATTAAAACATAGAATACTGAATTTTGGGCCTTTTCTAGGACTTCTGTTTGGAGTGTATGTGTGTGTGAATGTGTGTGTGAGTGTGTGTGTATGTGTGTGTGTATATTTAATGCTCACTGGCAAGAAGATGCCCTGACAGTAGCTTGGCCCTTCATCCCTCCAGGGTGGAGGCTACTCTGGGTGTCTGTGTAGTCATGAAGGATTCCAGGCCTGTTGCTATTAGGAGTTCAACTTATCTAGCCCTGTATAATTTTCCAAAGCTCAGTTTTCCTATCTAAACATTTCTTGCCACAGAGAAATTGTTAGGATCAGTGAGCATAATAATAAATCTGAAAATAAGTTCATCCTTCAAAGCCAGGTGCCTATTGTTCACTGGATAGGCATCAAATGCCTTCAATAGGCACCCCTCTCCCTTTAGATACAAAACACCAACCTATGGATGTCCATATATTCACATCCTTTCTCACTCTCACCCAACCCCATTGCACATATACTAACCCATGATTAAAACAAGAAGACACATTCTTTTTTTGGAAGAGTTGGGGTCTTGCTCTGTTGCCCAGGCTAGAGTGCAGTGGCACGAACATGGCTCACTGCAGTTTCCAGCTTCTGGGCTTAAGCGACCCTCCAGCCTCAGTTTCTCAAGTAGCTGGGACCACATGTGTGACAGCCACCATGCCAAGCTAATTTTTATTTTTGTAGAGATGGGGGTCTCCCTATGTTGCCCAGGCTGGTCTCAAACTCCTGGTCCCAAGCAATCCTGCTTGAGCCTCCCAAGGTGCTTGGATTACAGGAGTGAGCCACCATACCAAGCTCCCAGATGCATTCTAAAGTTTCATGATGAGACATGGTGATGTGGGAGCATGAAAGAGAAGACAGGCGGGAAACACGGGGATGAGAGCTAAAGAGAATAGCTACACACTAGGGCCACAGACAGAGCACAGAAAATAAGTAGCCATCTTTACATCAGTCTTAAAAGGGGCCGTGTGCCCTGTCTGAGTGACAGGGTCAGAGAGGGGTGGCACTGCCACTCAAGAAAGGGGCACCTGATGCTCCCAACAAGGAGCGGAGGCCTTGCTCTTGGTTGCGGGAGCTACATCGTCTTCAGGGACGGGTGAGGAAAGACTGCTCTATACTTCTTTTTCAGGTACAAGTTGAATCCCAGTCCCATCACTTAATAACTGAAATCTTGGGGCAACTGGTATTTTAATCTCATTATACCTCAGTTTTGCATCTATAAGACAGGAGTTCATAATAGCACACTTTTGTTTCAGGGCTGCTGAATGATGAAATGAAATATACCACAAAAAGTGCTTCACATCACTGCCTGGATAGTCATAAATGCTCAATAAATGTCATCTTTAGTAATTAACCACTATTACTATTAGTTTTTATACATTCACATGCAATATCCACCAGGAATCTCTGCCTTTCTTCCTGATTAGGACTGATTAGGCCACCAACTTTATAAACGTCCAGTTACACACTCTCTCTCTCTCTCTTTTTTTTTTTTTTTTGAGATAGAGTCTCGCTCTGTTGCCCAGGCTGGAGTGCAGTGGTGTGATCTTGGCTCACTGCAACTTCCGCCTCCCAGGTTCAAGCAATTCTTCTGCCTCAGCCTCCTGATCAGCTGGGATTACAGGCATGTGCCACCATGCCCAGCTAATTTTTTGTAATTTTAGTAGAGACAGGGTTTTCCATGTTGGCCAGGCTGGTCTCAAGTTATTTGCCCACCTCGGCCTCCCAAAGTGCTAAGCCACTATGCCTGGCCCAGTTACACACTCTCCTAAGGCAACTCTGGCAGAGAATCTCACACGTACTGTTAGCTCACAGGAGGTACTCATTCTAGAGTTGTTGAATAAATAAGATTTTTAAATATCAAAAAGCACTAGGATTACTTACATACCTTTTACCTCTATCCTATTTGACTTCTCTAATGTCCCTCCAGTCAGATTCTAAGACCTTGATTTGCTTGATGCTAAAAAGTACAATGTTTTATCTATTATTGCCTACGTCTCCAGTTTGGGTAGTTTCTTGATTTATTTCTGACACAATATTTAGTTGATTAAGCCAGAGGGTTTCCAAGGGAAATGAAGGATGGGAGGTGCTCTAGGCTCCAAGAAAGGAATGTTTTGTTTTTCATCGCAAATAAAATGTACTAGTCATCTGTCCAGCCCAGGTCTGGCCAAGGCAGTGTGATTAAGGAAGAAAATGGCAGGTGTTTCTGGAGCTATGCCTTTGATAGAGTAAGAAAGCACATGGGAAAGGAAGCATCTTCTCTTTCCAGCACATTTACTTCATGTGTAGGTCTGTGTGTGTCTGAGACATGGAGCTGCTTGGGGCTAAGCCATAACCCACTTTACATTCAGTCATGGGGCTTCCTGCTCTCTGTTGCCTTTCAAATATGCATAAAGTTGGGAACGATAGGATCTTTGGGAGCCTGTATAAGTGGCAGATGTTGGGAGAATATGGCATAGATTCCTGGGTGTAGCTTTTATTTTGATGGTATTTAATGAGACCGAAGTTTCGTTTCTGAAACAATACTATTTCAGAGAGGCCACAGGGCCTGCACCAGGTCCACTCCTCCTTCTGAGGGGAGCTATTCTCACCAGGGCCACGGGGCCTACTAGGAAGCTTCTCTTTGGCCAGATGTGACCCAAGAGCGCCAGTCTGTCGGTTGGCTGTGAGCTGTGACTGATGATCTACGGTCTGGAGTGAAAAGATGAGCTGGACCAAGTATTTTCCCCTGTTGGGAACCAGAAGATGGAAACCGAGAGACTCAGGCTATAAGCACTGGGGGCAGATGGTGAAATGAAGACAGAAAATATCAGATGGAGTCAGGGGAGGGAGAGGGCTCTCTACAAACCAGAGTTACAAGGGCAGAGAGGAGGCCAGTAAGAGAAGCAGAAGGGAGTAAATTCCCAGAGAGAAGCAGAGCTGCTAGCAGTGAAATCAAAAGCCCATGAGGGTGGTGTCTGGAGCTGCCTCAGTTCTTTCCCCAGCCACAGTCTACCTGAGTTCTTTCATCTTGGACTAGCTTGAACTGGTCTCTGTTTTTTGCAGGCTAATGAGGCAGATAAAAACTCAAATATAGTCATAAAATCCATGGAAGGTGATTACATGCAGAACAAAACCACCACATGAAGTGCTCCATTACTGCATTCTCCCATGAACTGCCAGTTATTTGGAATAACTGGAGACTTAGGGAGGGATCCTCACTGGTGCCACTTGAGAAGACCCTTAACCCCGGAAATGTCCCTCTTAGTTGTTAAAATGGACCTTCCTTGCTTTTACTGAGCTCTTCAAGTTTCAAGTAATTTCTCTTTGTACCCTCTTTATATAAGTATGTCACTGTTGGTTACACAGAATCTCAGAAAGTAGTTCCTTTTTCTAATATGAATTTTTGTATTTTCTATTAAAAAGGTCACTGAGAGCTTATTATAAAGTTATCTTCATTCTCTAAGTTTAGTTATTTAAATAGTAGACATGCTCAGAATATGATACTTAAAGAACTGATGAAAGTTTGGATAAATAATACTGAAGGTCTTCATATATATGGCAGAGAGTGTTTGATGTCATATAGCTATCTATTGAGTGTTAAACACTGGAATTTGAATACAGGGAACTAGAGGAAAAGACTGTCTAGATTGAGACTATGATTTTCAGAGCATTGTATAAAATACTTTGCACGGGCTATGTTAGGTTATCTGTGTCTGTGGGATTTCTTTCTTTCTTCTTCTTGTTCTTTTATTTTATTTTTCTGCCAAAATACATCAGGAGGGAGATTAGGCAGACTAACTCACAGGGCCAACACACGTGCTAAAAAGTGCCTGATGCTAAAAAGTACAATGTTTAAATTTTTATTGCCTAGGTCTCCAGTTTGGGTAGTTTCTTGATTTATTTCTGACATCATATTGAATGATTAAGTCAGAGGGTTTCAAAGGGAAATGAAGGAGGGGAGGGGCTCTAGGCTCCGGGAAGGGGATGTTTTGTTTTGCACCAGCAAATGAAATGTACTAGTCATCTGTCCAGCCCAGGTCTGGCCAAGTATAATGAACTGCAGGTGTTCACGTGAGTGATCCCTTTGATAGAGTGACAGGGAACAAGTGAGGAAGCTTCAGCCCAAAAACTCTTTTAAGCCTAACACAACCCTTTAGATTCAAGCATTCTGAGGTTGTCATTCTGTTTGGGAAATAAAGTCAGCTCTCTACAACTTTTATGAAACTGAAAAAACTCAACTACTTCTCTTCCTTGCTTTTAGCTATTCTTCCTAGATGGTTTTCTAGTTTGGGCTTTTTCACTTGGCTCCAAAATTGTGTTGCTGGGTCCTTCATCCTGAAAGTCCCTGCTGAGCTTGTACTGCATGTGAAACCCTAGGCTAGATGTTGGATCTGGGGTAAGTCAGAGCCCAGTCTTACACCTACATCCCCAGGTGTACTTTGACCACTATGGCTGCCACGTCACCTTCTAAAGGCAAACGCAGAGCAGGAGCCGAAAGAAAGAGCCACAATCCCTCTAACTGAACACAACAACGGAGGGAATGTTCTTTGTCTCCGGGCAAACAAAGCGGTCCTAATAAGGGAGCTCCTTGCTCTATTTTATTTTTTATGTTCTGGAAGTCTAAGAGATAGCTGCACACAACAGAAACAAAGCCAACTGCAGTCGTGGAACTAGCCACGGTACTTTCTCTTGAAGGATTAAGGAAAGGTTTTTATGTATGTAAAGAAGGTTTTTTCTCCTTCTTTGCACAGCAATGTAATTTCCTCCCTTGATTTCTGGGCAGAAAGTTAGCATTCCAACAAGATGTGCTTTAATTGATTGCAGCTATTAAATCCCTTGGCTTACATGCATATGGTTCAGGATATAAGAGCCACATGGAAGTTTTAATTTAATCATTACTCTTTCTGTATGTAGGAAACTTGACAGAGGCATTGGAAGGGGAAGGGTGAGGAACTGGCACTTGATTTGCACACAACAGACCTTAGGGATTGAGAACAATAACTTGAAAGCTTATCAACATATCTTTTGGTCTCATTGAGTGTTTAGATATGTAACCCTGGCTTCTGAATTGGTGGGTGTTACCTCTAGAGACTCCAGCTGTACTGAGAGTGATCAGATTAGCTAAGCCACTTGATAGACACTCTTGCATTTCTCATGATTAGCCTTTAATGCCTCCACTGTAATCTACCCCAGGCCACCCTTGCATCAGAACTGCTTACTGGCCAATTCAGTGGTAGAGTCCAAGAATTTTTTTCTTTAGATGATGAGGATTTGAGAGGAAGGCCAGGATATTAACATATCCCTCTCCAGCATATTTTCATTACTGCCTGGCAAATCTTTAGATAATATTGTTTTTAAATTAAAGAAGAATGAAGTATTTGGCATCAGGCTATTCCTAGAGCCAATGATTGGAGAATGCAGCAAATTGCGCCTGATCTACACACATAAAGCATTAAGTCTCTGCAGGGAGAAGAGAATCTTAGGGTTTGTTTGAGAGGAAAAGTCAGTAGCTCAAAGCTCCAAATAACTGTATTGATAAAAACATTTGTTTACGTCTCAAATTTTATCTCTGCAGGGAGGAAAACCTCCAAAATCCATTGTCTTTTCTGGCAGTTTAGTTCAGTTTCTTGTTCATCCCTGGTTAGGAAAGGTCAGAGACTTTCTTCCCTTCTGCTTCACAGGCAGGTATATTAAATTCTTTGGGCCTGACTTAGCTCTGCTCCGTAGGGGGCTAAGTGTCCAGCTGCCCAGCCAGCTCTCCACCCCACTCTGCCACCCCGCCCACCTGCCGCCATCCTGCTGTGGTCACTTACCTCACTCTCCTCAGCAGGGGGTGGAGGGACCTCCTTGATAATCTGAAAAGAAAACAGAGAACAGGTCAGTGAAAAATCTCTGGCTACCTTCCTTCTAAGAGGCCTGCTGTCAGGAGGTATTGTGGTGGTGCTGCCATAATTACCATGGCAATGGCCCCAGCAAGTCGGACTTAATCAGTGCCACGAGGTGTCTTTCTGGACAGAGTAGCTCTGCTAGTTAGCATATGACTCAGGCTGAGGGTTCCAGTCAAAATTGCATCTTTTGTGTTTTTATATAGAGAAATAAATGTTCCGCAGGTAACAGTTTCATTTCCTACCCCAGATAGCTATCATGCAAACTTATTCACTCATTTATTCACCTAGTCATTCACCTATCAGATTATTCATCCATCTATCCAACCATCTACACATTTAACAAAGAATTGTCACATGATGAAGTTAAGACGGTGCTTTAGGGATGCATCAAGCGTGGACCCCACTCAGGCTGCTGGCAGTCCTTCGGCTGTCACTGGTCCCCACGGGTGCCTCTGCGGGGTGGATGTGCTGCTCAGGCAGACCGATTCCCAACAGAGGCAGCAAAGGAGCGTCCAGGGATTTCTTTCAGGGCACTGACACTTAGGGCACAGGGCACAAAGCTTTAACTAACAATGTTATAAGATTCTGACTGTCCCATCTTTGGGGCTGAAGAGAGACATGTGGAAACTCTGGATGGGCAAGTAATTGGGAGACCGTCTAACCCATGAGAGAATGATGATACATGGGATAAGGACAGGGCAGGGACAGCTGGGGCCAGTGAGCAGCCCCTCCTCCCTCTTGACCCCAACTTGTACCCCTCTGTCATAAAAGGAAAGCCCTTACCGTTAAATGGATTGAGAGTCTCTTACATGGCATTTGGCAATTATCTACTATAATTCCACTCTGTCCCTTGGAGGGCTTCCTACTCTCACCCCAAACTTATTATCAGAAGTTTGGGTCCTCTACTCAGTCCTTTTACTTAGAGGACTTCTGGCAAATGTGAAGCTCATTCCCTATCTCTTGATGCCTTAACACCAGGCGCTGACTTTGTAGATGGGTGTTTGGGCAGTGCCCACAGGACCCATTCTTTCTTCTTCCAGTTGGGGAGCCAGCCTCTGACTGCAGGCCAGGATGCTCAGCTGTTAGCAAGTACGTCTTTACCTCTCCCTACTCAGCACATGTCTCCTCTGGTTTGATGATTATTCTGGGACCTTGTTAGGGCTCCAATCCCCACACTGTTACCCACCCTACCATTATCTATAACGTCATCTTTGCATGAGGAGGCAGGCTTCCCACTGCAGGTTCTATTAACCTTAGCCAGTGGCCCAAGACTCCAGTCCTCTGAAAGTATGGTATCCAATTAATTGAAGAGGCAGAAGTGAAGGCCTCCAGGGGTTTCAAACTCTCATTTCATCTGCCTCCACTTCCTGGCTGCTGTGAGACGCCTGGTGAAGGTCTCTGGAAAATGCAAAGCCATGATTGTGCTCACCCACTCAACCCTGGCTCAGAGTCCCTTAAGAAAATCTCTGGGGAGGATCGCTACTGCCCAGGACTGATTTCCCATCATCCCAGAAGCAGTAAATTACTTACAGCAGGAAATGTCTGGAAACTGGAGGGAGGGGTGAGGATCTGGGGACCAAGATCTGGAATGCATCTGTTCTCCTGGGGCAGGGGTAGGGAGGGGAGTGAGAGGGGGAACAGGATGTTTGGGAAGAGACAGATGTTGAGAGGGCAGCATACGTGGCAAGGCCCCTGGGTGTGAAGAGGTTTGGTGCTGAGCAGAGGGCTTTTGTCCACACGGTGCTATGAGCTAAGCACAGCATAGAT